>NC_138973.1:65720000-66320000 GCF_055761805.1 Camellia sinensis | reverse complement strand
TCCTCGCTCCCGTATCCAAGCCAATATATAGAAACGTGAAGGAGATGGCACAAGACAAAGTGCAATCCATGACATCAGATGCGTTAGGAGACGATGACAGAGTGGCACTAGCGGAACAATACAGAGTGGAAAGGCTGGGGGAAAAGGTCGCGGAGTGGCCAGCATGCCCCCTTTCAACGACGATGATCTCGGCGGTCCAGCCGATTAGCCAAGTGGCACTTGACCACTGACATACCAAAGCTGACAAATCTATGCTAACAACAGAGGATCTGAAGGAGCTGCGTATCAGATATCAGATTTCAGGGGACATACAGTTGAGAGTGCCCACGTCGAAGGAGAGAGCGACGTTCGGCCAATAGAGTTTGTGCTGTACGAGGAGGCGTTGCGCGGGGGCCTAAGGTTGCCACTGCCCTCACTGGTGGTCGAGGTGTTGAACCGCCTAGAAGTAGCGCCAGGGTAACTGATGCCGAATGCATGGAAGATCCTATTTGCTTGTGCGAGCATAGTCGCTGGCGACCGGAAGAGAGGTAATGACGGTGGATGAGTTTTTTTTGTGCTACAAGGCCTCGGGGCAATAGGAGACTTGGGTGACCCTGGAGGGGATTGGTGGCTGGGTTTCCCTCTTCAGTGAAGGGGTAGAGGCCAAAATGGTTTTTCATGTCAGCAGATGGCAGGAGGGGAGTTCGTACGACTTGGAAAATGCCAACCAAGTCGTTGGAGCCAAGGTTAGATGCTGCGGTAGAGAGAAGAGTTACGCAAGTGAAGGAGTGGATGAAGAAAGAGAGGCTAAAATGGGATGACCCGGTCCAACCTTTAGCCTTGTTTGCCCTAAAGTTGGGGCCTGAGCCTACCGAAGGAGATCCTGTTCCAGAAGAGATGAAGGCAGTGAGGAAGGCACAGGAGGCAGAGGACACGCGAGCGTTTGCCAGGGCTGACAAATACAAAGAGAAATAGTTAGGCCCAGCGCTGAAGCTGGTCGGTCCGACCACGACCTAAACCGTTGAGAGAAAAAGACTTAGGTGTCGTTTGGCAAACTTAGCTTTTTGACTTTTTTGACTTTTTTAGTCTGGGACATTTTTATTCGTTTGGTTTTCTTGTTTGGCTTTTTTGACTTTTTTACATTGGAATGACAAAATTGCCCTCTACTTGGAAATGATGCTTTTTTGACTTTTTTGTTTCTATATGGGTCAATTTGATAATTTTGCATCAAAAGTCAAGTGTTTTGTCATTTTGTGATTTTGTAGCTTTTTTTTTGTCCATATGTGCTTATTTAGTCCCAACTCAAAAACCAAACCGGGGCTTAGCAACATTTGTGCCTCTGTAAGCGCCGGTGGATCCATTGAGGGAGAGGAGTAGAAAGGAGATAGAGTTGGTGTTGAAGAAAAAGAAAAAGAAGAAGAATAAGTGGAATGTGGTGTCAGAGGGGAATGAAGAAGGACCGCTGTTGAAGAAGACCAAAGACGGGGCAGTGGAAGTGCCCCTAGGAGTAGAGGGGGAAGAGACCAGGGTTAGTGTAGAGGCGGATAGAGGTTTGGCCGACTGATCGACAGACCTGCCCTCCAAGGACGTGCCCTTAAGAGAAGTGCCCCCAAATCTGGAGTTGAGGAGAGAGCGAACGAGTGGAGCAGAGACAAGCGCCGTGTTGGGGACCGTCACTTATCATGTTCGCACGGTGGTCGGCTGCTTGGCGGGCGATGGGGGTGAAGCCAAGGCGGCAGCAAATCGTCTATTGGGGATTGTGGAGGACGCAGCCGTGCGGAGTGGTGCACAATATACAAAGGTCAACCTCATGAGAGGATTCTGTTTAGCTCAAATGGAGGCAGTGACCTTGGCGGCTGCTCTGCTGGGCAAGGCAGTGGGGGCGAATGTGGAAGCGGAGCCATTTAAGGTCCAGTTGGAAGGGGTTCGGGCTCAATTATAGAACGTAAGGGCGGAGACGGTTGGTTGGAGAAAGGCAACGCAGAGCGCTTGCGCGAAGGGACTGGCCTATGCTTAGGGGGTAAAAAGATAGAAGTGTTGGCGGTGGTGCAGAGTTACTTGGCAGTGGTGCAGAGTTACTTGTGTCCGAGCTGTCAGTCGTCAAGTTTGAACTTGAAGTGGTGCGTCGTAGGGTGGTATCACTAGTGTTTGAGTTAGCGAGCGAGCATAAGAGGACTGATGAAGTCCAACAAGCTTGCACCATTGCCAATGAGAGATTGGAAAAGGTCCTCGTAAATAATGAAGAGTTGCGTGATCTGGCCTTGAAGGAGAAAGAAGAGGCAGATGCATGAGTGGCGGGGTTGGAGAGGGCCCTGGAAGAAGAGAGGGCTAAAGTAGCAGAGTTGGCTAGGGTGATGGCGTTTGAGAGGGCTGCCTATCCAGATTTGAGCACCGCTGTAGTAGAACAATTTAAGTTATCCTCTAAGTTTCAAATGGCCATTGACGCAGCTGTGGTGAGGAGCTTGGCTAGAAAAGGAGAAGGTGGGACGGGACCGTCAAATGTGGCTGCTGCTGAGCTGGTGGAGGGAGAGACCAAAGAAGAAATAATCCAGAGGTTTCAGTAGTCGGACTATTATAAGCACGAGATGAGCATGTACTAGAACAGTAGCTGGACGAGCTTGAAGTATAGGACGGAGGAGCTTTTCTCAGACATGGATTTCAGCGGCGTGAGGCCAAGGGAGGGGGACATTGCCTAGACCCCGCTGGATGAGGGCATTGAAGAAGAAAATTTGGCATCCAGCGAGGACGATGGGGTTAAAGGCGAAGCAATGTAAAGATTGGCTTTATTTTGTTTTTTTTTTTTTTTTGTTGTTGTTGGTAATAGCTCATTGTAATAATTGAAATGGCTCTTTTGTAAAGAATATCTAAATGGTGTGAAGAAATTGCGTTTAAATTACAAAGATTATTTGCCTAGTGGCTGTTGTTTTGTGGTTATATTGTTTGTGTGATTGTTGTTATTAGTTTTTGTATGGGTGAACTGACTTTGTGCATGGTGTTGTATGAAAATGAGTATTACTTGAAAGAAAGAAAATAATTTGTAAAAACAATCATGTTATTGAAAACAATCATGGTTATATAAATATGATTGTAGTAGACTTAACTGGATTGAAGGTTACTGGACTTGGCTAGACCGAGCTTGAGACTTAGTCTACTGAGGTGTGCTTGGCTTAGTTTGGTTGAGTTCTTCAGGCTTGGTCTGGCCTAGGCTTGTGATGCTCAGTCTAGTTGAGGCTTACTTGACTCAGTCTGGCTGAGGTTTACTTGACTCAGTTTGGCCGAGCTTTTCAGGCTCAGTCTGGCTGAACTCTTCCGGATTGGTCTGGCCTGGGTATATGATGCTCAGTTTGGCTGAGGCTTGTGATGCTTAGTCTGGCTGAGGCTTACTTGACTTAGTTTGGCCGAGCTCTTCAGACTTAGTTTGGTTAAGACTTGTTTGATTTAGTTTGGCTGAGCTCTTCAGGCTCGGTCTAGCTGAGGCTTACTTGACGTAGTCTGGCCAAGCTCTTCAGGCTCATTCTGGCTGAGACTTGCTTGGGTCAGTCTGGCTGAGCTCTTTAGAGAGGTACAACATGAATAATGGGGACTGAAAATTTTTGTCATTAATGCCTAGTCCTGCGATCATAAGTTTATACATTGGATGTCAAGGAAAATGAATAAGTGTTCCGACAAGCAAAGCGAACCATACAACAATTGAACCATACAAAAAGCAGAAGAGGCCATTACAAGTGTTCCGACCAGTAAAGTGAACCATACAACAATTAAAACATACAAAAAACAGAAAAGACCGGTTTATTGGAAATATCGCTTCAAGTGCTCGGCATTCCATGGATGAGGGAGGTCTCTACCTGTCATATCTTGGAGACGGTAAGTGCCTGGGCGAGGTTTAGTTTTGACAATGTAAGGTCCTTCCCACTTAGCTGTTGCGCCCTTGGTTGGGTTTTTGGTGGCAAGAGTGGCTTTTCGTAAGACTAGGTCTTCTATTGCTAATTGTCAGGGTCTGATTCTGCAGTTATAATGTTTTCGCATTCTCTGTTGATAAGAGGCCAGCTTGACAGCAGCTGACTCTCGTAGTTCTTCAATCAAGTCTAGTTCGGCCCGTTGCAACTAATTGTGTAGTTCTATGTTCGGGTGTATCATCTTAGGGATTGGTAGACCGATTTCTACGAGAATGACCACTTCGGCACCGTATGTTAGGCGGAAAGTGGTTTTGCCGGTGGGAGTTTGTGCTGTCGTTCGGTAGGCCTAAAGCACATTTGGGAGTTCGTCTACCCAGAGTCCTTTGGCGGCTTCCAACTTGGTCTTGATTATTTTCAACAGAGAGCGATTGGTGACTTTAACCTGCCCGTTAGCTTGGGGTTGGTTAGGCGAGGAGAAACAGGTCTTGATGTTAAGCTCAACGTAGAATTCTCTGAATTTGGCATTGTCGAACTACTTGCCGTTGTTGGAGATGATGGCTTGAGGGACCCTGAAACAGCACACAATGGATTGCCAAATGAACTTGGTGGTATTCTGTTCGGTAATCTTGTCAAAGAGGCACCACTTCTACTCACTTGGTGAAGTAATCGATGGCGACCACAACGAACTTTACTTGACCTCTGCCGGTTGGCAATGGACCGACAAGATCGATGTCCCATTCGGCGAAAGGATAGGGGTTGCTGAGTGTGATCAGTTCCGCTGGAGGGTCGTGGAGGATGCTAGCGAAGCGTTGGCATTTGTCACACTTGAGTACAAAGTCAGTGGCGTCTTGGTGAAGCATAGGCCAAAAGTAGCCTGTGCAAAGGATTTTATGAGCTAAGGACCGTCCCCCAGAATGGTTACCGTAAACCCTTTCATGGACTTCTCTCATTACATAGGTAGCTTGGTCAGCATTTAGACATCTGAGGCACGGGCATGAGAATCCTTGTTTGTATAAGATGCCATCGATAATGACATAGTTAGACGACCAAGCTCTAATCTTGTCGGCCTCCTATTTATTCTCTGATAAGACGCCCTGTTCTAAAAATGGGATGACGTCTTGGGCCCATGGGATAGACTCGTCTTGGAGCAGGTGAACCTCCTATTGAGTTGGTGAAACTGCTAGGTGGGTCAGGTATTCAATTTGGACACCATGGTCAAGGTCGGATTGGTCTGTTGAGGCTAACTGGGCTATTTCATTTGTTTGAGAATTCTCTGACCTGGGAACATGCTTGGTATGAAAACTATTAAAGAGACGGGTGAGGAGAAGAGCGATGTCCCTGTATGACCGCATTGTTTCCTTCTTTGTATCGAATTCGCCTGTTATCTGTCCGACAACCAACCGAGAATCACTAGACACACAGAGATGGTCGACCCCAATGTCCCTGGCCAGCCAAAGACCTGCTATTAGGGCCTCATATTCGGCCTCGTTGTTACTTGCGGGGGAACAGAAATCGAAGAGCACACTTGAAGGATTCACCCTCGAAGGTGGTAAGGATTAAGCTAGTTCTACTACCTTCTTTGCGGGATGAACCATCAACGCTAAGAGCCCAGGAATGGGGGTCTTCTGTGTCAAGAATGACGTTTACTGGTGTCAGGGGTATGTCAGGAGAGTGAGGTTAGTGAATTCTAAGATAAAATCTGCAACAGGGCCTTTGATTGTTGTTCGGGGTCGGTAGGAGATCTCGTACTGGCTTAGTTCAACGGACTATTGTGTGAGCCTGCCTGATGACTCTAGTTATTGCATAACCTTTTTCAAAGGCTAGTCAGTGATGACCACTATGGAACGGGCTTGGAAATAGGGTCGGAGGCATCTGGAGGCAATGACCAGAGCTAAGGCCATCTTTTCTAGCAAGGAAAAGTTATGTTCTACCCCTCGAAGTGTGCGACTAATGTAGTAAACTGGACATTGGACTGAGTTTTCTTCTCTGATGAGGGCAACACTGACCGCAGTGTTGGAGACAGCTAAGTAGAGGAAGAGGGTCTCTCCTAGCATTGCTTGAAAGAGGAGAGGAGGGTTGGCCATGCATTGTTTCAGTTGTTGGAAGGCCTCATCGGATTTGGTGTTGCATTCAAAAGCCTGTCGGAGAACTTTGAAGAATGGAAAGCACTTGTCGGTTACTTGCGAAATGAAGCGGTTAAGGGCGACAACTTTGCCGATGAGCAGTTGAACTTCCTTTACCGTTCGGGGAGATTGCATTTCGATTAAGGCCTTGATTTTCTCTGGATTGGCCTCAATACCTCTGTGGTAGACCATGAATCCCAAAAACTTACCAAACCCAATGCCGAAGGCGCACTCTTCTGGGTTCAGCTTTATTTTAGATTTGCGTAAGGCGTAGAAGGTCTTCTGCAGGTCAGTTAGGTGATCGGAGGAGAGTTTTCTTTTGACGAACATGTCGTCGACGTAGACTTCCATATTCTTACTTATCTGGTTTTTGAAAATGACATTGACCAGGCGTTGGTAAGTGCCCCCCTCATCTTTCAAACCGAATGGCATCACATAGTAATGATAAGTTCCTCTGTCAGTAATGAAAAATGGTGCTCCTGGTCAGCTGCATGCATTAAGATCTGATTATAGCCCTAGAAAGCATCCATGAAGCTGAACATCTGGTGTCCTGCTGTTGCGTCAACCAACAGATCGATCCTAGGTAATGGGTAGCTATCATTAGAACAGGCTCGGTTGAGGCCGAAGTAGTCGACACAAAGTCTCCACTTGCCATTGTTTTTGCAAACCAAGACCACATTGGATAGGCATTTGGGATAGTCTACAT
Source organism: Camellia sinensis (assembly GCF_055761805.1). Lineage (NCBI taxonomy): Eukaryota > Viridiplantae > Streptophyta > Magnoliopsida > Ericales > Theaceae > Camellia > Camellia sinensis. Next base: position 66,313,296 of record NC_138973.1, on the reverse strand, counting down.
TTCTAATGAACTGGGCCTGTAACAACTTGTCTACTTCAACAACGATGAGGTTGTTGCGCTTTGGATGGAAAATGCGTTGTCATTAGCGGAAAGACCGAAATTGGCGTTCAAAACTAAGGCGATGAGAGAAGGGTCAATACCTGGCATGTCGGAGTGAGTCCAAGCAAAGACATCGTTATGCTCGGCTAAGAGGGATGTAAGGTCTGTTTTGGCTAGGAGGGCAGCTGACTCCCAATTTTGGCCATCTTTATCGAGTCGGTTGAGTTAATGGGTATTTTGACTAGTTCTTCCACTGGTTCCCCTGTGATTAACTCTTCCTTATCGCTGACATCAAGGCTTTCTATGATCATAGTCTCCTTCATTCTAACCTCCTTTAATGAGGCGACATAGCATTCTCTGGCCATCGTTTGTTCGCTCTTCACTATGTCGACCTCCTGATCGGTTAGGAATTTCATAGCCAAATGGTACATGGAGGTTACGGCTTAGAGGGCATTGAGAGCTGTACTGTAACAACCCCGATCCCTGATTAACATTAATCCATGATTAATTATGCCTAATTAGTAATTAAGGTAAAATTCAGGAGTAAATTGCATGTGTGCGTTGCGTTATAGTGTTTATATCTGTTTAACGTAAAAAGATCTATTCATGTTTTTCTTTCGGTTTGCGAATTGAAGGCCTTATCGGCATCCGATTCAGAAATTGACTTGATTTATGTGTTAATTAAGATTTTTAGAATTTTATGGTAGGTTTAATTGAAATTCGATTTGGAACGATTAAATTAGATTAATTTAATGCCCATTTATTTGGCTTTATTTAATTACACTTCTACTTAAGCCTACATAAGGCTTATACACCTCATTTTGAGCCTTTGGTTTTCATATCATCTTTGAGCCTCCAAGAGGTAAATACGTGAGAGAGAGAGAGAATTAGGGAGTGAGAGTGATCTCAAGAAAGAAAAGAAAAAATTGCTAGGCAAATAAGGGGCAAATGGCGAATTGAGCTAGGATTCACCAAGAGTTCAAGAATTGGGAACTTTAAGTAGGTCTTACATCCCTTAAACTTTCATTTTGACTCACTCCTACAAGAATTCAAGAGAATTATGTTGATTGATGCAAGAATTGAGCTAGGATTAAGGAAAATTAAGTTGTACCATGCATGCATGTCCATACCATGAAGTTTTGAAGTTGTTTTCATGAGAATTCTCAAATGCATATTTATATTATAGTTGTAATCTAAGAATTCACCATGTTTTGGGAAAGAATATCTCATGTGATCATGTTTTGGAAATCATGAATTCAAATGAATACATGCATGGCATAACTACATCATGTTCTTCCATTTCAAGATGGATTTTTGGGCAATTGCCATCTTTTTGGGCCTTGATTCTATGAAATAATCTTTAAATCATGATGTTTTATGAATTCCTTAATGTTTCCCAGAATTTTGGCCCAAAATATTGAGTTTTGAAGTGTTTAGCTTGAGTTTGAAGCTTGGAGATCAAATCTGAAAATTCCAAAATTTGAATTCACGCTCGAGCGAGCACTCTGAGTGCGTGTACTTCCACTCGAGCGACCTGAGGCACACTCGAGCGTGAAATGCATGTACCCAGAAGTTCATATGTTTTGCAGCACGCTCGAGCGAAGGTCTGAGTCTTACGCTCGAGCGAGGATCGAGCGTCCGTCGAGCGTGAAAATCAAGCAACCAGTACTTTTTCAAAGTTTACAGTCCGCTCGAGCGAGGTAAGTCATGCTCAAGTGAGGAAAGCCACGCTCGAGCGTGAACTCCATTTTCAGCAAGTTTTGGAAAATGTTTTCAAGTGCATTTTTGCATTCTCATTCCATCATAAGCATTCCTAGGCCATGATTAAGACTCCATAATGAGGTTAAAGGCTAGAAACACACTAAGAACAAATGAAATATCCGAGCATGTGTATTCAATGTATGAATCTGACATGTTATGTAGGTCACGCGCCTCAGGATAGGTGAATTGCCTACTTTGCTACCAATTTGGAGCTATCAGTTATCTGTGAGTAATAACTTAGTAAAGCTATGTTCAAGTAAATTATTTTCTGCTCACAGATTAAGAACTATTTTATGAAATGTCATGTTTTATGCAATGAATGATTGTCCAAGTTTAACAAGTACTTATGACATTATGCTACGATTCAAGTAATATCATGGTTCAAGTATATGCAAGTTCCCGATACCAGAGGTTCTTTATGGGACTGACAAGTTTACAAGTTCCCAGTCCGAAGGTTCCTTTATGGGACTGACAAGTTATTCTTACCCGGCCAGAGGTTCTTATATAGAACTGACAAGTATGATTTAAGACATTCTGTGTGATCTGTCAGCGCTGATGGATGTATTATGTAAGACTAAGCATGAACTTTGAATTCTAAATATGCCCAGAATAAAATACGAATGTGAGTTTCAGTTTCAGCCACAGATATGGGACATCATTCATTTACCCTTTTACTTTGTTATTATTCGCTGGGCCTCCGCTCACTAGTTATTTATTATGTATGTAGGTGAGCAGACTCGTGATCAGGCTTAAGATGATGCCTGGGGTATTTTGTATTGGTCAGCCACCCCTTTGCGCCTCACGAGGAGGTTCCAGATCAAGTCATGTATTGTGGCTGTGTCAATGTGAATGTATAAGACTGTTTCTTTTCTCTTATGAACAAGTTCATCTTTTGTATGTACGTGAAAGTGACGTGTAAATATTGTACCTATGACGTCACTTGTATGTATTTAAAGTTAAAGATTTTTAGTTCTATGTATGTCTTCACAATTCAATGGACTTCGTATGTTTTGTATATTTGTTTCCGCAGTCCCTAACTATATGCTATTATATCAAGAGACCTTTGGTAATCTAAGGATTACTGGCCGGTTACGACGCTAAACCTATAGGGGCGGGTTTGGGTCGTGACATGTACGTCCAAGTATAATGTTGTAGGCGGAAGGGCAATTGACGACGAGGAAAGTGAGTAGTTTCGTAGACTGTCGTGGATATTCTCCGATGGTGATTGAGAGGTCGATGGAGCCTATAGACGCCACCTGATCTCCAGTGAAGCTGACCAGAGGGGTTTGTAGAGGAGACGACTTTTCTTTCCCAACTTTGAGTTGTCGATAGGCGTTGAGGAAGATGATGTCTGAGGAGCTGCTATTGTCGACAAGTACTCGTCTGACTTTGTAATTCGATAAGAGAGCAGAAATGACCAGGGGGTCGTCATGGGGGTAGCGAATGCCTGTGCAGTCTACCTCCGTAAAGGTGATCAATTTAGAATATTGTCGTGACGGCCTTTATCGGAGCCTTGCTTGATTTTTTGGAGCACGTAAGCCTTCCGACGATGACCCTAATTTGGCCGAATGGGAGGCAGGAACGCTTTGCGCGCGAGGTTATTGTGGAGCCCAGTCATCATGCCGCCTAGGTGGTTCAAGCTATCTAGGAGGAGTATGTCTATCATTGTGCCTCGAGGGGTCAGCTCTAGGTCTTTGGTGGGAGCGGGCTATTGTGAACCGGTTGAGGCACCCATAGCAGATCAAACCCTCGACTTGGTCCCTAAGGTTGACACGTTCTTCAATGGTATAGTCGTGGTCACGATGGAAACGACAGTACCTAGACTGGTCCCGCCTAGTGGAGGGGGATTTCGATGGTTGGGGCCACTTGAGGTCATAGTTATGCTAGATTTGGTGCAAGATTTGCTCCATTGGTGAGTTGAGAGGTGTGTATCATTCGAACCGACCAGGTGGTCAGGTGGGAGCTGATCGGTCTTAGCGTGGGGGTCGGTCTGTATACTGCGAAGGTCAGTGAGTGTATTGCGAGTGCCTAGGTTTAGGTTCTTTTCTCTTTTCCTTAGACTGTGAGGTTTTGAATGTGGAGTCTTGGTGAGTCATCAGGGAGTCTTTAGCATTCATGTATTTCTGGGCTTTGGCAATAAGGGTGGCCATTACGGTCAGGGGGTTTTTGGAGAAGGAAAAGAGAAAATTCGATGGGCGCAAACCGACCATGAAGGCTGTGAGAATGACCTTGTCATCGTTTTCCTCCACTTGTAAGGCCTCTGCATTGAAGTGGGTGACAACGCTGCGCAGCGATTTCCCCTTGGTTTGCTGAATGTTTAGCAGTTAAGTCGCCAGGTGTCGTTGGCGCTGCGCACCGATGAAATGGCTCGGGAAAGACTCGCTGAGCTGGTGAAAAGAAGTGATAGAGTCTGGGGGAAATTGGTTGAACCAGAGTCGCGCTGACCCCTTCAACATGACGGGAAAAGCGCGACACATGATTTGGTTTGGAAAGGCGTGGAGGATCATAAGTGTCTGAAATGCTTCTACGTGGTTGACTAGATCGGTGGTACCATCGAAGGTGCCAATCGACGACATTTTGAACTTAGAGGGTAAAGCTTTATCCCTGATAGAAGCGATAAAATGGGAGTTGACGGTAGAAGAAGGTTTATGCTGCATGTTCTGCATGACCCCTTGTAGCTGAAGTTTCATGGCTCTTAATTCTTCATCCCAAACGGGGGTATTATCTCCACAAGCATGAATTGGGGGTTGAACACTGCTAGCTTCGCCTTCATGGATGGTAGCGTGTTGCAGTGGCGGGTGGTTATGGAACAACAGTGGTCCTTCTTGACGGAGCCTAGATGAGGGGCACGCAGATCGTCGAGGTTCGACGGTTGAGACTGTGGGACAAAGGGAAGGAATATTCCTTGGGACACATGTGGCGAGAAGGGGTGATGATTGTGGGTTTGTTCCGGGTTAGGGAGGACTATTTGCGGTGGTTGAAGAGAAATAGGTAAGTAGCGCTGGAGCAAAGCGTTGATCAGGGCTAAGTTTTGTTCGATCAGCCAGTTGATACTGTTGGTGAGTTCTGGGAAATATAGAGGCGGGTTATTTGGGTTGGAGGACTCGACTTCCAAGTTACTAGCATTGTGTTGTGAAACCATGGACTTGATCATGACCATTAACCTTGATGTGGGAGGTGGGTGTTAACATGGTTCCCTCCAACGACAATGAACACAACTGTCGACCAGAAGAGATTTCCCACAAACGACGCCAACTGATAATGCAATAACTTCAATGGTGGATGGGTTGGACTGATCCATGCCTCCAACGGGTCTGTTAGCCTTTGTGTCCTCAAAGCGTGCCTGCGAAAAGGTCTAAAGAGATAGATGATCCCCCAACGGACACTCCGACGATCAAGTTAGGTTAGAGCAAATTAACTTAAGAAAGAGAGATAGAGAGAAGCAAGGGGATAAAAAACTTAACCTCGACGTATCTCGAAAGTTTCCTTATATCCTTTACTCATCATTTCTTTGTCCATTCCAAGCTGTCTTGTTGGCCGAAAGTCTATAGCCTAGTTAACATCGTTTATGGTGAGTCTGCTTCTTCCGGTGTGAAGGGGTTGTCGCATTTAATGCTACGAGGGCATCATTAAATGGCTGATGTGTGGGTGCAATAACTTTGTAGGATCTTTGTTTACTTATGTTGCTGGGCCTTTACCTAACAAGTGTTTGAATGCTATTGGTCCTGGCCCAACATTGATTTCTCAAAGTTACTGGGCTTTAATATCTGGGCTGTGAACTGGACCCTGATCTATGGGCTGGGCCCTCTTGGATGCCCATTAGTATAAAAAATGAAAAGGATTTAAAATTTCTAAGGTGTTAAAAACTTACCCACTTCAGCTCTAATCGCCACTATTACTAGCTCTGATAGCCACTATAAGCCCTTTTCATAACCCTGCTTAGCTCCTTCTTCTCTACCCCTCACTAGCTCCTACGTCCCTCTCATCTCCCTATCTTCTTCCACCCTCCCTCCACCTTTAACCGCCACAACGTAGCTCCTTCTTTCTCTCTCTCTCTTTCCAAACCTTCATTTCTCTCTCCGCCACAACCACCCCACCACTACCACCACCACCACCACTCGACCACCTACTTTCTCTCTCTTCTTTTCCAGACTCTTATCATCCACCTTTGACACCGACCTAAAAAACCCAGAAATAGAATCACCTAATCTCTCTCCTCCAAGTTTCTGTCTCGTTCTTGGAGTGTGTCTGCTATGGAAGTCTCCAAAGCTCTCTCTCCTGCTCATATGTTATCTAAGACCTTCAGCGTCGAACTTCAAGGCTGCGGTGGTGGTGGTGGTGAAGCCATCCGGAAGGACATTGCCGGAGAAGTGGAGGAGATGACCACTGTCTCTGGCAATCCTTTCTTGTTTGCTTCTTCTGAGACTTCTTAACTTGTAATGGAATGCATAATGTCACAGTCTATGAGTATATTAACAGAATCATCAAAGCCATATATATATATATATAAACAAATTGTGAGTGTTTTGTTTGTTAGGTCTGTGCCAAACTATCTCTTTTTCTAAAATGGTTTCTATATTATGGGCAATTAGATGCTAATTTGGTGATTTTATTCCATATTTCATTGTATTTGCTTGTGGGTTCTTCAAATCTTCTCAAAATTTTGAAGTTTAAAAATAGGTAGTTGCACTATCTTATTTTTTTGATTATGTGTTTTTGGGGTTAAAGTTCATGGAAAAGCCAAGTGTTTCATAAACACACTGGTAATCTTGACAATTTCTCTCTCTTCAAAACCCAATTGTTGTTCTGTTTTCTCAATAATTTATTCACTTTTAAGTAATTCACAAGCTTCAATGATATTTATTTGTATTTACAGTGCAGGTATATAATAACATGAAATGATTAGTGGTGTACGACATGATGTAGAATTGAGTGAGTCAGTGTGAGTGAATTTGGATTTGAGAGTTGGGTTGGAAAATTGGAGGAAGAGGAAAGAGGATGAGTTTGGGTATGAGAGGGTGTGTTTGCATCTTTCTTTTGAAATTTGGGTCCAAAATGTAAATTTTTTTAAAAAAATTTCGTTTCAAATGTGACGACAAGGGCAAAAATGATACGATTTCAAAAACTTTGGGGGTAAAATTAAAATTATTCAAAATTTGGGGACGTAATTGAAAATCGAGACAAAATAAAGGGGTAAAAATAAAAAAAAAATTCTAAAATAAATCTGAATCACAAGATAATAATTTTGAATAATTTCTAGATAGTTAAATCTGTTATGCTTTTTAAACCAAAGTTGTGAATGTTTGCACCATCTCAAATTTATCAGTTTTGCTATAGACACAAAACTAATCAAAAAATTAAACATATAATATATATGAATAGATAAGATTTTATAAAATTTATTACTTAATATTTACATTTAAAAAAAAAAATCTTATCTATTCATATATTTTGTGTCTTTTTCTATGGTGGTCTTTTATGTTCTTAGAGTTATTTTTGGAAAAATTGGTGATACATCTAAAAAGGGAACGCATGAAGCATTCCCTCCATACTTGCATCTCCATACTCATTTATACTCTTCTTGTGGGCTCAAATTCGAACTCACATTGATGATTCGAACCGTTTACTTTGTATTTTCTGTAATAAAGGTGATACATGCAAAAAACCAATTTCATCGAATATCTACAAATATTAGAACAAATCACATTTTGTTTTATAAAATGAATAGCAAATAGAATTCTAAATTTAAACCATTCATTTTATTAAACAAAACATGATTTGTTTCTGTGTTTATAGTTGTTCGATAAATCTAATTTTTTGTATGGATAATCTTTATTGTGAAACCTATGAAATAGACGGTTTGGACTATCAAAGTGAGTTCGAATTGAGGGCCACAAGAGAAGTATGAATGGGTATGGAGAGATAAAGTATGAAGGGAACTTATCCCTTAATAACTTGATTCCACATTTAAAATTAGATATATTAAGTAATAATTAATTAAATCTATTTAATAATAACTATTGATATCACGTATAAATTTAAGTGTCTCTTAAAATGTAGGCTAAATTTTAAGAAAATTTTAAATCATATGAAACTTAGTTAATTCTGACTGAATTTATAAATACTAAACATAACCATTGATATATACTATTATAAACTCACCACTACCACTATCATGCCACCACCACTACTACCACGATCGCTATTGCTACCAGCATCACTACCACTACTGCCTCCATTGTTGCTGTTACCGCTACCATCATCACTACCATGCCACCGTCACCATTACGATTGTCGCCGCTACCATTATTACTACCACATTCATCATCATTGTTATTGTTATCACAAACTACTATCATTGTACTATCACTACATTTGTTATCGCTACCACCACCACCATCGCCACCATCAATACTACCGCTATTACCACCACTACCATCATGCCACCATCGCTACTACTGCAACCACCACCATCAGCATAATACCATCACTCACTATCACCACTGCTTATCACCATCACAATATAAAAATTGAAATATATAATTTGAAAATAGTAAATTTTAAATTTAATCTTATACATATTAAACAACTTATTTTTAGTTCAGCATTTCAATTTTTATCAAACAGCTTTTTAGCTTCAAAAATTTAACATTCAGTTTTGAATATTTAATTTTTAATCTTTAATTTTTAATTTTTAACTTTATCAAATACCATCTTAGTTCTATTTGTAATTTCTATATCTATTCACAAACACCACCGCCATCCACTGTCGGCCGTCGATATCAGAAAAATCGCCGACAGCATGTGATATAGCAATGATAGATAGAGAGGTGACAACTGGAACATATATATAGGCAGATAAATAAATGTAATATAACATTTTAAATTCTTTTTGTTTGCATAGTCCGAAAAGAATAGAATTTAACATTTTCATGGCAAAAGTTTTTAAATTAAAACTTGGGCCCTACCACAAAATAGCAACAAGTTAAAGTCATTAGCCCTGTTTGGTAGAGCTGTGGGAAAGTGCTTATAACTTATGCCTAAACAGCTTATAACTTATAACTTTCAGCTTAAGCTGATTTCCAGCTTATTCTTAAAGCATCTCCTGCCCCACTCAAAGAATAAGCTGATTTCTGACTTCCACAAAGCTATAAGCTATAAGCTATAAGCTAAACCAAACACATCAAAATAGCTTAAATTAAGTTAAAAGCTGAAATAAGCTGTAAATAATTTCTGCCAAACAGGCACATTGTGTGGTCTATATGTTGATATAAGGTGGAACACTAGCAAATGGGCTAGTGGATTGCCAGATGAGATGAGTTTGTGTGGGACCAATCCTAAAGTGTTTGAAACTGGAAAAATGGTTGGTCATCTCCTCATCAACCTTTGCCATTTCAGAGCTTGAAGAAAGTACACAAAGAGGTTCCTATTTCATTCTGATCTTCTGAATTTGGATCAAACAGTATGGGCCCATCAACTGTAGAATGATTTTGAACTTGAAAAGGCTCTTGTTTTATTGTGATATGAATTGGCACAATAATTGTTAGGTAGTTCTCAAATATTATGTGATATTGTCTATATGATTTTCTCAATAAATGTAGAGTTTTAGAACACATTAGGTGTTTATTTTTTTCTTCCAATTACCTAACAAAAGGTCAGTCATTATTGTTATAATTGTAAGTTTTTTTGTTATGTCATTAATTGAACGCTCCACATACATAATATCATAGTATTTTCCATAATTACTCCCGATTAGATTGGACAACATGAGACCCTTCAATTATATATAAGTTTTGTTTTTTCAATTTGGCTTCTCTATAGTTACTCGTGAATGTCTAACAGTGGGAGAGAAGCTATGAGCTATACGCTTAGGTCATGTTTGATTCACAAGACTAATAGTGAAGTATTAATAATCATATTAAATTAGTGTGGTATTCATTATCCAATATCCATTGAATTAATAATATCACCCCTACCTAATTACTAATAATCATACAAATTTGATAAGTTAATTATCCATTGGATTAATAATCCTAAACCAAAATGTTAAAACAAACATAGGATAATTGGCCCCACGGATTAATAATCTCAATCACATGCTCTAATCCACCAAATCAAACATGCCATTAGGGTCTAGTTTGACAATTGCTTTTGAATCAATTTTTTTAGATTTTCTTGGCTAAGGGTTTGTCAAACTGGCCAAAGCATATATATAAATTGTGAATGTTGAATTTTGACCTCATAACTAAATTAAATCTTTTCATCAAGATTAAGGAAATAAAGTTGAAGAGATAGAAAAGCCCAACACTTACACATAAGAAAGCAACAAACACTGGTGGCTTGTTCACTCAGGGACACTCTGACGATCAAATCAATCAACTTATCTCTCAAAGATAACAACTCAATCACAAAGTTTACAAAGTAAAACATACCTTAAATCCATGGGGCTTTCTTTTTATAATGAATAATGCCCCTATCTCCTTAGAAGTCTTACTAGGACTTTATCCCTTATATGGATATCACTTATTAAGAATCATCTTATTTAGATTATAACAAACTCAGTCCATCCTTACCCAAATAGGCAGTCCAACATCATTCTTACCCGAATATCTCAGACTCCGACGATCAAATCAAGCTACTTATCTCTCAGGGATAACAACTCAATCACAAAGTTTACAATTCTTTTTATAATGAATAGTGCTCCTGCTCCCTTAGAAGTCTTACTAGGACTCTATATAGTTAGAGTAACTCCAACCACACTCTCTATTTTTCACTAGTTAAAGTACAAAAAAAGTACTCTTTATTTTACCTAATTACTTTAGCTATTGTGTTCTCCAACCACACTCTTTATTTTATCTAATCATTTAAACTAACTTAATTAATTTTAAAAAAAAATACTAATTGTTGATATTTTACTAATATAAATTTGCAATAACAATAAATTTGCCCATACAAACATACAAAACCTATAGAATGAGGAGAGAAAAAAAATACAAAATAAGTTATTTCGTAATTCATCAAACAAAATTGAAAGAACATATAAAATTGCTACAAACACACACACACACACACACACACACATATATATATAAAATCCCAAATCCAAGACATAAATATACAAAAAATCTACAATATATACATACATAATTGTTTGGAGAGCCTCTAGGGCTCTTCAATTGTAGCCACAAAAAAAATAGGATGGTAAAGTAGCTAGCCCAATAGCTAGCCCATTTGTGAGACCCCTAACTTTTGTAAACCCTATTAAATCCCTTACTTTTAAATTATTTCTTTGAAATCTCTCAATTTCTTAATTAATTGCAATTTTAACCCTAGAATCAAAATGCATGCACCAACTGAAAACTCGCAATCCCTGATCGATTTTGATAACTTAGAAATCATTCTAATACCCTAATACTAATTAATTGACTCCATAAACGTAGAATTACCACTTGAAAACCCTAGGTTTTTTCAATTTTTATCACGCTCGTCGATTGATAGCCTTTTTATTCAAAACAAGAAATTCAAACCGAATTTGATTCTCTAATCCTAACTTAGTTAAATTTTACTCTAAAATAAATGTTCCAAAATTAAGGCCTTAGCCCTCATATTTTACTTAAATCACAAATTGACCCTAAGTTAATACCATTGTATATATATATATATATTTGTAGCTCTTATTCATCAAATCTTTTTGTACACAATATCTATGGAATTTGTACACTAAATAAATAGGAAAATCTCCCCAAATCTTGAGCACATGGCTAGCCATCATACCTCCTAGGCTATAATCATTATATTTTAGTACAAACAAATCATTTGAAATCTTGGAGCAATAATGACCTTGGTACCTATAAAGATTTGCTATATATATGAGTGTACTTCTAACTAAAAGGTATCTAAATAAGCCCTAAACCTAACTAGATCATAATTAAATACATAAATAAGGTTCCAATACATGAGTTTAATTCCAAACCCTCACTTCTTTTATTAATTTCAAGATTTGCCCCAAACTAATACATGTCCTTTTTATACTATAGTACCACCAAATCAATTTTTGGATCTATATATACATTGGGAATATATCCATAGTACTCATATATTGAATAAAATATACCCCATTTCCTTTCACCATGGCCGGCCAACCTAGGAGAGTGTGAGGGATTAATTTTCAAAGCTTGTAATCACGGCAATCTAGAAGCAAAAGTACCAAGTACCCCTAAATCTAGGGATTGTGTCCCCAACCTAGTTCCATTCCAACTAGAGACTAACTAAATCTTGTATAATCACATAATTAAGTCCCCTAATCACTTCATATTCCATTAGACTCCAAGTAAATCCAAACTTTTCAATCCAATTCCAACTAATGGGCCTTTGTGTCTTTTCACACCAAATTTACATATATATACAACCACCCACTTAGCATGGCATACACAAACAACACACACACACACACACCTACATTCGGCCTAGAGGAGAGCAAGAGAAAAGTCTTGAGAGGGAGAGGAAGGAAGAGGAGAGCAATCTTGTTCAACTTGGCCTAGCTTAGCAAGTAAGCCACAACACAACTCTCTCTTTCATTTTCCTTTTTCGAATACATGCTCTTAAGGGTTCTAAACATTGTTTTCAAATGTGTTTTAATGATTTCCTTGTGTTAAAAAAATGAAAAGAGTCGAGCCATGATTCTACTCTTCTTGTAGTTTCCCTTAATCGGTACAAAACTATCTTTTTCATATCTCTCTCAAACTTTCCAAAGGCACACCTTCAAGATAAATTTCTGAGTCTAATATCTATTATTTAGCATGTTTTCATCACACAAAATAAATTAAGAAAAATTTCCCTTAGTGGATCTCTCTTCTAACAAATCCTCTTGTTTTTTAGTATTGTGCATTAAAAATCTGTTTTTACAGCCAACTTTCAAAAATTCTATAAAAATGTAGAAAAATATTCTGGACCTCATTTTTATGCCAAATCTTCCTTAAGAAATTAGTTTTCAAGGAAAATTGGTTTCATTGAAAATAAGTGAGCGATTTGTGAGAAAATCCAATTTTCGTAACGGTCGACGAATCTGGATAGCACTGGAGTGTTTCTTAAATTACTAAAAATTTAGAAAAGCTATCACATTTTTGAAACATGTTCTGAAAACTTGATTAAATTCTCTATGAACCATAGGAAGGTCAGGTTCGGTAAAAATCTAAAATAGTCCTTTTGATTTTAATCTTTAAAGGGTACTGAATCTGAAAATTTAGTTTTGCATGGGTGTTTTATGCTCTTGTGTACATGAATATGCTTATTAGTACATGATCATGTCTTGGTATGATATTGAATGTGTTATGATTATGTTCCTTTTCTTCTTCAATGGATCATGCTCATGCTTATGTGGATATTATTATCTTGTTAAGTTGATCTAACTTCGATTTAAAACATTTAACTCAACGGAAAACTTAATTGGGACGGTAATGGGTTTTCGATCACTTGAATATTGAAGAAATGATAATATGTTATGTATGGATTGATGGGATGTGCTCCCTAATTGAAGTTTAAGTCTTGCGCAAGCAGTCGTCGCGTAAACCCTAGAATGGAACGGACGTATTCGGACTCTTTGCGATGGTTTGATTGGTGAGATAAGGTTGGGTCCGAATGGGACATTTAGGAGGATAAAACTTTTTTGGAAGAATGAGGTTGGATTCAGGAGATAAAATCTTTTTCTTTTGGCTGTCCCTTTTGAGGCCCTACGGTTGGCGCTACGCGGTATATAACCATTGATAGGCATCCAAGGTTAGTTCTGCAACAAAGCAGCAAAAGGGGAGTTTCGAATAGTCCGGTGTCCAATTCTTGTGGTTGGGAGAATGAAATCTCTTTGGGGGATTTCTAGAATACTAACTACTAACATTATAACATTTATTATCTATTTGAATGACATGTTCATTTCCTCTATTATTGAAATTGTTGTTATTGACTTGAATATATGCTTCACTACTTGCTTGCTATAAATGTGATGGTGTATTGGATTGGGAAAAAGGGACGGGGTGTGTGTGCGTTTACTAGACATTCAAAGCTCATGACGTTTCATGCCAAGTATTGAAGACTAGTAGACCGGTCGAAGGCAAAGCTGAAGTATTTGAGGACGTATGACTATCCTATGAGAGTTAGGGGTTAGTTATGTTAAACATGTTTGAGATTGTAAGTGATAGATCCTATGTTGTATTTAAGACGTGATTTGTAATTTGTATATATATATATATATATAACATTTGTAACCTATCCTTATACCCTGTCAACTTATGTAGGCCTTGTGTTAATACCTTGTCAAGATCTGTCAAAAAGGTAGCTTTGCTATCTAAGGTGATTGGACTTTGAAGGGAGGCTATTTTGACTCCTCCGACCTTCTTGGGATCTTGCTTGGTTATTATCCAAAGGACTCATTAGTGATGTTTCCTACTCTTGTAACCTTAGATAAACCCTGTATTTAATGGTTAATATATTATCTGATGTTCTCGATTTTTGGGGCGTCACACCATTGGAGCTCAAAATTAGACTTACATTGACTAAAACGCCTAACAAGCCTTGTTTAACTATCTCCTTGGAGATGCTCGATATCACTTATTGAGAATCCTCCTTTTTAGATTATAACAAACTGAGTCCATCTTTATCCAAATAGGCAGTCCAAAATCATCCTTACCTGAATATCTCAAATTTCAATATAGTCGCACAATATCTTGGCAATCTAAAACTATTCACGTGACACTTTAGCGAACCACCTAAGTTACGTGGACCGTGGATTTCGATATAGTCGCACTATATCTTAGCAATATAAAACTATTCACATGAAACCTAAGCTACGTGGACAATCCAAGATTACATCCCCACATAAACTATATAATTCACTAAGTTGGAAGTTTTGTCACGGAATTTTGATTTAAAAATAAATCTAGCAATATTTGAGCTTCTCAAATAGTTATGTTTGCATAATGGTTACGGTAACGACAAAAAAATTAAACCAGCCATAAAAAAATTGTTGTATAGTTGCCTGCTTCTCCCTTTCCACTCTCACCAACGATATCCGCAATTACACAAATTTGTGTGATTACTCTTATAGCAAACGAATGTGGAAACGAGTGTATGTGTATATATAATAAGGTCAAAATTTTCTATATTCTAATCAGGATAATTGAGGGAAATTTTTTAGATGCATGTAGTATATTTTTGGATGACGAGAAACTGCAACACTCATTGGATGAGTTATCATTTATTTTCTAACTACTTAATAAATATGAATTGACATGTTTTACTTGTAAAACATAAGTAATACTAAATAATATTCTAAAATTAATAAGAATAAAATTATATATATTAATTAATATATCAATTAATGTATTAATGATATAATATAATTTTAAAAATTTTAAATCTTTATTATTTATATAATTGGTGAAGTTCATAATTTTAAAGAAAAAATGTCATCACATAAGTTATTACACTAATTGACATTTTACTTTGGGCGTGTAGCGCCATTAAATAATTACCTAGATTGGGGTATAACTTAACTAGTCATATCAACCAATGAAAATGGAGTTCTATGTTATTAATATTTAAAAAACTACATACATCATTACACATCAAAAGGGTCCATCACAATAAGGTCAAAACTACATGTATGCATGTGTAAAATATTTATTAATATTTTTGCTCCTCACTTTTTTATTTATTGATATACTGACAATTGACCCGTACAATGTGAATATTATTTTTCTTCAAAAATTATTTGATGGTATAATATGTATTATAAAAAAATAATTTTAATTTAATTATTTATTTTAATAATATTGATACTATCGTTTTATAAAATTGTTGCTTGAAAACTTATATATATTAATTTTAATTAAATTATTTGTATATTTTGATAATTTAATTCTATCATATTATAAAAGTATAATTATCATATAATAATTTTGTATAATATATATTAAAATATAAAATAGTAAAATAAATATTCATTTTGATATTAAAAATAATAGTTAAATGAGAAGAAGAATTAGTAACATGAAATTAAAAGTGATTCTAACTATTTAATTTTCTTTTATATTCATTTGGAAAATAAAAATATGTAGAAATAAAAATTATATAAAATTTATTTAAAAAATTAAATATAAATATGTTGTAATTAGATTATCATATAATGATTTTATATGATATATATATAAATAAAATTATAAGATTGTAAAATAAACACTCTTAATTAAATTAAAATATCAACTATATAAAAAAATTCAATGACTAGTCAAGAAAGAATCACATAACAATATCTAAACCCTAAAAAGAAAAAATAATGAAAACATCCAAATGATAGATACATCTCAGTGTGTGAAGTAATTAATCATCTGTGATATGATGTTAAAATATAAAAGAATTTACTATTCAACAATTGAAAAAATAACTCAAGCAGTAAATCCAAACTTTAGAGGTTTCTCGAAAGTATCATTGTTGTGTTGGTTTTTCCTTTTGTAAATTGTGATTATATAAAATAATGTAAGAAAGAAAATATAATTTCATATATAAAATTATTATAAAATTTAAATGACGAATCCATAATATAGAATTGGAATTGAGTATAGAATAATGCATGAAAAAATACGAAGAAAAAAAATACAGTTTAGTATTAAAAAAAAATCTAATATTCTTGAAAGATTTAAGAAGGAAAACATGAAACACAAATTTGGTATTGGATTTGTGTAAAACTTTATATGTAATTAAAAAAAATATGGTGACGTGGCTCTTTAAAAAAAAAAATCCTTATAATATGCTACCTAAACATAAAATAAAATAAAATACTACTTCAATAATTTATATATATATAACGTCCCTTGTAATACTTTTGATTATCTTCAATAATATTTTGTTTTTGACTGTTGGAAAAAAATCAAATTCATAACAAAACGAAAGACAATTATTGAGAGAGAGGAAGAGAGAGACATTAAACCACTCCAAGACCTATCGGGTTTGTTTGTTTTAAGAGTGCAATGGAGGGAATTGTTAGTGAGAGGACTATTAGTGAGGAGATTAAGAAAAAATGCGTTTGTTTGATAATTAGTGAATTAGTAATAATTCTTGTTTGTTTTGAGAAATAAGAGTGAGATTAACCATGTAAAATTCTACAAATACTCTTTGCATTATTATCAAATTTAAGCTTATACCAACTAAAGAATAAATAAATTTTTACTTAATGTTATTCTTCTTCTCTTTTTTTTTATATAATATTTTTTAAATATTAAAGAATCCAACTATCAATAAATTTTTACTCAATGTTATTCCTTTTTTTTTTTTTATAAATATTAAAGAATCCAACTATCAATAAAAATTTACTTAATTATTTGTGTTTAATATTACATGAGTCATATTATGAGCCTCATTTCAAATTTTTACTCAATGTTATTCTTCTTCCCCTTTTTTTTATATAATATTTTTTAATTATTAAAGAATCCAACTATCAATAAATTTTTATTCAATGTTATTCCTATTTTTTTTTACAAATATTAAATAATCCAACTATCAATAAAAATTTACTTAATTATTTGTGTATAATATTACATGAGTCATATTATGAGCCTCATTCCAAGTATTATAACAAATCTAAAAATAAACACAAGGGTAAAATAGTCAATTAATACATTGTCCCAAGGGATTCATTTTTGAATAACACCTCCTCTAGGCTACTATTAGTCCCCTCATTCAAGGCTATTTATAGTCTCAAGAGACTCTTAATTCTATAGCCACTTTCCAAAACAAATACAATTTTTTAAATTTCAACTCACTACTAGTTCCAATTTCATCCTCCAACTCTAGAAACAATTTCATCCTCGAACTCCAAAAACAAACGGGACCATTGCGTTTTCACAACAAACAACTAACTAACCAACCAACCAACCACCGCCACCTTATATACAAATAATATATATATATATATATATATATATATCTGAGTTGTTTTTTTTTTTTTTTTCAAAAATTAATGCACCATCAATCCAAAACAACCCACCTCCACCAACAATTTTTTTTGAATAATGTCATGTTGATTAAAATTTATTATTATATTTTTCATAATTAATTTAAGGTGACATACTTATAAATATTAGCATACAACAATGATTCATCCTACTAAAAATATCACCACTAATAGCACTAATACATTAAAAAAGTAAAAAAAAAAAAAAAAAAACACAACTCTAAGACCAAAATATCACATCATTAATGACGGGACCCACTGCCACCTAATTAGTGGGAGCACTAATTAGTACTCCCAAACATTTTTCTATTAGCATAATAGGACTCATGTCAGGGGCGGAGGGATGTGCGGGCCAGGGCAGTCTCCTGACTTTTGAATTTATTTATTTATTTATTATTTATTTTATTTTTTTAAGATTTGTTTGTGCCTATATACACTTGCACAGCAGCCCAGCCCACCTTGACTGAAAAAAACTGACACGCACACAAAGCCACAATTTCTAAACACACTAAGGCCTATTTTGGCAACATGGTATGTAGTCACTTTTTTTTAGTTAATAGTAAAAGTTAAAAGTTAATTTTTTTGTCTCTTTTTTCATTTGGGAAATTGGTTTTTAGCCAACGGTGAAATTACAATTTTACCCCTCATAAGTCAAAATGTGTTACATAAATGAAGTTGTAAATATTTTAAATAAATAGGGATAGTTTGATCATTTTATTATGATTTGACATTATAAAATTAATCAAAAAAATCAAAAGTCACTTTTTACCAACTTTTCAAATTATTTGTCTAAAAAAGCCAAAAACTTGATTAAAAGTCAAAAAATCACTTTTTACCATCTTCCCAAAACAACCTTAATACTAACACACACCCAAACACACTGACACAACTTTAATCTAATTATTTATTTATTTATTTTTAATCATGAAAAACGGTAGCAAGGTCTTTTTTTTCTTTTTTCTTTTTTTTTCTCTTTGTTGATTTATAATTTATCAACTTATGATTTACCAGATTAGAATCACATAACATAAATTTGGAATCACACTATAACTTTGGTATCTTTTTTTTATTGTTTACAAGTAATTTTATTTATGATTTTTTTTAAATAAAAATTATGAATATCAATTTATAATTATTTGTTAAGTTTTGATTTGTAAAATTTTTTTATTTGTTATTATTTACGTTAAAATAAGAGATTTTAATATGTTAAAATTATGAATCTTAATTAGTGGTGTACGGGGAGCAAATATTTCGGCGAGCCCGTACTCCTTTCTTCCGAGCTCCGTCGATGTCCGATCACCTGCGAGCAAGCAACGGTGAGCTACCCGGCGGTGTGTGGCCGGAAAAACCCTCCGACGGTCAAGTTAGCACACACCTTAGGATGGATAGAGAGATGGGAGAGAGTGTTTGAGTGTAAGAATTCCTTACAGAGGTGTTCGTGTGTCGCGTATGGGGGGCGCAGACATGCTTATATACCTTCTGCGCCCCATATCCACTCCCAGTCATCTCCTGACACGTGGCTCTGCTATCCCATCTGTCAGCACAAACCTTGCTGAACATCACCTAATCTCATCCGCCTGTCATCATATCTGGAGCTCGGCAGCCGAGCTGCCCTATGCGTTGCTGCGCCGTGCCGTGCTT
The DNA here is from genome assembly GCF_055761805.1 of Camellia sinensis. Lineage (NCBI taxonomy): Eukaryota > Viridiplantae > Streptophyta > Magnoliopsida > Ericales > Theaceae > Camellia > Camellia sinensis. The sequence continues at coordinate 66,293,855 of NC_138973.1, read as the reverse complement.
CATACCCAAGCGCTTCCCTGGCAAACCCCAAGGGGGGACCGGGCTAGGCGGCATCTCGGCAAAGCCTAGCCCGAAGCACCCCGTGGTCAGCTTTCACGTCGGTCAAACGGTAACCTCGGCCGACCGTGCCATTCCGGGCGCCGGTCACTCGGCTTGTCTGGCTTCAGCTAATCTCGGACCGAGCATCCAGGTCCGACCGAGCTCTATCTTACCGAGCTGCTTCTTTACGGTCTTGGGCGGGACGCACTCGGACCAAGTTCTGCCCGGCCCAAGTTCTGGCAGCCCTTCTCTGGGCGAACGGTCAATCATCTCGGCCCAATGCATTGCTGGGCTCTCAACCTGCTCGGTCGATACCTCGGCCCAACTTCAGATCATAAATCACCCTCTCAATTGCCCCTTAATTCCGTCCGCAAAAGCGTGACTGGGATTACTCACTTCGACCGAGATAACACTTCTCCGGTCTTCAAGACGCCTAACCTCAATTGGGCTAGTTAACATAATTGTCTGCGAACTTGCCCGGTTATATTCCTCGGCTGACATCCTCTTCGTCGAAAGTAGCTCGGTTGGCTCTTCGTATTTGCAACCCGCCGTTTCAGTCCTGTCATCGCCATAAATAGGGACACGTGGCAGGCTGCCATTGGTCATCGGGCAGCCAACCCGCCGTTTTTGCCAGATTTTTGAATTTGGGCGGCCTTTCTTACTTACATATACAGGACCCCCCTCAAGCCATTCCTTTCTATTGCTATTCCGTCTCAAGACTCCAGAGCTCTAGCATTCTCGCCATTAACTCGTGTGCCATTCTTTGTGCTCGAGGGACTCGACCTCGCCCTTCACTGGTGAGTCCTCCTTCCTCTAGTTGGTTGCGATTTTCTTTCATGATACACACATTAGGGCACAAAAACATAGCTATTAGGGCATAGGTCGTAGAATCCGCACCTAACCTCCCATTGTTCTTGGTGTTCTTCATATTCATGAAGAACACTGAAAAACTGGGGTGAACCGGGCTCCTGGTCCTCTTTTGATCCAAAAAACCAGTCCAACCGAGCAAATAACAAGTTTGTCTCGACCCCAGCAACAACCGAGATAACAAAAGGATTTGGTCGCTCAACCGGGCTAACATCTGGTCTGCTTGGGCGACCGGGCTCCTTAGATAGAATAAACAACCGAGGTTGTTTGGCAGCCTTAATGACCGAGCTAAAATCCAGCTCCTTTTGCGCGACTGCGCTAACACTTAACACTTGCCATCCTTTTCCTGCAGAGTCCAAGGGGACCACTATCATTCCTGAGGCTCTCAGGACCGAGCAGCATCCAATAACCAGTGCCAAACCCCTCAGCCGGGAAACACTAAGCCGGCTACAAATGGGGAAATTCCGCTTCTTAGTGGAAACTCCGGCCGCACTAGCTGCTTTCAGAGAGGATTACGGCATTCCGGCCGATGTTCATCTCGAACTGGCCGAAGAGGAGACCACTCCCTGGGGAAGAGTTGACCAATGCCCCTTCACCGTGCTCTCAATCGTTGAAGGGGGCCTCCGTTTCCCGCTCAACCCTCTTATAACCGAGTTCCTTCGCCGCACCGAGCTGGCACCCACCCAAGTGTCAACCAATACCTATAGAATAATCAACGGCGTTCACGAGTTGAACAACCGGCTAGGCACCAACTTGGGTCTAGCCGAGATATTAAGGCAGTACACAATGGGCCACACCGGGGACGGTTTGGCTTATTACTTGAAGATCAGACCGGGCAAAGAAAAAATTGTGACCGGCACCCCGGATAAAGATCTTCACGACGATGATTTTTTCTGGGTGTCGGGCAATTACTAAACAGCCGAGGTGCCAGGCTGGTTCATAAACAAGGACTTCGGTTCTTCATGTAAGCCACTCAAACTTGCTCGGTTAGCTTAATTCCTTACTTTGTAACTAACCGGTTTTCCCGTTTCTGTTGCAGCAATCCAAGCCTTGCAAGCCAACTATCAACTCCCCAACGTCGAAGCAATTCGGACCGTGCTTAGGTACCGTCACCGAGATTGCAACGATTTACTTGGCTATACACTGACATACAGGTATTCTGCTCTGCGCCGGAGTAGAGTAACCGACTTCCTCAGAGCTCCTTCGCCACCTCCAGATCCAATCCTACCCGACGTCCCGTTAATCCGGTTGACAGACGAGCAAGAAATGGCCAAAAGAAGTCGAATCAAAAACTTGCTCACCGCCACATCCGCCGAGGTGCCGAGCGTAGTAACTCGGTCGCCAGCCGCCGGTCAATCCAGTGGCGCCGTGGTCGCCCTTGCCACTCAATCCACCGGGCAATCCAGCCGAAAAGCCTCTGCACGTCGGGCCGGAAAAAGAGCTCGGGCAGACCCATCCACCGAGCTAGTCACCGAGCTTACCACCGAGCACCCAACAGACGCCCCCGCCCCAGTGCCGGCCTGGCGCCCACATTTGAAGCACCGAGGTCAAGACATCCCGGCGACGGCTTCAATCAAGGCTGACAAAGAGCATCTGCTCGCCTTTGATCTGTCAAAAGCTCTGCTACTACCGAGCGACGTGGTCGGCAGCGACCACGTCCCTGACACTCGGTTGGTCAAGTCGTCAGTGAAGTCTATGGCCAGGGTAAGTTGATGTTCCTTTTAAAAATTTCACAAGTATTTGCTCGGTTCCCTTTCTGCTCGGTCCCCTTTCTGATCAACTTTGCTTCTTTGTGCAGGCCATTCAGAAACAACACTTGGTTTTGGAGCGCATCCACCGGCTTAGGCAGAAAGCCAACGACACAGCCAGCCAGGTTGAAAGCCTTCAAGCCGAGCTCGGCCGAGCTAAGTCTTCGCTTGAAATGGCCAACTCCGACAATAATAGACTGCTCAGCCAGCTTGATGCGGCCGAGAAAAAACGAGATGAGCTCCAAGCCGAGGTGGATACTCTAAAGAAGTCGAAGAAGAAAGCTTGCTGGGCTGCAAACACCGTTGGCTTCAACGAGGCCGAGGAGAGCTACAAGAAGCAGGTCTTTGCAACGCAAGACATCTACTTCAAAGCAGGCTGGAAGTCCGCCTGCAAACACCTCGGCCAAGGCTCCGACACCGACGTATTTGCCAACCCTCCTCCAGCTTCGCTACCGGTCTACCTTGTGCCTTACGCGAACGACGTATTCAGCGCTCTGCAAGCGGAGGCCGAGGAAGGACTTGAAGATGGAGATGATGACACAGATTCAGAGGCAGAGGCCGAGGTGCCAGAGCAGCCCGGCAGTGCTGAGCCCGGTGCCCAAGACGTCAGTTCTACCATCAACCTTGATGCTGGCGAGGACGAGTTCACCAATCTCTCCCCCCTAGTTTAGTTTTCTTTTTCCTTGTTTTTGTATTTTTGCTTCCAACTCTTTTGATGTAACCGGGCTCTGTCCCCACATTTTGTAATGATTTTCTTTTCAATGAGAAACTCAAATTTTTCTAAGTGTTTGCACGGTAGTAATCAATTCCATCTTCAGCAAAATATCTCGGTATAACTCATAACTTTTTCGACCGGAATCCATAACACGGTCGAAGCACTTCAGCATAACAAAACAAATTCATGAACCGAAATAACCATTTCGGCTGTAACAAAGTTGAACAAATCAACACTTCTAACCGGATTAGATCATCTCGGTTGGGAATCCAAAGTTGGCCAAAACACCAACTCTTCCGACCGGAATACATCATCTCGGTTGGGAATGCGAAATTGGACAAGACACCAACTCTTCCGACCGGAGTACATCATCTCGGTTGGGAATCCAAAGTTGGACAAGACACCAATTCTTCCAACCGGAGTACGTCATCTCGGTTGGGAATCCAAAGTTGGACAAGACACCAACTCTTCCAACCGGAGTACATCATCTCGGTTGGGAATCCAAAGTTGGACAAGACACCAACTCTTCCAGCCGGAGTACATCATCTCGGTTGGGAATCCAAAGTTGGACAAGACACCAACTCTCCCAGCTGGAGTACATCATCTCGGTTGGGAATCCAAAGTTGGACAAGGCACCAACTCTTCCAACCGGAGTACATCATCTCGGTCCGTAACATTAAAACAACAGTCCAAGTGCTAAAGCAAAATTACTTCTATAAATTGACAAAAAGAATTACATGCTGTGGTGCAAGCCAAAAAATTTCTTTGCACAAGAAAAGAAAGCAGAAGCTTAAAAATAATACAGTTTCAAGTTGGCCGCATTCCATGGCCGGGGTATTGCTCTTCCCTCTAAATCTTTCAAGTGGTAAGCCCCCTTGCCCGCCAGACCAGTGATCTTGTAGGGTCCTTCCCAATTTGCCCCTAGTTTGCCTTCTCCTGGCACCAGGGTGTTGCCCATAATCTTCCTCAAAACCCAATCACCAACTTTGAACGGTCTGGGGTGCACTGTCTTGTTATACTTCTTGGAGAGCTCTTGTTGGTAGGCGGCCACATGGATGAGGGCTTTCTCCCGGCGCTCTTCCGCTAGGTCCAGCTCCAAGGCAATAGCCTCGGTATTTAGCTCGAGCTCAAAACTCTCGCTTCTGAGGGTGGGCATTTCAACTTCCAAGGGTATGACCGCCTCCATACCGTAAGCCAAAGCAAATGGAGTTTCCCCGGTCGAACGTCGCGGGGTTGTTCGGTATGCCCAAAGGACGCTAGGTAATTCCTCAGCCCATTTGCCCTTGGCCTTTTCCAGCCGTTTCTTCAACCCATCCAGTATAGTCTTGTTCGATGCTTCGGCTTGACCATTGGACTGCGGCTAGGCCAGGGTGGAGTTGTAGAATTCTATCTTCAAATCTTCACAAAATCCTCTGAATAGGCGACCGTCAAACTGGGTGCCGTTGTCAGAGATCAAAATCTTGGGGACGCCAAACCGCGTGACCACGTTCTGCCAGACAAATTGCTTCACGTCTTTCTCTTTGATGGTTGCCAAGGGCTCAGCTTTAACCCACTTTGTGAAGTAATCTGTGGCCGCGATGAAAAATTTCCGGTTGCCCGGTGCTGTTGGCAGTGGTCCCACTATATCTAGCCCCCACATGGCGAAAGGCCAAGGACTGGTGAGGGGAAGAAGTTCCCTGGCAGGCTGGTGGATCTGATGGGCGAATTTCTGGCATTTTTTGCACTTGCGGACATATTTTTGTGCGTCGGCCTGCATGCACGGCCACCAGTATCCCTGTGAAATAGCACGGTAGGCCAAGGACCTGCCTCCTATGTGGCTGCCACAAATGCCTTCATGAATTTCGTACAAGAAGGCCTCCACACTATTCGGGTGCACGCACTTTAAATAAGGACCAGTGAAGGACTTCTTATATAACGCGCCAGATGAAGAGAACCAAAACTGCGCTGACTTCACCCGGATTTTGTGTGCTTCTTTCTTGTCAGTTGGAAGAGTCCGGTCTCTGAGGAACAAAATCAAGGGGTCCATCCAAGAGGGACCAAGCGCGGCGCAGAGTACATCTGTCTGCCCGGCGAGTTCAATGCTTGGCCGCGGAAGAAAGTCAATCAAAAGAGGGTTTGGAAAAGTATTACCCACCATAGAAGCGAGATCGGCCAGTTCATCAGCTCGGCTGTTGTCTTCCCAGCCAATTTGTTGGACTCTAATTGCCTCAAACTGCTTGATATGCTCCCTGACTAGAGCTTGGTACTTCGCCATCCTTTCGTCCTTTGCTTCATAAATCCCAGAAACTTGGTTAACCACAAGCTGGGATTCACTGTACACCAGGAGCTCGGCAGCCTTCATTTGAATTGCGCTCTTGAGCCCGGCGAGAAGTGCCTCGTACTCAGCCTCGTTGTTAGACGCCGGGAAGCCAAGCGTTATAGAATGTTCAATGGTTAGGCCATCCGGGGATATAAGAACAATACCTAGGTCGGCACCATGGCGGTTGGACGCTTCATCAACAAAAAGCTTCCACATGTCCCCCACAAAAAGCTTCCAACAGGTAGATGGGTCCTGAGAGTTGCGAAGGGCAATGGGATCACAACTGCTCGGCTGTGCGGTGTCAAGTTCGGTGTTGACCGGTTCAAATTCAGTGCCCCTTGGTGATTCGACACCGGACTCAGCAAGTTGTTCTGTAATGCTCAAGTCCGTAGGCGAATCATCAGGTTGCGGTGTGAAGCCGACCGCAGGTTCTGAGCTATGTGGAACCATTCCTTCCCCCTTGATGATTCGGCACCGGACTCAGCAAGTTGGTTCGGAATGCCCAAGTCCGTAGGCGAATCATCAAGTTCTGAGCGGTGTGGTTCAATTTCTTCCCCCCTTGGTGATGCGGTACCGGACAGAGTGGATGGGTTGGTGATACACAACTCCGTCATCGCATCACTGGGTGGTATGACCATGCAAACTGAGGGAACTTTGATGGTGCGCGCTAACTCCGCGGCGCTACCTAATTCAGCTGGTTGTTCCTCGGTTGGCATTGCGTGCATCTCATCATCTGCCTCGGCAATGTCGACCGGGCATACCGGATGAGTGCCAGGTGAGAACTCGGCGACAAAATCTGCCAAGGTTTGGGCTTTGATGGCGGTGTGCGGCTGGAACTTCACATCAAACTGTCCCAACTCGACCACCCACTTTAGAATTCGGCCTGAAAAGTCCGCGCGTTCAAACAAAGCCTTGAGGGGAAACTCGGTTAATACGATGATGATATGGGCGTGAAAATAGTGCGCCAATTTTCTCGAAGCCATCATCAAGGCCAGGGCAAGCTTCTCCAACGGCAAGTACCTTGATTCTGCCGGTAACAAAGTTTTGCTGACATAAAAAATTGGGAGGTGCTTGATTCCTTCAGCCCGGACTAACACCGCACTTACTGCGTGTTGGGAGACGGCAAGGTAAAGGTAGAATTCCTCACCCGGCTCTGGTGTAACCAACAGCGGCGGAGAAGACAAATAATCCTTGAGTTCGGCCAAAGCTCGGTCACACTCGGCATCCCATGAGAACTTTGACTTCAATGCTTGAAAGAAAGGGCGGCAGCGATCTGATGACCAGTTTATAAATCGATTAAGCGCAGCGGCCATCCCGGCCAGATGCTGCACGTCCTTAGCCGAGCTGGGCTGCTTCAACTCTTGCACAGCTCTGATCTGAGTAGGGTTTGCTTCGATGCCTCGGTTCGTGACTAAGAATCCCAAAAATTTTCTGGATCCCACGCCAAAGGCACACTTTGAGACGTTCAAGCGTAGCTTGTGCTTCTTCAGAATGGCAAACATCTCGGCTAAGTCGGACAAATGGTTTGCCTCCTGTCGGCTTTTTACCACCATATCATCGATGTAAGCCTCCATTGTCCGGCCGAGCAAAGGAGCAAACATTTTGGTCACCATCATCTGAAAGGTTGCCCCGGCGTTTTTCAAACCAAAGGGCATAACTCGATAGCAGAAGAGTCCCCTTGGAGTCGTGAAAGAGGTGATTTCTCGGTCAGGCCCATGCATGGCGATCTGGTGATAGCCGCGGTACGCATCCAAGAAACTGAGCCTATTGTGTCCAGCCGTCAAGTCCACTAGCTGGTCAATGCGCGGCAAAGGGAAGCTGTCTTTGGGACAAGCTCGGTTGACTGTCTTGTAGTCGACACAAACTCGCCACTTCCCATTCTTCTTAGGCACCACTACTATGTTGGAAATCCACCGAGGATAGTGCACTTCCTGAATTGCTCGTGCCTCAAGCAGGTTCTTTACCTCCTCAGCAATTACCTCGGCGTGATGCAACGCCGATCTCCTTGTTCGCTGGATGACTGGCTTTGCTCCAGGGAAGACATTGAGGTGATGGTAGATAAAATTCGGGTCGAGGCCAGGCATGTCGTAAGGCAACCATGCAAAGACTTCGATATTCGCCATCAAAAACTCAATCATCTCGGTCCTCTCTATGGCCGTGAGACTTGAGCCCAGCAAGAAGAACTTGTCCGGCTGCTTGGTATCAATCCGCACTTCAACCAATTCCTCAACAGCCTTATCTTCGGCCTTGGTGCCCACATCATCCAAGACACCCTGGTCCTCCGGTCCCTCAACCATTTGAACGAATCCTTTGGCAGCCCGGCTTCCGTTGACTGCCACGAAGCACTGTTTGGACATGACCTGATCGCCCCAAATCTCCTCGATTGCCCCCATAGCCGAGGGGAATCTCATTACTTGGTGAAAAGTTGATGCCACGGCTTGCATGGCGTGTAGCCATCCCCTTCCAAGGATAAGGTTGTACGTCGAAGGCACTTGCAGCACCCAAAACTCAACTTGCTTGACCACGAACCCCGCTTTGACCGGCAGAATTATCTTTCCCAAAGGCCACTCCGGTTGCTAGTTGAATCCAACCAATGGCGAAGTAGCCGGAGCCAAGTCTGTCTCACGGAGTTTGAGCTGTTTGAACGCATCATAGTACATGATCTCGACCGAGCTTCCCTGATCGATCAAGATCCGTCTAACATCAAATTCTTTGACGCGTAGTGTTACTACAAGAGCATCGTTATGCGGCGTCTGGATACGCTCTAAATCCCTTGAGGTGAAACTGATCACGTCTTTCTCTTCTGTCTTCCCCCTTTTGATGGCAGGCTGTACCGACAAAACTTCCCTCATATGCTCTACCTTCTTGATCATGCCCCGGAGTTCGCAAACACACTCCGGTTCCACGATGCCGTGGATGACATTAATAACTCCTTGTGGTGGTGCATCTCGGTCATCCTGTCCCCTGGGATCGACCGGAGCCTGATTCGGTTTCACGCCGCCATCAATGTAAAGGTCCAGATGCCCGGCCGCAACCAGTTCTTCCAAGTGTTGTCGCAAAGGCAAACAATCCTTAGTCCGGTGGCCTCTCTCCCGGTGGAACGTACAACGATACCGCGGATTGTAGCCCTTTTGTTCATCGCCTAACTTAGCAGGAAACCGGACATACTCCTCGTCTCGGATTTCACTAAGTATGCGATAGATTGGAATCTTGAAGACCGTGGTTATGCCAGTCTTCGCCTTCATTCTTCTGTTTGCGTCCTCAACGTCATCTCGGGGGTAGTCATCCCGGTCATTCCGACGTCCTCTACCCCAGTTTTTACGATTTGAACCCCGGTCTGGTTCCTCTGCTCAGTCACTTGAGCGGCTGGACTCTTGCCCAACCGCGTGCACTTTGCCTGCTGTCTTCTTGTCTGTTACGACCGGACTGGCTTTCACGGTAGAAGCCGACGCGTCATCCTCTACACGGATGTGCTCATTGATGCGCTGCATGAGCTGGCCCATGGAGGTCGGCTGGTGCATGGTAAGCGAGTCCCGCAGTCTATGTCCGACCGGGAGACCGCGCTTATACTGCGTGATTGCAAGGTTGACCGGGCAGTCTAAGATCTCGTTGAAGGTTTCCCAATACCTTGAATTGTACGCCTTCAGTGTGTCGCACGGTTCCATCTTGACACTTAGCAAGTGATCGACTTCCTTTGGCGTTTTTGTGTTGGTTCTGAAGCGCGTAACAAACGCCTCGGCCAACTGATGCCACCTTTGTATGCTCCCTTCCGGCAACCTCTCGAACCACTTTAAGCCCAGCTCGCCCAAACTTGACGGGAAGATTAGGCACATAAGTCCGTCATTCCGCCTATGTCCGGCCATAACCTGTCGGAAGTGACTCACATGCATGTAAGGGTCGGTTTTTTCGTCGTAGAGTGTGAACTTAGGTTGGTGGAAGCCTGCCGGAAGTGGTGTTGTTTCAATTTCCAGGGAAAAAGGAGTGGCACTCAGCCTGGCCAAGTCCATATCTTCGAAGAGTGGAACTACTATGCGCGGTGGAGGCATTCCGACCTCCTCACTGGCGTGAATCCCATAGGATAACCGCTGGAAGGCAGGTATCCTCTGAGCTTCGCGCCGGCGTGCCCGTTCCTTTAAGACCGCCCGTAAATCCTCTGACTGGGCGGAGTATGAGTACCTCGACGTCGTCGCCAGACGTGAGGGTTTGTAGGTGCTGTCTTGCGCGCTAGACTTTTCTGCATGCACGTCGGAATCACCAACCTGGTAACTTCTGGTGATGGAAATGAACTGAGTACGTCGCTGACTCTGATCGCCTGACCGGCGGGATGGGGTGCGCTCACTGTGGTCTCCCACTCCAGCTACACCTTTCCCTTTGACATGCCGCTTAAGATCCTCCATCTCCGCCGCCATCCGCCTGATGACAGCGTCTTGGTCCCTCAACTTGTTTTCCAGTCGCCTGGCGTGCGAGTCTCTCCTCCGCCGGTGACCGTCTGGACTCCGTGAATAACCATGACTCCTTCCGCGCTTATCCCGCGCGTCTCCTGACTGTCCTTCAGTGGCGTCCCCAAGTCAGCCATTGGATGGACGGCAGGAGGTCCCTCTCTCCTTCGGGTATACTCCGGGGTGGCTCCGTCGATGGCGGACAACGGAAACTCGTCGTTGTTCGCCATGGACGGCGATCAGACGAACCTGGAAAACAAGGTTTTGTCTGAAAAGCTTCCCACAGATGGCGCCAGTTGTACGGGGAGCAAATATTCCGGCAAGCCCGTACTCCTTTCTTCCGAGCTCCGTCGATGTCCGATCACCTGCGAGCAAGCAACGGTGAGCTACCCGGCGGTGTGTGGCCGGAAAAACCCTCCGACGGTCAAGTTAGCACACACCTTAGGATGGATAGAGAGATGGGAGAGAGTGTTTGAGTGTAAGAATTCCTTACAGAGGTGTTCGTGTGTCGCGTATGGGGGGCGCAGACATGCTTATATACCTTCTGCGCCCCATATCCACTCCCAGTCATCTCCTGACACGTGGCTCTGCTATCCCATCTGTCAGCACAAACCTTGTTGAACATCACCTAATCTCATCTGCTTGTCATCACATCTGGAGCTCGGCAGCCGAGCTGCCCTATGCGTTGCTGCGCCGTGCCGTGCTTCATACCCAGGCGCTTCCCTGGCAAACCCCAAGGGGGGACCGGGCTAGGCGGCATCTCGGCAAAGCCTAGCCTGAAGCACCCCGTGGTCAGCTTTCACGTCGGTCAAACGGTAACCTCGGCCGACCGTGCCATTCCGGGCGCTGGTCACTCGGCTTGTCTGGCTTCAGCTAATCTCGGACCGAACATCCAGGTCCGACCGAGCTCTGTCTTACCGAGCTGCTTCTTTACGGTCTTGGGCGGGACGCACTCGGACCAAGTTCTGCCCGGCCCAAGTTCTGGCAGCCCTTCTCTGGGCGAACGGTCGATCATCTCGGCCCAATGCATTGCTGGGCTCTCAACCTGCTCGGTCGATACCTCGGCCCAACTTCAGATCATAAATCACCCTCTTAAGTGGTGATTTATATTAAAAGTAGGCATTTTGGTTTGTTATTGTTTGTGTTGAAATTAGGGATTTGATTTGTGCTATAATTAAAAATATTAATTTATAGTATTTGTTATTTAAATTACGGACTTTCATTTGTTATAATATAGGTATATTAGAAATTTTATTTGTTGTGATCTGTACTAAATTTAAATTTTTTGATTTGTATTAAAATTGAAAATTTTGATTTGTGGGGGTTTGTGATTTTGATTATGAATTTTTATTTTGATTTTTATTTTTTAAAACAGTCATGGAGAAATATTTCAAAAGAAAATCAAAATTGGAATCATCTCTTCCTCAAGAAGAAGATTATAATTATTGTTCCGCAAAACAAATTGATACATATATTATCGACATGCTCTCCAGTAGTGACTTATCAAAGTTGAATGGAATTGCCGATCTTACTAAGAAAATGGTGGAGACTAGAAGAGACAAATTATATCCATTGGTGTATTTGCTCTTGACTTTAGCATTAATCTTGCCTGTTGCAACTGCTACTGTTGAGAGAGTATTTTTAGCGATGAATATTGTGAAGAATCGGTTGCGGAACCGAATGAATGATAAATAGATGAATGATAGCTTGGTTGTCTACATTGAGAGATTTTTGATGGCATTGACAATGATACTGTTATGAAAAGATTTCAAAAGATGAGAACTCGTCGGGCTCAATTGTAAAAGTTTAAAATTAAAATTTTTTTATAATGAATATTAATTTTTCATATTTAATATTAGCTTGAAAAATTATTATTATATTATTGTTATTGATTGGAAAAGAAAAATATTGAGATTATAATTAATAAGTAACCCCTACATTAAATTCCTGGTTCCTCTACTGACTCATGTGACTTGTCCACATTATATAGTAAACATTGGTAAAATAATATGATAAATGTAGTAGTATTATTTAATTTTATTTAACATCGATATAAGTTATAACAATGAGAAAATTTAAATTATTCCATGAAAGTTGGCAAGGTAAAGTTTAGGCCAGTTGGATATTTTTTACACCATACACTCAAATATGAGAACTGTTAGGGGCAGGTTTGGTAACATTTTACACTTTTTGCTTGTTAAAAAAAAAATTATAAATAAAAATTTATTTGATATCTATTTTTATCTTTAAAAAATTGTAAATAATTTTTAAATTTCACTAAATTATTGTAATAAAAAAAAATTAATTTCATTTGTTTACGAAATACCCACCCACCCACTCATGTAGGAAGTTAATTAGGGGGATTTAAGGAGAGAAACATTGCTCCTCATTATTACCACTAGCTACCACATTTGGTCACTCCTACCTGTCATCGTCTGCTACTACCTCGAGCCAATGCTATTGATAATCATTTCCAATGATCACATCTCTCGTTAGCAGCAACCACCTTTGAACATCACCTTCTGTCTAAAATGACATTTGGCCATCACCCCACGCTAAAAAAATAAGTTTTGACGAGTGACCACTATCATCAGTTGTTAACAACCACCTCTAGATATTGACAACCATCTTTGAATATACAACTTCTAGCGATACCTCCATAACTATTTTTCAAACAAAAATTTTAAAACATAAATGGTATCAAACATGATATTGTTTGTTTTATTTTTTAAGAAAATAAAATAAATATAAACCTATTTAATATTTAAATTAAAAGACAATAAACTATAAATATTATCAAATGACACTTATGTCAAAAAAATTAGACACATTTTGTATTAAATTTTTATGTGAATATTTATGATTGATTTCTTTTAGGAAAATGTTTCGTAACTCAAATATTGTTCTGTACTCAAAATGACGTCGTTTTGGTCATTTGAGCCACTTTTGAGCCACAAAATTTAAGCTACCTAGCATTGTCGTTTCTTTTATTATAAAATCCAATAACATAAAATGATGGATAAAATCAATAACATATACTAGGAGTTTTCCTAAAATTGGTGTCATGTCTTTATTTCTTAGATTTTTTTTTTTTTTTGGTCTGACGTCTTTTATATAGTTTTATAAAAGAAAAATAACACATCAGTGGAAACAAATTATTTTTTTACAAAAAAAAGTAAGATACTTTCTAATTTTAATTATTAATACTTGTAATATTTTTCACTTTGTATAAATATACACAATATCATTGTAATTTCCCTTTTTATAAACCAGTATTTTCGTGTGACTTTATCATTTCCCTAAAATTGGAATTATAATACTCTGGTGTTACATGTACCAATTGATATATTAATTAATATATCAATATATACTATAATATTGTCACTTTAAACTTTATCCATTATTATATAAATTACACAAAATCTAAAACTTTTAAAATTATGTCACTTTATCTGTTAATATAATAATTGGAATACCAATTGATACATATAACTTTATAGACATGGCTCCTCTCCAATAATTAGAGAGGAGTGTTGGGCATTGGTGGCTCTTGATTTGTCCCGTATCGATAATTCAAACCGTTCAATGTATAAAACTTATCGAGCATATTATTTTTGAAAAAAATTACGTTAATTGGATATCGATAACCACTTGATCCAATTGCATTTCTTTCGCAATTTACTTTGAAAATTATATTTGAAAATGTGATCTGATCAAATAGTTATTGATATTCAATTTATATGATTTTTTATAAAAATAATTTACTCAACGAATTTTATATATTAAACAACGATCGCGCTACGTAGCTCAAAAACGGGGAACCCGAATGGCTCGATTTTATTTTTTATTTTTTTTTGCAGAAGAAGAACGAAGACTAGGAAGAAGAAGGAAGAAAGGATGAGGAGGAGGAGGAGGAAGAAGAAGGGAGGGAGGAGGAGGAGGACTGGAGGGGACATAATATTCGGGAGAGGAGGAGGCGGAGGCGGGGCGACGGCGGTCGGAGGCCGCGGCAGGGCTAGGCTGGGCGACGATCGGCGAATCAGCGGCTGGGCGGGGCGACGATCGGTGGCTGGGCGACGATCGTCTTCTCTCTCTCTCTCTCTCTCTTCCCCTCTGCTTCTCTCTTTCTCTCCCTCTCTCTCTACTTCTCTCTTTCTCTCCCTCTCCCTCTGCTTCGAAATCGAGCCATTCGGGGCAAATGTTTCGAGCTACGAAACATTTTCCATTAAACAATTTAGATTATTAACATAGGTCTGAATCGAGGCCCACCAATGCCCAACACTCATATCCAATAATTGGAGAAAAGCCTTGTCCTAACTTTATTTATTATAGGGTGAATTACACTAACAGTCCCTATAATTTGGAGCTTATGTCATTTTGGTCCCTGACTTTTCAATTGTGATACATTTGATCATGAATTTTGAATCTTGTTCCAAATAAGGACAATTGAATATACTATTAGATTTTTCAAGGGTAAAATTGTCAATTTGATAAAATATAAATTAATTTGACAAAAATAAATGTTGAAAAATTATTTATGAATTTTTAAAAATTATTTCTACCTACTAAAGATAAAATTATATAAAATTGTTAAATCTTTAGAAATTTATTTTTTTTTACCAAATTAATTTTTATTATATATTTGGATGACGATCATGTAAAATTAATTTTTAAAAATTAATCATGTAATTTTTATTAATTTTTATCAATTTTACATAAATTTATTTTTGGTGGCTAGAAATAATTTGGCAAAAAAAAAAACATTTATTGATGAACAAAGAACTCATTACATCAAGAAAGGAAAAGGGATAGGTGCAAAAAGTATCATAGCAAGACATACCACTCTCAACTAGGTTGGCACTAATATATTTGCTCAATCTCTTGCTAGCATATCATTTATACTGTGTTTGGTTGGGGAATTTGGGGAGAGATTTGAAAAGAGAAATGGAAAAGGTAGGTGAAATATAAATAAAACATGTCTATATTTCAGCTAATTTCACACACCTTTTTCCTTTTCCTTTTCCTTTTCCTTTTTAAATTTTTCCCTAAATCTTCCAACCAAACACAGCATTAGAGTTGACAAGAAGCCAACCAATGACAAGAAAAACAACAAAAGGCAAGAACAAAAAGAGCACACAGAAGCAACTATCATTTTTTGCTTATATAATATATAGCTATATGTTATATAAATAAAAATGAATTTTTATGAGTAGTATTGTGAAAATTTCAAAATTTTATAATAAATTTATGATTTTATCAAATGAAAAAATAAAATAAAATAATATTAAAATTAAAATTATATTTTAATTATATTTTAATTTTAATATTATTTAGGTACAGATATATGCTAGTCTATATAATAAGGGAAGAAGGTTTTTGAAAATGTACAAAATGTATGTGAGATACATTTTGATCCAATGGCCTATAACAACCGTGGATAGATAACAATGGCTCAGATCTATGTATTTCCCGCGCAAATATTTGTCTCTCAACCTTCCACCTACCCACGTCTCTCTCTCCCTCTCTATTCTCACCCATGTCTCCTCCACATTACCTCTGTATCTCTCTCTCCCTCCCTCTCTCTCTGTTCTTCTTCTTTCGCTCGCTCCGACGCTGCTTTCCAGTTCTTGGTTTCTGCCTCTCGAACTCGGCTCGCAAGGTAAGATCTCTCTCTCTCCCTCTTTGTTCTTCTCCTTTCCTACCCTTCCTCTTCGCTCGCTCTCGACGCTGCTCTCCAGTCCTCGATTTCTGCCTCTCGAACTCGGCTCGCAAGGTAGTCCTTGGTTTCTACTTCTCCCCTTCTCTCTCTGTTGGGCTGTGTGTTTTTATTATTATTGCGATTTCTGATACTGTTTGGCTAATTTTAGGTTTTTTTTTTTAGTTCATCGTGTCCTGCCTCTCTCTCTCTCTCTCTCTCTCTCTCTCTCTTTCTGACGGGCTGTGTCAACCCTGGCCTCAACTGAGAAAAATTTTAACCCCAACAGCTTGATTGCTTCCAGGAGATATAATATATTTGTCTTTGCCCATGGCTTTCCAATAACCAGACCCTGTGATTCCCTTGCATTTGTTCACATTCTTTTTTGATCTTTTGCAGAAGAAATACCTTTTCTCTTTCGAATCACCTGAACCACGAATAGAGAGGTGGAAAAAATCATTAAAAACAAAATTGAACACAAACACATAAAAAGGGTCTATTTGATTTTGTTTGCTTAGAAGAATTTATCAATTTTAATTGAACACAAACACATAAAAAGGCTCTATTTGATTTTGTTTTTATTTTCTTTGTTCAATTTTTGGTGTTTATAAAATAATGAAAATTTTGAAAGTATCTATAGATTTCAAATATTTTTATTTGTGTGTGCAAATAATTTTTAAAAGGTGATTGACTTTAGAATTTTTTTCAGAAAATATTTGATGTCCCCTAATATATGACACCTAGAAGACATTGCATACTCCTTATTTAAAACCAATCACATCTATACAATCTTGGTTTAAGGATGTTGCTAAATTTATGTACAAATTGCATTTTGAACTATTCGTTTAGTTGATTTTAACAGGGCATGAAACCAACCAAACATTTGTCGCAATTTAGTAGGAATTAGGAACTAGGTAGTAATAAGTTAAGTGAGGAATAATTGTAACTAACCAGGCAAGTCCCAAGGGTTGGTCTGGAAAACATCAAGATCGAGAATGACAGAGGCAGGCAATGGAAAAGAGTGGATCTTTCGGTTGAGGTAGTGAACCACAAGCTCTTCATCAGTTGGGTGGAATCTAAAATCGATTGGCAGTTTCATCATCATTCCTCCATTTCTAACGAAGTTTGCCTTCTCCATCTCCATCTCCATCTCTATCTCTATCTCTGTCCAAGATTTATCCCTGGCTTCAACTGAGAAAAATTTAGAGCAATATTGAAAGGGTTTCATAACCTTATCCTCTTTAACATCAACAATCAATTCTCATGCTTCTCATGAATTCAAGGTAAAATTTTCTTAGCTCATATTCATGAATTCCAGATGTATGTGTGTGTGTGTGTGTGAAGTGGTGTATTGATTTGTGTTTCTCACTCTGTGTGTGTTTAGTTGAGGGTTTTTGTGGATTTAGAAAATGGGTTCTGAAATAATTCACACTACTGTGATGAGTTAGTTTGCAAATGGGTTTGTTTGTAAGCACAGAAAATTCAATCATGTTGATGAAAAATTCTATGTTTATGTAAAGCAAATGGATTTGGGTGATTTAATTTTGTTTATTTTGGGGCATTGCTGCAGGGAAAGCATGTTATTGTTTGGTTAATTTTAGGGGTTTTTTTGAGTTCATTGTGAAATTTGATTATATTCGATTGGATGTTATTGTTGTTGTTGTTTATATTCATGTTATTTTATGTACGAATTTTTTCCCAGAAAAAAGTACCCATAAAGTGTCTTCAATTTATAAATGTGGTTTCACACAATCGCAGCACCTCGATCTTCCTTACCATTGCCAGACTTGGCTTGGAGAATGAGATTCAATTATTATGGTGTTACCCTCCCTCCGAAATTTCGACAATTTTTATTTTTTTTTAACAGGAAATTTCAACATTGTCGAGGAAGCATCATTGTATCAGCGAAGTTTCGATTCGGTTCTTATCCTCGAGACAGTGAGTCTTCGCTCTCAGTTTTTGGATTTGATGTTTTGATTTCAATAAATTTATTGATTTCTAATTTATCTTTTTTGAAATATTGTATTCCAGTATAAAAATTGTTAATTTCTGTGTTTGATATTAAAGATTTAGATTTTGTGACCAATTTTTGTTTTTTATAGTTATTGTAACGATTTTATCTGATGTAAAAATGTGAAACAACACATCTAAGCAAAAAATCAACTCAAAGAGAAAGGAAACAAGTCACCAATTCCTTTGTTTTTTTCAGCTATGTTAACTCACAATTTCATTATTCTTTTTTGTTTTCCTCAAAGATGTTTGGTTCATAGAATTGTACAGCATTTGAGGATAACTGAGTATTTAACAATTCCTCCAAATTTGAGTTCGAATTCCCAAACAAGGCACAACTCTTGATAAAACAATATAACCAAGAACAATAAAATGGCTGCTTCATCCACAGAATAAAAATTCAATGATATGATCAATTTTTTTTAATATGATATCACCGTTATATGAAATTTTTTTTTTTAATGTCCAATGCCCATTTACAAACGAGTAATAGTGTGATAAGTAAATTTGTTTATCTTATCATCATCTTTACATTAGTGGAATTGATCCCAATCATTAATTCAATTTGTTTTTATGGGATGATTGATAGTGGTATCATGGCTCAACACAACCCATATGTTGCACATATTGTTTTATAGTTTGGCAACTTAATTTTAATAGGACTTCTACTATAATATATCCTTTTAGTGGGGAACCAGAATTTAAAGCTTAAATAAAAAATAAAAAAAACTATCCATGCATTCTTCTTTAATTGAATTGTCATTTGTGCTTCTATTTTATTGCACTTTTTATTAGGTTGATTTAAGAAAATTAGTTCCATGATTGTATCCATAAATCCTATATCACATCTAATATAAGAAAATTAGTTCCATGATTTTTTTATAATCCATGTATGCATGATCATGTGGTAGATAATTTATTTATTCAGACTAAAAGATTTTACTTTAGCTGCTTTGTTTTCTTTTCACCCTCACATTTATATATTTTTGTCGAAAGTTATCTTGCATAATCTTTGCTTCTATTTACTTGATTGCTTCTAGAAGAAAATATAGATAAAAATAACTGAATTGTATTGCATCAGTTTTTGTTGCTAGATTTGGTTGGAATGCATTGATGGCTATCAAAAAGCATTTTTTTGGATGCAAAGCTTTTTATTCCCAGTTGTTAACTGCTCAACATTGAAAAAGATTGCCATCATCAAGTGCTTTTCAGATAAGATTGCTTTTACTGAACATATATAATTTGCTGCTATCCTCTAATGTCCCTTGATCAGGTTTGAGGAAATTATTATATTAGTATCAACCAGCTAGGTGTTGGATCACGATGGCGCCGAACAACTAGCCAAGAAGGTTACTCACCTATTCTTTTAGCATTCACACATGAGGTATGCTTGATTGAACTGACACAGAAGACCATATATTACACTGAGAATCTGACGAGATGTTTGATCTGGCAGACATTAGATGAGTGGACATCTTCTCATTTGACAATGGTAACAACCATGGATCCAAACTATAGTTTACCTCTTAATGTTGCATTAATCACTCTTCAGGTGATTTAATTGTTCCACTGTGAATCTCTCTCTCTCTCTTTTCTGACCTTAATTTTGCAGGAGCTAGATGATGGAAAGGTGCTCCTCCACTTAGCACATCTATATGAGGTAAAAATCAATCCCGTGATCCCCTTCATATTCCCATTAACAAAAATAAATAAATAAATAAAACCAATTTGGATATATTTACAACTCAAAAATCAAAAAAACGACCTCTCTTTTTTTTCCTGCAAGTGTTATCTCAACTACTTCTGTCAATTCTATGATTCCTCTTTTGGCTCTTTTCCCTAGGCCTACATCTGTTGTGGCCTTCCTTTATAGATTATAATTTATAGCTATCTGTCGGATGCATTTCCGTTTTAGTATGTTGAACATAAAGTTTTTAAATTAGGGTGGTATGTTGCATTGTAGCTGAATTTGAGAAAAGTTTAAATTGCAGTTGATCTAAGAAGATAAATAGAGTTTTCGTAAAGAATCTAAGAAGATTTCTGGACCAGTCTAGGATACAATGAGCCTTTCTTTTCAACTCAAACTACTGGGTGTTCGCAAATTATAGGACAGAAGTGTTGTTTTAAGTGTTGATTGTAACTTGAAACTAGATATTTATGTGATAATGTGGATCTGTGAAGTGATATCTTAGATTTCGTAAATATCTGACACTTTGCCAAATTGATATAAGCAAATTCATTCCACTGACTGCACTGCACATTTTAGTTCTCTCATCCATTTTTTTCCATTATTGTCCTCTCATTCACTTCTTTCATGCTGCAAATGTGGTTAGGCAGGGGAAGATGCTGAGTACTCAACATTAGCCAAAGTTGAACTGAAGAAGATGTTTGCTGGAAAAGTAGTATGTACAATATTATCAATTATATTTTTCATTTTTTCTCCTGCCCACTTATTGTGCTAATGTGTGCCTAGATTATGCTTCATGATACTTTCTTTTTGATCTGGAAACTTGAGGTCCAGTCACAATTACAATTTGTGGGTCATATATTTGCACAATATTTAGTGCTTATTTTCGATATTTAGTTTTCATACCAATGAGATCCCATAGGGACCGGATAACTGACTTTTAAGCAGTTGTATCATAACACTTGATATATGTTTATATATATATATATATATATCTACATAATAAAGCAGGACGGATTTTGAAAATATCCTAGAGACATTTGTCCTACTAGGACATTTTAAGGGTCATGATTCATTTGTATATTCACATGGACAGCTCAGATAACCCCCTTAAGTTTATTTCAATCCTAAATATATATGTTCCCGCCCAAACATTAAGCCTCCTGCTTACCCACGTCTCCCCACGCTTTTATCTTTATCTCTCTGCTCTCCAGCCAAATCACGTCTCCTCTCTATCCCTCTTTATCTCTCTCTCTCTCTCTCTCTCCCTGTTCTTCTTCTTTCCAAAATTGCTCTCCTTCAACCACGGATTCGGTTTCGTCTCCATCCCTATATGATTACTTTGAATTGATCTCCTTCAACCACAGATTCACCTTGGAGTTTCCGACTTCCTCTGTTTCTCAACCGCTCAGGTATGTGTATATTTACCCATGTTTACTTTGAATTTATCTCCTTCAACCACATATTCGGTTCCGTCTAGCTGTGCTTCAACCGCTCAGGTATGGCAATCTCTATCACAACTGTTCTTCTCACCCTTTAGAATCAGAATCACAATAGTTCTGAATCTTTTTATTTTCATCATTTGAAATTTCAGAGGTTGCGATCGTAGTTCTGATTAATCTTTTCTTTTTTTACATGAACAGTGTTCATAGTTCTGATTATAGTTCAGAGGTTGCGATTTCATAGTTTTGAGGTTGCGATTTCATCACTCAGGTATGGCAATCTCTATCACAACTGTTCTTCTCACCCTTTAGAATCAGAATCACAATAGTTCTGAATCTTTTTATTTTCATCATTTGAAATATCGGAGGTTGTGATCATAGTTCTGATTAATCGTTTTACTCTTTTTATATGAACAGTGTTCATAGTTCTGATCATAGTTCAGAGGTTGCGATTTCGTAGTTCTGAGGTTGCGATTTCATAGTTCTGAATCTTTTTATTTTCATCATTTGAAATTTCAAAGGTTAATCCCCAACCCATTTTGTCTCCGTACCCATTGCTTCTCTTTCTCTTATTCTAATCTTCTTTTTCAGTCCAGGGCTTCACACCCATTAAGTGTTTGTTTGAATGGGTCTGAAAGGTTGTTCCATTTTTTAACTGAATCGACAGTTGGGTTTTCTTGAGCTGTCCATTTCATGGGTATCTTTTGGGTCATAGTTGCTGTGAATTTTCTTTTCTATTCAATGGGGATTGGTTGATGGAAAAAGAGTTCTAATTTAATTTTCTGGGTAAATTGAGTTCAGTATAGGGATTTACATTTTTATGGACTATATTAGTTAATGTGAATCTCTGGAGTGAGTTGATTGAATTTAAGGTTTGGGATGAAATTCTTGCTTATCTATTTGTGTCTGGACATCGATCAATGAAACAGGATTGTTTAATGATATTTGTAGATATCTGTGCTATAGACAGTGACAATAATTGGGACTACTGATATTATTAGTTTATGTGAATATGATTTTGGATTTGACCTAGGTCCCAATAATAGGTCGAGCAGATGCAGAGTCTCAATATTTGTTGTACAATGTTGATGCATATAAAAATTAAATAGAGTTTTTTTTTTTTTTTAGTCTTTGGATGCGGAAGGTAAGAGCCGCTGGACATGAATTGGGGGATCACTGTGTGGTTTTCTCAAATGGTGATATTAGTGTTTGATATTCTTATTTTACTAATAACTAAATAACCCTAAATTTATTGCTTATTATTGTTGTTGCAGTTTTGTTTAGCATTGGGATATGGGTTCATTTCTATTAGTGAAAAAGTACATCGATCCACTATCTCTTTCTAGGAATAGAATTGCTGAGAGTATTTTTTTTTATATATATATGTACCATTTAGCATATGAAGCATGAGTTTCTTCTAATTAGTGTACAACAGTTTTTTTTATCTTGCTTTAGGCCATTAAATTGAAATAGTGACCTGGTCGAGTTTAATTGGGATCTGACATATTCTTCTATTGGTTATTTTCTATGTCTGCAGACGGTACCTTCTATTGGTGTACCATTTTTTTATATCTGGGTATTGGAGAGTTCAGTCAGGTGGGTTCTATTTATCTTCATTCTTAAATGGATCTGTGTTAATGTTTCAACACTCTTTCATAGATTTAAAAAATTATAACCCATGTTTGTTTGCATGTAGTTGGGTTTTCTTGAGCTGTCCATTTCATGGGTTTGTGCTGCACTCCATTTTTAAAAATTATTGAGCAGATGTTTTATAAAAATTCAAAATGTTCAAAATTACTGCATTTTGATGATGTTTTTACAGATGTTTTTGAACAAAATTACTCCATTTTATAAGAAGTAATATTACTTCTTATTACTTATCAAAAACATCTGTCTATAAAAATTACAGAGATATAAAAACATGATTAAAGAAGTAAAAATGGAATGCAGAATCCATTTTTAAGAAGCAAAACATGCTTTGGGAATTTTGAATTTTAATAATGAGCAGATGTTTTGAAGATGTTTTATAAAAATGGAGAGCAGTAATTTTGAATTTAAAATTTTTTATAAAAACATCTGTAATTTTGATTTTACAGATGTAATTTTGAGCAGATGTTTTGAACAAAAATGCAGTAATTTTGGAAATGGAGTAATTTTGAACAAAAATGGAGCAGATGTAATTACTGCACTCAATTTTGATGATGTTTTTGTAAAATTACTGCACTCCACCTCATTAGTTTTTAAATTCAAAATTTTAATTTTTGAATTCAAAACATCTGTTTTATAAAAATTCAGAATCCATTAATTCAAAATTTTGAAGTAATATTACTTTGGGAATTTTGAATTTTTACAAAACATCTGCTCATTTTTAAAACATTTGCTCAAAAATTACTGCACTCCATGTAATATCCATTTTTATAAAACATGTTTTTATTGACACATCTTCTGTAAAGCATACATATTCTGGAAAGTTTTGACCCACTTTTTTTTAATAAAGTTTTAACTCACTCTTTTGGCGTATGACAATATAATGTTTGTTTTTCTTATGTAGTTAGAATTTGATTGGCAGCAGTAACACTAACTGGTGTGCATTTTTATTTTAATTTCTTTTAAATTGCAGAGTACTGGCTGGTGTGCATTATTTGATATTTAATTTTTTTTTATATTTGATTTGTTTGGAATTGTAGAGTGTAGTTTATTAAATATATTTTTATAATTACATTTTAATCTTAAATTTAAATAGTGTTACGATTACAATTATATTATAATCCTAATATTATTTACACCGTACCTTCAGGCACGGACATACTCTAGTATATCTATAAAATAAATGGACGCGCCACACAACGAAGGGCCACGTGACACGGTCTGGCTATTGCCGAGCTGGTGTCAGACCATTGGCTTACGTCTTACGTCGTTGTACGGAGACATGTGACGCATTGTACGACCAATAGAAACTCTAATTGTGCATCCACATAGTGCGTCAATTTTACGTACAACCACCCTACTATGCCGCAGTACTACTAATTATTTTATCTTTTAAAAATTTTAATAAGATGGGTAAAAATTTTAATGGCGCTGTTCAGTAAGGTTTATTTTTAGATTATTTTAATTTTTAGATTAATTTAAGTTATTTTGATGTATTTGGTTCAATTTAATAATATAATTTATAATTTTTTGTAAGTAAAAAATCAACTTATTCTTTGAGCGGGGAGAAAAAACTTAATTTATAAGTCAAAAATCAGCTTATGTTCACAGATATAAGTTATAAGCTGTTAGACTATAAGTTATAGGCCCTGCTTGGTAGGGCTTATTTCCAGTTTATTTCAGTTTTTAGCTTAATTTAAGTTATTTTGATGTGTTAGGTTCAGCTTAACAATACAGCTTATACCTTTTTGTAAGTTAAAAATCAACATATTCTTTGAGTGGGGGAGGATAACTTTAATTTATAAGTCAAAAATCAGTTTATGTTCACAGTTATAAGCTATAAACTATTAAGTTATAAGTTATAAGTTATAAGTTATAATCATTTTCCTACAACTCTACCAAACGGGTACATAATCACTTTCCTGCAGGTCTACCAAATAGGCCTATTATGCAGAAGGAAAATAAAAATAAGAGTAAATTATAAATATGTTATAATAATTATATTTAATTTTTAATAAAAAATTATCATAAAAAATAATTTTAACATAATCATCGTTAAAAATTATTTTTTATGATAATTTTTATATATGATAATACAGTCCGTCCCGGGTGGATGGGCCAGGCTGGCTCAGGTTCTTCAGGTTCCGGTTTCGGGTGGTGATTCCGTCAAATGACCTGCAAGCAAGTCCAAAGGGGAACGGGACAGTCCCCCAGTGAACCCTCCGGCGAGAGAATTAGTAGAGAAAACAAGAAGATGTAGGGAAGAAGATGGAGAGATAAAAAGCTTAACCTTATTCTTGTGCTTCTCTTGTTGCTTATATCCTTTGGTAATCATTTCACTGCCCTTTGTGACGTGCCCCTTTCCGCCGAAAGCCTGTGCCGTAGCTTACCTTGTTCAGGGTGAGGGGGCTCTGTTCCGACGAGGAGGTGTTGTCGTAATAAATGCTGTGATGGGCTGCATTAATGGTGATGTGTTGTGGCAATAACTCTGCAGATCTTTGTCTGCTGATGTGGCCTGTGTCTCATCTGTCATGTGTCTAAATGCCCTTGGCCCTCCACGTCCAGGTGGACTTCAGCTGTCCTGGGCTTTGCAAATCAAGTTATGCTATGGGTCCAAAGCGATGGGTTCGGGGCGGTTTGCCGTGGGCTATATGCCTCGTGGGTCTGTCCATGTCAGTAGTCCCCCATTTCCGAGTGCAGCTTTAGTCCAACGAAGGAAATAGTAATAAGGAAGAGAAGTTTGAACCGAGTGGAGAGGTCTACGGGAAGCCGTGCCGATCGCCAGGGTGATTGAATCAGGAGAAGCTGACCGTGAGGGTGGCCGAGCGGGAGGCGTCGGCCGAGAGGCGTGCCGACCGCGAAGGTGGCCGAGTGAGAGGGGTCGACCGAGAGGCGTGCCGACCGCGAGGGTGGCCGAGTGAGAGGGGTCGACCGAGAGGCGTGCCGACCGTGAGGGTGGCCGAGTGAGAGGGGTCGGCCGTGGGACTTGCCGACCAGGACGGCGCGGGGCTCGAAAAGAGAGGGGATAGGGTGAGGCCATGTGATGATTTGAAATGAAAAGGACAGGGGAAGGGGAGGGGACAGTGCATCGTGGCCATACACGTGGTAATATCGTGGGGGAAGTGAAGCCTTGGAGCAGAAATGAAACGATAGGTCACGAGTGGGGTTTTGAAAAGGTGGCTTTGGGGCGAAAATTAATGCGGATCCATGGAATACGGGTAAACCGTGGGTTGTTGGTATAATGCGTTTCAACTACCTGTGTACAAAAACCCAAAATATCCAAGTGTTAATTCATTCACTGCATACGACATACCTGTGTAGCATTTTCTGAACTTCCTCGTTCCTGCGTCAGAAGTGAGTTACAAGCAAACCCTAGAAATGGCACAAGAAGAAGGAGTTAATGTGAGGGTGGACTCGTTGGGGGATGATGATGGGGAGGAGTTAGCAGCGCAATACAGGACGGAGGCACGGACGGTGGGGGCGGAGGTGGGTGAGACGGTGGGAGAATCGCAGGCGTCGGCCCTGATATTGGCCCCAAAGCCACTAAGCCAGGTGGAGCCAGAGCAGTGGCACACTAAGGCGGACAAATCCACACTCACGGTGGCGGATTTGGAAGTGATTAGGGAGCGGTACCAGATTCCGGCGGAGGTAGAGTTACTGCTGCCAACATCAGGGGAAAGGCCGTCTACTGCGAGGCCAGGGGAGTTTTCCCTGTACGACGAGGCGCTAAAAGGGGGGCTGAGGTTGCCACTGCCTCAAGTGGTGGTTGACGTGCTAAATCGCCTGGAGGTAGCGCCGGGGCAATTGATGCCCAATGCCTGGAAGATTCTGCTGGCCTGTGCGAGTGCGTGGCCTAAGGCGAATGGGGGGGAGGCCATGACGGTAGATGAGTTCTTTTCGTGTTACAAGGCGTCGGGTCAGCAAGAAACTTGGGTCACCTTACAGGCGGTGATGGGGAGGGGATTGGTGGCGGGGCTGCCCACGTCGATCAAGGGGTGGCGGCCACGGTGGTTCTACGTGACTGTTAATGGGGGGATGGGGGTGCGCACCATCTGGAAGGTGCCAACCAGGTCGATGGAGTCGAGACTGGGGGCGATGACGGAAGAGAAGGTGAAGCGGGTGAAGGAGTGAAGAAAGAGAGAGAAGGCCAGATGGGACGAGCTTGTCCAATCGTCTGCACTGTTTGAGGCGAGGCTGGGACCGCAGCCGAAAGGCGGAGACCTCGGCCGGGCGGAATTGGAGGCGAGGAGAAAAGCTCAGGAGGTAGAGGATCGGGCCATTCTGGTAAAGGCCGCGATGTTCAAGGAGACGCAGAGGGACCGTCCGCCTCAACCGATCGCGCGAGAGAGAATCCGACCGTACCCAAGGCCGTTGGGTGAAAAAGACTTAAGCAGTTTTGAGCCGCGGCCGCCGCCTGTAGACCCTATAAAGGAAATGGCTGGAAAGGCGGTGGAAGCTCTAAAAAAGAAGAAGAAGAAGAGGAGTGCCCCAGAGGAAGCAGCAGATGCGTCTGGGGCCAAGAGGGCTAGGGCGGCCCCAACTGAGGTGGAGGTCCCCATGGCCAAGGACGCCCCAGAGGTGGTGGAGATCATCCCAACGGTGGAGGTTGTGGAGATTGCTCCATCAGTGCAAGTAGAGGCTGGGTCGACTGAGGCAGTGCCGAGCGGAATGGAACAGGTCCAGAAGAGGACTGACCCCCAGGAAGGAGGGGTTCATTTGGCTACGGCGATCTATCATGCGCGCGCGGTAGCTGGAAGGTTGGAGGGAGAAGAAGGCCCAGTCAGGGCGGGGGCAGACCGCCTGGTGAAAATTGTGGAGGAGACGGCTCTGCGCGCGGCATCAGGGTATAACGAGGCCGACCTGCTGAGGGGGTTATGCTCCGCCCAAATGGAGGTAACTACCTTGGCAGGGGCCCTCCTTAGGAAGGCAGGGGCTGCCAAGTTGAAGGCTGAGGAGGCCAGGGTCCAGTTGGCCAAATTGAGGAAAGGGTCTGCGCCGTGGCAGTCGAGCGTCACGAAGAGGCCATGACCAACAATGAAGAGCTGGTCAGGCAAAAGGATGAAGCGGATTCCAAAATTGGAGATTTGTTGAAGGAGTTGGGTGAGGAGCGCGCCAGAGCAGAGGAGGAGAAGGGGAGGCTTCTGAGGGCGTGGGAGATAGAGAAGGCGAAGGTGGTGGCGGAGCTGGAGAGTGTGAAGAAGGGGGTAGAGGAGGAGAGGGCGACGGCGGCGGCTGAAAGGGGGGCCCTGCAAAGAGAGCTGGACGAGGAGAGGGCGAATGCGGCGTCTGAAAAGGCGGCCTACCCTGATCTGTGCGTCGCAGCAGTGGAACAATATAAGGGGTCCTCCAAATTTCAGATGGTGGTGGACGCCGCTGTCGCCAGGAGTCTAGCTGGTCAAGAGTCGGGGGGGGTGGGCCCATCAAGGAAGACTGCTGGAGGTAGGACAGAGACAGAGCTGATTGAAAGCTTCCAGCAGTCAGATTTCTATAAGCACGAAATGGTCGAGTTCTGGGACAGCGGTTGGAAAATGTTCAAGCGCAGAGCTGAAGAGCTGTTCCTACACTTGGACCTTAGTAGTGTGACGATAGGGGAAGATGATGTGGCCCAGACCCCCCTGGACGAAGGTATTGAAGAAGAGGATCTGGCATCTAGCGAGGAGGAATAGCCAAGGGGAAGGAAAGCTGGGCGTGCTCTATGTTTTTTTTTTTTTTTTTTTTTTTTTGAACTTGTGAACACATTGTAAAGGAGTGAATGAATGAATGAACGTATGAAGAATTTACTTGTAATGAATTTGTGTACAAAGATTATTTGGCTTATGTTGCCAGTTGAATTTTTATTTATTTTGCTTATGTTGCCAGAATGAATGAAATGTTATGATAAAAACTGGTCGTAAAGATTGGGTCAATAAAAATATCGTGTAAAATGAAAGTTAAAAGTTCCTCCCTGCGGAGTGCGATTGGAGTTGTATGAAAATTGAAAGGATAATTCAAAAATTGGAGTAAGAGGCAGGTTGCAAATCGTAACTAAATAGTTGGCGAATAATCTGATTAGTGAATGAAATACGTGAGAGTACGTGAGGAATTTAACTAGGAAAAAACGTGGTCCTGGAACTGTGAAGAAACTCCATAATGTGACTAAGTGTTGAAAATGTAGTTCTGCTAGGCTTTGAAGTGCTTGGTCTGGCCAAGGCTTTGAAATGCTCGGTCTGGCCGAGGCTTTTGAAGTGCTCTGTCTGGCTGAGGCTTTTGAAGTGCTCGGTCTGGCCGAGGCTTTCGAAGTGCTCGGTCTGGCCGAGGCTTTCGAAGTGCTCGGTCTGGCCGAGGCTTTCGAAGTGCTCGGTCTGGCCGAGGCTTTTGAAGTGCTCGGTCTGGCCGAGGCTTTTGAAATGCTCAGTCTGGCTGAGGTTTTTGAAGTGCTGCAAGTGGAAAAGTTATTGGGGCCACATAGAGACAGTTGAATTATGAAAACCGAGGTCACCAGTCGGAATTTACATTATGTATAGAAAGGGGAATACAACAATGTTGACAATACAAAAGTATGGACTTATTGGTAGTAACGCTTCAAATGTTCTGCATTCCAGGGATGGGGCAGGTCTCGGCCTTTCATGTCTTGAAGTCGGTAAGTGCCTGGTCGTGGTCGGGCTTTCACAACGTAGGGCCCCTCCCATTTGGCTTCCAATTTGCCCTCGGTTGGATTCTTTGTGGCAAGAGTCACTTCTCGTAAGACAAGGTCCCCTACGGAGAACTCTCGTGGTCGAACTCGGCGGTTGTAGTGTGTTCTCATTTTCTGCTGGTACGAAGCCAATCTGACAGCAGCGGTCTCTCTGAGACCGTCCTAAGCGACTGCATCTCAACCAAGGCCTTGATCTTCTCAGGGTTAGCTTCGATGCCGCGCTGACTGACCATAAAGCCCAAAAATTTTCCAGACCCTACGCCAAAGGTGCACTTCTCTAGGTTGAGCTTTATCTGGTACTTGCGCAAGGTGGCGAAGGTCTCACGTAAGTCAGCAAGGTGATCGGAGGAGTATTTGTTTTTGACTAGCATGTCGTCGACGTAGACTTCCATATTCCGACCTATTTGGTGGTGGAAAACGGCGTTAACCAGCCGCTGATAAGTGGCCCCAGCATTCTTCAATCCGAACGGCATTACACAGTAGTGGTAGGTACCTCGGTCGGTAATAAATGATGTGTGCTCCTGGTCGGATGTGTGCATCAAGATTTGGTTGTACCCAGAGAAGGCATCCATGAAGCTGAGCATTTCATGACCGGCCGTGGCGTCGACCAGTAGATCTATGCGGGGAAGGAGGTAGCTGTCTTTGGGGCAAGCTCGGTTCAGGTCAGAGTAGTCGACACAGAGCCGCCATTTGCCATTGTGTTTGCAGACGAGGACCACGTTGGATAACTACCTAGGATAGTCCACATTTTTGATGAATTGGGCCTCGAGGAGTTTATCAACTTCGGCGGCTATGAGGGTGTTGCGCTCCGGATGGAAAATGCGTTGCTTCTGGCGGTGGGGTCGAAAGTGGGGTTCGATGCTGAGGCGATGAGTTATGAAGGAGGGGTCGATACCTGGCATGTCAGAATGGGTCCAGGCGAATACATCTCTGTGCTCGGTCAGGAGAGCAGTAAGGTCGGCCTTGACTTGGGAAGGTAATTGGCTGCCAATCTTGGCAGTTTTGATTGGGTTGGTGGGATCGATGTTAACTTCAACGAGTTCCTCTACAGGTTCACCTCTGACGAGCTCGTCCTCGTCTCGGACGTCAAGCCCATCAATGATCATGGCCTCTTTGAGCTTGACTTCTTTGAGTGAGGCGACATAACACTCCCTGACCACGGTCTGTTCTCCTTTGACAGTTCCGACACCGAGATCGGTAGGAAATTTGATGGCAAGGTGATATGTAGATGTGATGGCTTGGAAGGCGTTGAGGGCTGTGCGGCCAAGGATAATGTTGTAGGCAGAGGGGCAGTCGACCACAAGAAAGATGAGCAACTTAGTGGTCTGCCGCGGGTGCTCGCCAATAGTGATGGGCAGATCGATGGAGCCGATGGAGGTCACACGGTCGCCGGTGAAGCCGACCATAGGGGTTTGGAGAGGAGACAAGCTTTCTTCCCCAATCTGGAGCTGGCGGAAGCAATTGAGGAAGATAATGTCTGAAGAGCTGCCGTTGTCTACGAGGACTCGTCTGACTTTGTAGTTGGAGAGGATGGCGGAAATGACAAGGGGGTCATCATGTGGGTAACGGACCCTCGTATAGTCAATGTCGGTGAAGGTGATAGGCTCGATCCATTGTTTGGACTGTTTGGGAGGTCGGTCCACCGTCGCCACTGCTTTGTCTGAGCCCTGCCTAATTTTTCTGAGTTCTGCTTTCTGAGCCGAGCGGGATGGTCCCCCGCAAGTAAGACCGCCTGAAATAACTCGGATTTCTCCAACTGGTGGAGGGGGATTACCAGGAGGCCGAGGCTGTGGTGGTGGGCGATCGTGGCCTTGGTTAGGTGGGCCTTGGTTGCGGGGTGGTGTTTGTCGGTGATTGTTCCTGGTGAGGTCGGTTCTTTGTCTCTGTGGAGGGCGGTTATCTGTGAATCGGCTGAGGCGGCCCTGGCGTATGAAGGTCTCAATCTGATCTTTGAGGTTAATACACTCGTCGGTGGTATGACCATGGTCTTGGTGGAAGCGGCAGTATTTGGACTGATCTTTTCGAGTGGAAGGGTTTCGTGAAGGTAGGGCCACTTGAGGGGATAGTCCCGTTGGATCTGATTGAGGACGTGCTCCATAGGGGAATTGAGAGGTGTGTATCGCTCAAACCGACCGGGCGGTCTGGTCGGAGTCGTCCGATCGGCACGGGGGGGTCGGTCATTATAGTGGGGTGTTTGGTTATTATACTGGGCGGTTCTTGGTTCGGAGTCTTTCCTCTTGTCTCTAGGGGTCGGATTTTTAGGGGTCGGCTCTTGCCGAGCGGCCAGGGAGTCTTCAGCATTCATGTATCTCTGGGCTTTGGATAGTAGGGCTGCCATGGTGGTTGAAGGGTTTTTGGATAGGGAAAAAAGAAAATCAGACGACCGCAGGCCGGCCATGAAAGCCGTGAGAATGACCTTGTCGTCATTCTCAGCTACTTGAAGGGCTTCGGTGTTGAAGCGGGTGACGAAGCTGCGGAGCGACTCCCCTTCAGTCTGACGAATGTTAAGGAGTTGGGTGGCTGGGCGTCTCTGACGCTGGGCTCCGATAAAATGGCTCAGGAAAGAGTCATTGAAAGGTGGAGACGGAGTCCGCCGGTAACTGGTTAAACCACAACCGAGCTGATCCCTTCAGTGTCACTGGAAAAGCTCGGCACATGATCTCGTCAGGAAAAGCGTGGAGGATCATGAGGGTGCGGTAGGTTTCCAGATGGTCGACTGGGTCCATCGTGCCATCAAAGGAGTCAATGGTGGGCATTTTGAACTTGGCAGGCAATGGTTTGTCGCGGATGGAGGCAACAAAAGGAGAGTTGGCGGTGACTGAGGGCTTGTGCTGAATGTTCTGCATGACCCCTTGTAGTTGGAGCTTCATAGCTCGGAGTTCAGCGTCCCAGAGGGGAATGTTGTCGCCATGGTCGGTCAATGGAGGCTGGACACTGCTGGCTTCCCCCTCAGGGGCGAGTGCCACGATTGACGGTCGTGGAGGTGGAGGTGGAGGTGGTAGGCTCATATGTGGAGGGGTAGGGGGTTGTAAACCTTCTGGGTTGGGCGCAGGGGGTTGTGGAGCAGTGTGGCCCGGGGTTCTTTCTTGGTTGGGTGGAATGTTTGGAGGTGGGGCGGGGAGGTTTCTTTGGAGTAAGGCGCTG
The DNA here is from genome assembly GCF_055761805.1 of Camellia sinensis. NCBI lineage: Eukaryota > Viridiplantae > Streptophyta > Magnoliopsida > Ericales > Theaceae > Camellia > Camellia sinensis. The sequence continues at coordinate 66,261,450 of NC_138973.1, read as the reverse complement.
ATCAGGGCCTGGTTTTGCTCGGCGATGCGGTTAATGCTGTTAGTAAGTTCGATGATGTATTGTGGTGGGTTGTTTGGATGGGAAGGGTCTGTTTGGTGATCGGTGGTATTATGGTGAGAAGCCATGGACCTAGTTGTGACCATACACCTGGATGGGTGAGAGGAAAAGGTAACGGTGAGAAGAGAGGGCTCCGGCGATAGTGAACACAACTAGCGCACGAATAAACCACAAAGTTTCCCACAGACGGCGCCAACTGATAATACAGTCCGTCCCGGGTGGATGGGCCAGGCTGGCTCAGGTTCTTCAGGTTCCGGTTTCGGGTGGTGATTCCGTCAAATGACCTGCAAGCAAGTCCAAAGGGGAACGGGGCAGTCCCCCAGTGAACCCTCCGGCGAGAGAATTAGTAGAGAAAACAAGAAGATGTAGGGAAGAAGATGGAGAGATAAAAAGCTTAACCTTATTCTTGTGCTTCTCTTGTTGCTTATATCCTTTGGTAATCATTTCACTGTCCTTTGTGACGTGCCCCATTTCCGCCGAAAGCCTGTGCCGTAGCTTACCTTGTTCAGGGTGAGGGGGCTCTGTTCCGACGGGGAGGTGTTGTCGTAATAAATGCTGTGATGGGCTGCATTAATGGTGATGTGTTGTGGCAATAACTCTGCAAATCTTTGTCTGCTGATGTGGCCTGTGTCTCATCTGTCATGTGTCTGAATGCCCTTGGCCCTCCACGTCCAGGTGGACTCCAGCTGTCCTGGGCTTTGCCAATCAAGTTATGCTATGGGTCCAAAGCGATGGGTTCGGGGCGGTTTGCCGTGGGCTGTATGCCTCGTGGGCCTGTCCATGTCAATATATATTGTTAAAAATTAATAATTAGTGATTTTTTTATCACAATTTTTATAAATTGTCACTAAAACTTATAATTAGCGACTTTTTCTATGAATAATTTTTTAAACTGTCACTGAAAGTTAAAAATTAATGACTTTTTTGTGATGATTTTTTTAAACTGGCACGAAACTTATAATAAGTAACATTTTTTGTGACAATTTTTAAATTATCGCTGAAAATTAATAATTAGTGATATTTTGTAATAATGTATAATGAAAAATGCTATTAATTATTAGATGTATTCAACGGATATTTCAATCTGTAGCATTTTGGACAGATGCGTGATGATAAGCGAACGAATACAGATTGATTTTTTTTTCAATTTGCGTAATTTTGGACGGATGACGGATTTGAGGTTCATTTGGCCGCAATCGAACATCCAAACCGCGAGCACCTCTAGTAATTTATAAGATTTTGTATTTTTAATTTGTTTAGATATTCTGTTTATGTTTTCAATTGAAATAGAGTTTAGATATTCTGTTGTGTTTTCAATTTAGAAATTTTTTTATGAAATGGTAAGTGTTGATATTTGATATTTTTATGTGAAAAATATAAGATTTAATTTTGTTATTTTTTTAAAAAAAAATCAAATTAAATAGTTCGCTGGGGAATCTACAATCTGCTATCCATTCGTCGGATTGGCGGATTGAAAAAAATCAGTCTACATCCATCCGTCAGATTGGCGGATAAGGATTAAGTGGATTGGCTGACAAATGTGAATCGGTTTGGCCATTTTATTTTTTTCAAATTTTAAACATAATACACTAACTTGTCAATATTTTTTTTTGAATAACAATCCAATGCAACATAATCAAAAGATTATCAAGTAAATTGTCAAATACCAATAATAAATACATATGTTTACTTAGTAAGACTTACACGTAAGTCTCCTTAAAACTAATGAATATGTAACTAATAGAATTGCAAATACATATTATGTAGGATATGAGGCGGATTTATGTAATAATTTTTGCATAACTGGCAATCGACAAGTATATGTTTAAACTATCGGTGATGCTACATGCACTAACTAGTGTATTAATACTAATTATAACATTATTATTGATCCCATTTATTAAGTAAATTACAAATACAAAAAACCTCTTAAATTGTGTCACATTATTGATTGGTACACTAGTTAGTACACTAATGAGTGCATATAGTATTATTCTTGAACTATACTCCACGTGTCACAAATCCATGCCGGTTGTATGGAATTTCTGTGCTCTTAGTGGTCCTCCAAATGACAAATGTAGTAATGGACTCTGATGTGTTTGCAATTCATTCTCTCCTCCACTTTTGTTGAAGTGTTCCTTCTTTTGGCTGGCTGTTTCTTGAGAGTTTTACCAAAAGAAGAAAAGAGATGAGGTTTTTGGGTCCTCCTTTGGCTCTCTTTCAATCATTCATTTCTGTATTTATATACATTTTCTAGGGTTTCAAAACAGTAGTTGAACATCATCAGTCTTCTTCCCCTATTTTCCTTTGAAAATCTTTCTAGGGTTTCTGACTTGTATTTTCCTACCCACCAAGAAAAATTTTCCCCATCAATCTTTCTCCTGAGTTCTCCATCTTACCAGATCTGCAAAACCCAAAAAAAGGTTTTCCTTTTTTGGGCTGAGATTAACCTTATTCTCCTAATCTCCCTTTCTATTTTTGGAAACTCTTTCTGGGTCTTTATTTTAAAGTTTTTTCTCACCTTGGTTTTTATTTTCTTGGGAATTTTCTTTCATTTTCTTGAAAGAATGGTGAGAGGGAAAACTCAGATGAAAAGGATAGAAAATGCAACAAGTAGGCAAGTTACTTTCTCTAAGCGCAGAAGTGGGCTTCTCAAGAAGGCCTTTGAGTTATCAGTTCTATGTGATGCTGAAGTTGCACTTATCATCTTCTCTCCAAAAGGGAAGCTCTATGAATTCTCAAATTCCAGGTACTTTCCATCAAAACCATCACCATCCTCAGATTATTCTTAAAAAACCATTTCGTTCTTTTTGTTTTTCTTGCTTAACTGTCAACTATGAAGCTTTTTAATGGAAAATAATATTTAATTAAATGAGCAAATAGAAAGTTCAGGGAGTAGCCTACCAAGTACTATGATCTCAGGCTTTATCTGTGTAAATGGGTCTTCTCTCACATGTTTGATTTGATGTCTTTTGTTGATCAATGACATTTCCTGATCTCAATATCCGAGCTCACAAACACACAAACAAGAACAACCAACAACAACTTATGTACTTTTCCAGTGATTTTTAAAATTATATATATATATATATATATTTATATATATATATTTTCTATATTGTGTCGAAGCTGCAAAAATCCTATATAGAAGACTTGAATAAGCATTTCTCATCTTGATATTTGTTCAACATAAAAATATGTATCAAGGTTATCTTAACAAGTAAGGACTTTTGAACTCAGTGACAGTGAAGACAACATGGAAGTGCATTGCCATTTTGTTGATAATATCACAGTTGGTTTTTGTTAAAGCTTTATAAATCTCGAAAATTTACATTATGTACTTTTGTACATTTTTTTAGTATCATCCCATGTCACCTCCACTACATCTTAAATTCTGAATAATTGGTGCCTGAGTGAGTGAGAAAGGGTATAGAGTCAACAAGTCAAACCAAATTAAAGTAAACAAGTCAAACCAAATTAAACTAAGTCTTGTGTTTCAATTCAGTGGGGTCGGTTGCATTTGTCATTTGGCTTTATCAAGCTATATATACTCCATTAAATTAAAAAAATTTATATATATATTTTTCACTACCTCATCCTATGTTCAATTAGGATTCTTAGGAATTTAAGACATCTAAACATAATTAATCTTTTCTTAAATGCTCATTACTGTCAGCATTACTATTGAGCAATGCCCATTGTGCAGCATTTCATGCACTAGGATTGATAATCTTGATCACCATTTTGGTGCCAATTTTGTTAAGTTTGCATGTAGTTCATGGTAATAACCTTTGTATATCAGTTTTTGTTTTTTTTTTGTTTTTATTAGAAAAAGAAAAATTTTATTGTGTACAAGAAAACACTGAGACAAACAACAATAAAAAAGAGTTGAGTGCGTAGAGCATCATAGCGAACCTCTCTAATCACAACTAGGTTGGCACCGAAAAGTAAGGTCAATCATATGCTAGCACTAAACCAAGGCTGGTGAGAGGCCAAAAAGGTGCCAAAAAATACTAATCATAAAAAAATGCTATGATCCTCCCATGTATCTCCAAGGAAATACAAATCCCCAAAAAATCTACAAAGGGAAATCCTCTTTAAGCAAAAATATAAGGAAACTAGCAGTCTAGCACTGTTCTTTTCAATCAATGAACATGACATTCCACACATGGGTCTCCTATTCCTGTTGTCATTGATAATGCTCAGTCTGCATTCCTATGGGGAAGGAATATTATGGATGGTGTTTAGGATTGTTCTTACCAGATTTTTTTTTTGGCATAGCAGATTTGGGTAGTGTTTTTTGTTGGTTGGAGGAGACTGTTAGAACTACTTATGGTAGTTCACAACACACTATGAGAGGAATTTGGGTTTGCTAAACTCAAACACAAGTTTATTCAGAAAATACACAAAACAACACAAAGGAGAAAGTCACACTTTCTCAAGCTCTCACTCTCACTTTATTATTTCTTCTAAACTGCCACACCTTGAACTCTTAGATTACAATGACTATATATAGATAATCGTAGAAATGTAAACACATGTTGTATATTAAGCTTGATTCTAGAGTTGAAACAGGAGCCTAGACGCTGTGGAGAAACAACTTCATATTTTTTGTTGCATGCACTGTGAGTTTGGAGGCTTATGCTCCTCGACTGGAGCCTCTATCACCTCTTTCTCTGTAATCTCGTTCGCAATATCCACAGCCTTTCCCTTGTTGGTGAGATCAGACTCTTAGCTATATATTACTCACAGCAATTTTAAAAAAAAGAGAAAACAACTGCAATTAGAGAAAGTCTCTCTTTCTCTCTCAAGTTCACTCTCTTTATTCACTCTTATTTCTTTTCTACCTCCACACTCTGAACCTCACACAAGCATTACATATTCATAGCTAAACCTAATAATGTGAACACATTAAATGAACTACAACAGTACTCTTCTAACTAACCTTCTAAGCCTTCAAACTCAGAGTGCATGCAACACAAAACATGAAGTTATTTCTCTATGGCTTCCAGGCTCCTATTTTAGCTTCAAGAATCAAGCTTAATCTACAATATTTTTAGAGTGCTTTTAGGGTTTTTTAATTTTTATTTTTTTTATCAGCGAACAAAAGAAAACTTTTATTGATATAAACCATGGAAAAGCATAACATAGGCAATACATCAATAAAACAAAGAGTAAGTGCAACCAGCATCATAGCAAAACCTCCCATCTCAACTAGGTTGGCACGGGCAAGCAAGCTCAATCATATGCAAGTACAAACCGAAAGCTCAAAGTTGGAAAGGTTCCAACCAAGAGCCAAAAGGAAGAAAGACAACAATTAGGGGCTATTGTTGTTGTTCTTCTAAGTTGGTTTTTACCAACATTTCATGAGTGTTGCTTTAGTGATTGCATATGATTTTGCTAGCTTTCATGTGCCAACTTAGAAGGGATATGTTACTCTAACTATGATGCTGTCCTATCACCATCTCTTCTTTCCTTTTTGATGTATTTTGGTCACTAACCTATACCACTTCTTTGCACCAATAAATTTTTTTGCCGATCAAAAAATGAAAAAAAATTCATGTGCTAGCAATTGTCATAGCCTAGTTGGGGTGATACCATATAGAAAAATTGTAATCAACTCATTCTTTATTCACACCTCCGTTGAAGTATATATCTGCCATATTATATACAAAGGAATAACAAACTAACAAACTATCTTAACAAACCTGTAACTAACTTCCTAACTGTGTAACCAACTCTAAGCTTTCGACTGAGCTGGTGAATTAGTTGAACTGCAACCTGAGCCTGAGCTACTTGAGCTGGCTGAGCTATAATCCTCAACATTCCCCCTCAAGCTGATGATAGGAGAAATTGGAGACTGACAAAGGCTTAGTAAAAATATCTGCTAACTAATCAATGGTGGGAATATAGTGTAACACAAACTTTTTAGCAAGGTCTTGATTGCGAACAAAATGACAATCGACTTCAATATGTTTAGACCGGGAGTGAAAGACGAGATTAGATGCTAAAGCTATGGTAGAGACATTGTCACACCAGAAAAGAGTAACTGTAGGAGGCATATTACAAAAATCATGAAATAACATGCCAATCCAAGTAAGCTCTGCAGCAGTATGAGCCAAAGATCTATACTCTGCTTTTAGGGATGACAATGGGCCTGGGCGGGTCTAGGGATCACACTCCCCATCCCCGATCCCCGATGATGAAAATTCCCCCGTCCCTGGCCCTGATCCTCGACGGGAAACCTATCACCGCCCCCGACCTTGAAAATTTCCTGGCAAAAAAAAAAAAAAAAAACAGCAATAAGGGGAAGAATCACCGAAACACGAATCACCCAAATTCAAAAGCACAAGGATTATTATTAATAAATCAATCATTATTAACAAAACCCACAAAAGATGAGAGATGAACATCACACAGAAAGAATCAAACAAAAGAAAATCAATGAAACATACCTCTAGGTTGTTGATTTGGAACAACAACAACAGCTCTTGAACCCATGATTGACTCTGATTTAGATTCTTCTTCGTTATGGCCAAAAATCCCTCCAAGACTTGCCAAAATACATAGATCCGAAACAAAATCAAGCAAATCGCAACATATATACCTTAAAAACCAAGGGATGAAGTGAGAACAAAAATAAAAGATAAAAAATCAAATGGTATCTAAAAAAAGGGATGAAGAAGAGAGAGACCAGAGAGAGAGAGAGAGAGAGAGAGAGAAACACATATCGCCGATGAAGGAGGAGCGACGTCGGCGGTGAGGGAGGAGCGAGCAGTGCAAACACAAACGAGAGCCAGTGATGGAGATCGGAGGGAGGGAGGGAGGGAGGGAGGGAGATCGGCATGATAGGAGGGTTTTAGAGAGAGACGGTGAGGCTTTGTGTGTGTGTGAGGTGGTGTTATGTTAAGATTTGGTTTATATATATAGTGGTATAATAGTAATTTCAGTTTGGGAAAACAGGGACGGGGCAGGGCAGGGTTGGGGGCCGGGCCGGGGGCCGGGCAATGTATTACCGTCCCCGGCCCAAACATATCGCCGATGAAGGAGGAGCGACGTCGGCGGTGAGGGAGGAGCGAGCAGTGCAAACACAAACGAGAGCCAGTGATGGAGATCGGAGGGAGGGAGGGAGGGAGGGAGATCGGCATGATAGGAGGGTTTTAGAGAGAGACGGTGAGGCTTTGTGTGTGTGTGAGGTGGTGTTATGTTAAGATTTGGTTTATATATATAGTGGTATAATAGTAATTTCAGTTTGGGAAAACAGGGACGGGGCAGGGCAGGGCAGGGTTGGGGGCCGGGCCGGGGGCCGGGCAACGTATTACCGTCCCCGGCCCAAACATTATCGGGGATGCATTTTCGAATACCATCCCCGGTCCATCAGGGATATTTTTCGGGAAAAAACCTTTCTAATCGGGATCGGGGGTCCGGGTCCCTGTCGGACTGGGTTCAAATTGTCATCCCTACTGCTTCAGTGGATGATCTAAACACAGTAGCTTGCGTTTTAGCTAACCAAGAAATAAGATTTGATCCTAAAAAGATATAATAGCCTGATGTGGATTTCCTGTCAACAGAATCTCCAGCCCAATTGGAATTGGAATAAGCTTGAAGATCAAAGGAGTTGGGTGTAAAGGTAAGATCCCGAGAAAGAGTCCCTTTAAGAAACCTGAGTATCCTCTTGACACCAGCAAAATGACCAACAGTGGGGTTATGCATATGCTGACAAAGTTGATTCACTGCATATGATAGATCAGTTCTGGTGATTGTTAAATACTGTAGTGCACCAACGATACTGCGATAGAAAGAAGGATTGTGGAAGGAACATCTGAATTGTGAGGCAGACCAAGATTAACAGAGATAGGGGAAAAGTAGGGCTTGCAATCCATTATGCCAGCCTTAGTGAGAACATCCTAAGCATACTTTTTCTGAGAAAGAACATAAGATGAACCAAAGGTTTCAACTGCAATACCAAGGAAATAGGAAAGATTGCCAAGCTCTTTAGTGGAATTGGACAATTGAAAAGGTAATTGATGACTTTTTGCAATACAGCAGTCAACACAAGTTTGAGGAGTTATAATAATGGATGCCTTAATCTGCAAATGGGGCCTAAGATGCTTAAACTTCAAAGCACAGGGTGGCCAAGCCTATTATGCCATACAGTAATAGAAATAGAAGAATGACTAGAAAGTTTTGAGTAGCAAAACTGTTGAGCTTTTAAGGGAGCAGAAATAACAGAAGTAGCATGATCAACAGGTAATAAAGTGGATGGAAGAAAATGATACAAGCCATGAAGATTAGATCCTCTATGAAGAAGTTTCTTTGTAAGCTTGTCCTGAATAACAAATTGAGTACCATCAAAATTGATAATGTAATTGTTACCTTGTGCCAATTTCTGAACAAAGACAAGGTTAGAGGAGATAGAGTCTGTATGCAACACATTATTAAGTTTAAAAGTATGATGTGGAGTAGGGAGAAGACCTTTACCAGCGTGTTGAATTGGAATAGAGTTGCCATCTCCCATGGTAATCTGATCTGAGCCTTGATACGGTTGATAGCAATTAAGATGACTGAGATCATTAGTCATGTGATCTGTTGCTGCAGAATCCAAGTACCAAGGGCCTGGCGTTGAAGAGGAGCCTATTGAAGCAGGAGACATGGAGGCTGATGAAGAAATAACAAAATCTCTTGGTTATTGCTGTTGATTTTGATTTTGTAAATGTTGATTTGAAGACTGAAATTGTAGATCCATGCGATACCAACACTCCAGTGCAAAATGATTTGAGCCTCTACAGATTTGACAAATTCTAGTTGAAAATCTTTCTCTTCCTCGAGATGAATTAAATCGACTATAGCCTTTATTACGTCCTCCTCTTCCTCCACTAAAATAAAAAAAAAACCTTGATTGAAGCCAAAATTCTGAGATTGTGAGAAGGTATGAAATGAATTTGTAGATCCTTTGACTTATGACAAAGCTACAGTTGATTCTGTAGACCTCTTAAGCTTGAATTCTAAATAAATAGCTTCAGAACATAGTAAAACAGAAAGATCATCCATGGTGATGATGTCTGGTTGAGCACAAATTGCAGTGGCAAATGAATCATACTCAGAAGGAAGGCCATTCAAAGTAATTAAGACCAGATCTTCATCTTCAATGATAATAGAGGCTAGGGCTAACTGACCAACTAGATCCTTGATCTTGGAGAGATATTCTTCCATTGTATTGGATTTCTTAGCAACATTGTTCAATTTGTTCTTCAATTGATGAATATGAGATCGAGATAGAGTTGTAAACCTCTTTTGAAGAGAGATCCAAACCTCAGAACAATAATGAAATTGGAGTACAGAAGCATAGATCGAAGGTGTAAGTGTGGCAGTGATGCAACTGGGCAAGTGTGTATGAATCATGGTTCATTGAAGAAATTCTGCATTTGAAACTGAAGTTCCTGTTGTATGTGTGATTGTCGAAATTGGACATGGAATTGATCCATCAACATAACCAAGAAGATTCGTGGCTCGAAGAATATTCGAGAGCTAAGTCTTCCAAACTATGAAATTTGATCCATCAAGCTTGACTGTTACAAAAGATGAAAGGTTAGAGATTAATAGAGTTAGATTTGAAGGAAGAGAAGATGATAATGGCGATGCCATGGATCAGTTGCTCGTTGGAGCTTAAAGCTCTGATACTATATAGAAAAATTGTAATAAACTCATTCTTTATTCACACCACTATTGAAGTATACATCTGCTATATTTATATACAAAGGATAACAAACTAACAAACTATCTTAACAAACTTGTAACTGACTTCCTAACTGTGTAACCAACTCTAAGCTTTCGACTGAGCCGGTGAATTAGCTGAACTGTAACTTGAGCCTGAGCTACATGAGCTGGCTGAACCTGAGTTGGTTGAGCTATGATCCTCAACAGTTTGGGATTACACATGATTGGTCTTTCATTGGGTGTCAGCCTAGTTAGGATATGATGCTTTGACAGTGATACAGTGTCACAACCCAAACCCGCCCCTATAGGTTTAGGGTTGTAACCGGCTAGTAATCCTAAGATTATTGAAGGTCTTTGAAACAGATTAACAAAATAATGGGCTAGCGGAAGCAAATAACAAAATACAATGTCCATAAAGATATGTAGATTTATATGGGGCAAAAAATTTAAACTTATATTTTCATATATTATGACATCATTCTAGTGTCAACACATCGTCATATGTACAGATAGAATAAAAAGGGACTTAGCCCTATATATAAAAGAGCTTTGATAGAGACCCCCTCTAATCACCACCCCCACACATACGTGGCGGGTGGTGATTGGAGGAGAAGGAAAAAAAAAAAGAAAAAAAAAGAAAATCTAACCAATGAGAGAGAGAGAGAAGGTCAAGGGGGTGGGGGAGAAAATGGGGTTTGAAGCTTTTTCCTATATAAAATAGACACAAGAAAATAAGAGTTTAAGACTTGATCACAAAACATCTTTCCAGGAACCTCCTCGTGAGGCACAGTGCTTGGTTGACAGAATAGATCCAGACTAGAAGTCTCAAGCCTGGTCAAGCGCCTGATCACCTACATACACAATATATTATAAACAATGAGCTGGAGCCTAGTGAATAACAACAAAGTAAAGGTTTTGATGAATGGTGTCCATATCAGATTCATAACTTAGAATTTAGATCAGAAACTGATTCATATACATATTCAGATTTGTAATCAGTCATACGTGGTACATCCATAAGCTAATAGAGCAGATGGTCATATAAGACCCATATACAGAATAGATTAGACAGATGATTACGCATAATCGTAACAGATAACCATATAGGTTTGATAGATAGTTCCATGATTGGAACCCACATAGATCCCTGGTACCAGGTAACAGATATCAGATAACAAATGCTAAGGATGCCATGATTACATTTCAGAAATTGGACAATCATTCATTCATTCAGAAAAAATCGTTTCAGAAAACATAATATAACGTATTATTAGAAAATACATATAAGTAAACATATCTTTACAGAATTATTACTCACAGATAGCTCTAGAAGCAAATCAAACGAATCATACAGATCAGACGGACAACGGCGCGTGACCTATACAAACACGTGGCAAATACATACTGAAAAACACACTCTGAAGACACTTGATCTATTATATTTCTTTCTTAGTGTGTTTCTAATTCATTTCCTCATTATTGTGGCCTAAACCATGGCTTAAGAATGCCTAAGATGAAATGTAGATGCAATTATGTACTTCAAAACACTTGACAAAATTTCAAAAAATAGGGCAGTTCGCTCGAGCGGACCCCTTGGTTTGCAAAAGTATTGAGAGCTCGCATTTTATGCTCGACCTAACTTTTTGGTCGCTTGAGCCATGAGCCTAACAAAGGTAAGTTCGCTTGAGCGAAGCTTAGGTCACTCGAGTCAACTACACTGTTTGCAAAACTTTGGAGAGCTTGCAAAGTATGCTCGAGCGAAGAGTTCACCGCTTTGTGAACTCCGAAATTTCCAAATTGTTCTTCATGCTTCAAAACTCAACTCCAATGCATTAAAACTTGTTCTTTTGTGCCAAAACGTTGGAGAACACTTGGAAACTTCTATAAAAACATGAATTGAGGATCAATTCTTAAAATCAAAGCCCAAAATCAAATCAATTCTTTAAAATCATGCTCAAATACTCTTCAATTCTTCAAAATCAAGCTTTAAAGTACATGCATGCAATAATACGAACTCTTAGCTTTCAAAACATGAACAAATGAAGTGTTATAAGTAAATTCATGTTGAATTCTCAAAATTATGCAAGTATAGGCCCATGCATGTAAGTATTTGTTGAAATTCAAACTCAAAACTTGGTGAATTATGCATGCACGCAAGATTTGCCTACAATTTCATCTTTCTAAGCTCAATTTTTGATCTTGATTATAATGTCTTCTTGAATTCTCATACTTAACGAGTTAAACACAAAAATTACTCACCTAAAGTCTTGAATTTGGACTGTGGAAGCTCAAATACTCAAATTCTCTCTAATCTCCATTTGCTTATCAATTTAAGCTCTCGTTCTAAGTTGGCTTCAATTCTCTCATTCTCTCTCTCTCCACATTTTTGAGGCCAAAGAAATGACAAGGAATAGGTAGTCTTAAGCTCAACGTACTTATTTATAGACTTGATTAACTTAGGCTAATTAAGTGCAATTAGGATTAATTAACGTTACTAAATTCTAATTATTTTGAATCCGAATCAAAATTTAATTAAACTTACTATAGGGTTTTAAAAATTCTAAATAACGTGTTGCCTTAGTCAATTTCATGTTCGGATGCCGATAAAGCTCTCAATTTTCATATCAAAACAAAATTTTAGACATATATTCCTACAACAGACAGATAGAAACACAAATAACACATGAGATGCCCAATTAACTCACAATTTCATCTTAAATACTTAATAAGCATTTTTAATTATGGATTAGTAGTTAATTACAGATCGGAATTATCACACGCAGTCACTTTTATTGTATACTTTCTTGCTCTTTATAATATTTTGATTTTGTTTTGTTGATTAAAAAATGTATATATATTGTCTCAGCCATCATATTTTTCTCCAAGCATCAACATATAAAGAGTGCACCAAGATGGATACATCATCACATCAAAAGCATCATATTCAAAAATATATTTACCCTTCTATACTCCCAAAAAAAAAAAAAAAAAAAAAAAAAAAAAAAAAAAAAAATCTAGAGTGACCTAGAGCTTAACCTCAAGTAGAAAAAAATACCAACTTTTAATCCTCTGACAACCTAGAACTTTCAAATTGAAGGAAGCCACACTATAAAGCCAAAAATTCAAAACAAATTAACGTAAAAAGAGTGAGTCAGATTCCAGTGAAAGTACGTGTCCCATGAAAACCATACAATTTGTAATTTTCAACTGTGGTCAACAATAAAGTTCATATAACATAATAAACTTTAGTTTGAAGAGATACCTAGTCCATTAGTTATTTGCATAGTAATTAATTTCAAAACTTTTTGAGAAATATTGAGTTGTAATAAAATTTATTATATCAAAGAAATATCAAAAATTAATTAATTGCTTGTCATCACAATCACAAACTTTGTATATCCATTACATAGTCATAGGGTCACGTTACCTCACAACTAGGATAAAGAAGTTGTTAGTTTTAGGATAAGTTTATATGATATCCTAACTTGATTTTTAGTAGTTAAAATAGTGGGAGGAAATCAACGCGTCTTTGCTAATTTTTAGGAGATAACATGACATTTGTCATGTGATGAGTGGTGTGGAGTATTGCTTCAATTTCACGTAATAACCTCTCTCGTGACTAAGGTAGTGACAGTATCATTACCTAAAAGCATATCCACCAAATTATAGCTGGAGTAATCATATCACATCAAACTTCCTTCAATAATTTGGTCCCCATTTCCATTTTATATACTCTCTCTGTCTCATTTTTTTTTCTTCCAACTTTCCATTTTGGTCCGTCCCAAAATGTCCACTTTCTATTTTGGGTATTAAAATTTTTTAGATTTCCAAAATTACTCATTATACACAAGTACAAACACATTTTAAAATGGGTGAATTACATTAACAGTCTCTGTAGTTTGAAACTTGTGTCACTTTGGTCTATGTCTTTTCAATTGTGATACATTTGACCTTAAATTTTGAATTTTGTTTCAGACAAAAACAATTAAAGATGTTTTCTTTGCAAATGGTCCATTTTAAGGGCAAAGTCGTTATATAACTTATTTTGTAATGGTTAACTTGTATGTTGTTTGAAATATAATGGCCTTTTTTTTAATGAATAATGTTTGAATTTTCTTGGTTATAAAGTTTTGATTGGTGTGATTTTCAGAATTTTTTTCTAATAAACTTAAAATTAAGTTAGTGAAAAAAAATTAAAAACATTTTATTTTTATATAATTTTATCTTTTAGGAGGGTAGAAATAATTTTTTAAATATTTTTCTTTATATTTATTTTCGTTAAATTAATTTATATTTTTTCAAAAGTCAAACATGGCGACAATTTTGATGTCATTATTAAGCTAATCCATTAAATCAAAATATCCAAAACTAAAAAAATTTCATATATTAATGTTGGCTTTTTGGCTTTTCGAAGGGTATTTTTGTAAATGTGAGCGTGCCAGCAAGGATCAATCAGTCCTTACAAAAATTGTGATTGCCAACCAATTGCCAGACGATTGTGTTTTAGTTCTTTCAGCCTCAACGAAGAGGACTTTTACTGGTGGCTTGACTTAGGAGAAATTAAAAGGAATAACAGTAATATGAAAAACAATTGAAGTATTTCATTAAAATGAACACTTACAATGGTCCAAACTCAGCCTCGGAGAGGTTTACAATAGCAATCCACTTGAATCTACTTGAAACTACTCCTATGAATCGAAGTGCAGTACGGGTATTTAAAGTGCAGGTATTTAAAGAACAGGTATTTAAAGACTGGAAATGTAAAAGACTAGAGAAGAAAATATATGAAGTAAATGACTGATTTGTATGATCTGAGTCCTCCTTTTTTCTAGGAGCTGCCCTGCTATTTATACTCGTCAGTGATGACCTTCGAACTGCACTTCGAACAGTCGAACTGCTCCTCCATGATCGCTGATCATGCTTCCTTACAAGTAGCTCTATTATGCCATTACTGGCAGTTGAGCTTCCCTCTTGTATTTGAATTTAAATATGAGTAACCGTTGAAGTTATGTCATCTTGCATCCCGTTATTGATTTAGTGTTACTCAGATCATGTGAGAACCAATATTTATTGCCACGTGTACGATCAGGATTGAAGGCTTGAATAACCTTCCTTTATTACCCTTACTCTGCCACGTGTCAAACTGTAACTGGCTTTTACAAAATATGTAGCCAACATTACCCCCCGCACTAATATACCCAATACTTGGCGATATTAGTGGATTACAGTTTTCCCGCGCCTCTAGAACGTGTATGGAGTCCAAATTCTGGAAACACAACCATCATCCATTTGGTGATCATCTGCAATAACTCGTCGAACATCCCAATACCTTAGTATTCGAACAGGCCATGGCTGCATCAACTTCCCTTTTCTACTGATCAAGCATATGAAGAGCCTTTGAGTGATGTTGTTCCCCCTCGAAAGAACCTCTACGCATTCATTAGCCACCTTTACCCGCCCTTCTCTATTAAGGTAATGGAGGCTTTTGCAGATTATAAACCTTTGGACTAAGAACACATTGCCTTTGATCCCTTGGTTTACAAACTTACAGATACAAGGAGTTCTTCCCCTAAGCTCCCTTTGTATTTTGACCGAACTACTCTCAAGCCTTTGCTTCGACAAGTTGCAAATATGAACTTAGGAACCTCTTCTTCACCGATCTCTACATGGGATGAAGCTGTAACCTCTTCACCCTCTGGGGCTTCTGGCTGGACAAGCTGGTCAACTCCTGAGACTTATGATCTAAGGGAGCGAATCAATCACCATTTTGTTGAGTTTACTGACCCCTTGGAGTTTCCCTCCTACGCTCGAAGCTCAGTGGTCTATCCTTACGTGCCCATTGACCTTCGACGTAGCTTAGAAGAGACTCTGCTTGTGGCTTGGTATACTTCTTCCATGCCTACAAAGATAATGCACCCTGCCCAGCGCCCAGAAGAAGCACAAGGGTACAGCCCTTCATTCTTAGCCAAAAAGGCGAAGATTTGTTCTTCTGATTGGCTTGATTATATTAATGCCTTTGTTCCTTCTGCTCCCGTGCCATCTCCCATGATAGAGGCATCCACACCTTCTTCTGCATCTTCTGAGATAGAAACATCTGCTCCCTCCCCTTTATCTTCTGAAGCAGAGCCATCTATTCCCTTTCCATCTTCCGAAGCAGGACCATCTTCTCCTCCTCCTTCTCCCATTCTTTCCTGGACAGAGAAACTAAGACTTTCCCTTCCAATGGACAAAGTTTTTCCACCTTACCAACCTCCGTCACCCCCTTCTCCAGCCGAGCGAAAGCAAGCTTAACTTCTGCTCGCGGCTTTCTCCCACCTGCCCTTCAATGTTCTTAAGGATGACATTCCTCTTAAGAACTTTCAATGGGCTTGTGATGTCCTGACTAGGGGTTGTGTCCTCAACCCTCTTGCCCAAGCAGAGCTTCACATGTTCCTAGATCAACTTCCGGTGCTCCTCTACTGGCATCGGAATTCTAAGATCACCATCCAATCTCTGGATCAACTTTTATCTCTCCGAATTCATGCCCAGTATGAAGCAGAAAATTTTATCGAAGAGTTCGATGACTTCAAGAATAAAGATTCTGCGTACTGGGACGATTTGGTTATGGATGAATTGGAACAAAAATCGAGGGAAAAGGCTTTCGAAACAAAGGCTGAAGAACTCTATTATGAAGTGAGAGCTCATCAGCTTATGCAGCCAACTTTAGAAGAGATAGAAGAAATAATAAAGAAAGAACAGAAATTTATTGACCATTGCTGGACAAAATTTCATGACCTTGTTATTTATTCTATTCCTTATTTTTATGAACTTGAATTTGTACCCAGATAGGGTCACTTAATGTAATCGTCTTGGCTTTAATATAAACAAAGTCTTTCTGTACTTAACACTGTTTGACTCTGCTTCCTTTTATCTCTAAAAGCTAACTCATAACTTCGAATTGAACAATCTCATCCTTCGAGTCAATTGTTTAATGAAGTACTAAAAGAACCAACATGTCTTATTCCAATTTATGGAGTAAAATTGACAATTCTGGCCGATATCGTCTGGAATTAATGCTTTAAATTTTAACAATAATACTCCTCAAAACCAATTACAACCAACATATGGTCATGGTTAATATAATCAATCAATTTCAAATTGACCATTTTTTTTCTTTCGAAGAGTAATATGTATAAAAAACCAACAATTGGTTTTGATGCTTTGAACAGTGTTTCTCATACTCAGAGAATATTAGGGTTTGCTCCGAAGGTCGTTACTTTGATTCATAATCCCTAAACAGGTCTTTAAACCCTTTGAAATAGACCAATAATCAAGCAATTTAGCACCTTTACGCATATAATAGGCTTCGAAGCCGGCTTATGTATTTCGAAGCCGTTGTTATTTAATTTTTTTTGGCGCCAACATCTTGTCTTCGAAGCCAAATATTTCATTTCGAAGCTGGCCCCAATCCCGGAATAAGCTCTTCCCTCCAAAACTATCAATATTGGAAGAGATTCCTCGCATTCGTACTTTTAGTACTTAACGACTCGTGGGGTATAATTTCGGACACAAAAACCCTCTCGTTTCGTGTTCCGAAATCTCTTGCCTTTTACAAACCCTTCTCTCTACTGGTTCCTCTTTGCTTCGGTCTTCATCTTCTGAAGAGTGTATCATCAATGGCTTCTTCTTCACAAAAAGTGCCAGCCTCAGAGCGTGTGGGCTCATCTTTAGCTTTGAAGAGGCTTATTAACGCAGAATGTGAGAAGTACAAGGCTGGAGAGAAAAGCGCTATCGATGGGCGTATCTTCGTCCCTCGTCATCATGAGCAGCAGAACTACGTGCTCGGACCAATTTTTAAGGAAGTCCTTACTGAGCTCCCAACCTTTTATCCGCGTCTGGTGGACCAACGTCTCCTTTATGAAGGTGGCCTTGACTGGAAGAACTGGAAAAGCAATCGTCCTCATCGATGCTGGCCCACGATAAGACCGGAATGGCAAGAATGGTATGATCGGATCATTCCTGCCAAGACACTGGATCTCCAAGAGCTCTGCCTCCTCGATGCCCTTCGACTATCTAGGGTAACTATCTCAGAGGACCCTTTCCTAGTTCCTACTGCTTTGTGCTTTTGGAACCCCGTCTTCAATTTCTTTCAATTCAGATGTGGGATGATGGCCCCCATTGTTCTTGATATTTGCCATCTATTAGGAGTATCCCCCATTGGTACCCCCATCACACCAGATTTTCCTGACTTAGCAGTTCCTTTCTCCCTCCCCTCTCTTAATTCATCTTACAGTGATTTTGTTAGAGCCGAGAACAAAAGAGTAGGTCCAGTAACTGATAGGGAATTCTTTTCCTTTTTATTATATTGGCTTTGCAAATTTCTTTTCTACACCTCCTCCCAAAGAATCATGCCTGAATTTGCTCCTCTTGCCAAAGCCTTGGTTTTGCAGAGAAGAGTAGCCTTAGCCCCATACATTCTGGGTTATGTATATAGAGTTTGTTCCCTCTTTTGTGAGAAACCCTTAGATGCTAATCAAGGGGGACCATTTTGGATTCTTCAGCTTTGGCTCTTTGCCTATTTTACTGAACTACAATCCAAATGTCTTAAATTTTCTGGGCTACACTCTGTTACTCATGGCATAAAACTAGCCAATGCTTCACTTTATCCAGCTACTTTTGCCTTTTATTTCTCCTTCTTTCATCAACTACCAGCTGCTCTACCTGATCACCGTTTTCGTCCCTTCGAAGCTAGCATAGGTCCAGCCTGGTTGAACCACTTCCTCAGCGACAGGCTCTGTGCCTTGCCTATTCACAAAGATATATGGGCTTCCCTACTGATCCCTAGAGAACTGTTTATTGGGACCACCAACCCCAGAGCCTATAAATGCATAGCTGAGCCTTATTGTCCTGCTCAATTTGCTAGACAATTTGGCCTCACACAAGGAGTTCCAATACCTCTCTGCAGCAACACCAACCTAACTCTGACCAAGAGAGATTTGAAGGTTCGAAAGTCAAGGCTAGAAGAGGCAACCTTCAAGTTTATGGATGATCTGGCCACCTTTGAGTACATTCCTTTCATTCCTCAAGGCACATTTTTGAAAAGATATCAGAGTTGGTGGGTGAGTAATATGGAAGTTTATTTAGTTGAAGGTGATCAGAAACAAAAGAAGCAGAGACTGCTTGAGCCTGAGAAGAAAACAATTGAGGTGCAAGAAGAAGGAAAAGAAGATGCAAAAGATCAAGAGCATGAGTCACCCTTGATGAGGAGGAAAAGGATGATTGATTTGTCCCAAGAAGAGACAACCATTAGGGAAGTAGAGGAGGAGGTTATTTTTAAGGAATCCAAACCTCAGGCTGAAGGAGCTGAGAAAACAATTGAGGAGCAGACAATGCCAATTCAAAGAAAAAAGAGAAGAAAGATTTCTGTCTCTTCTTCTGAGTTTGATATCTCCCCTTCCAACTTTGATGAGGATTCTGATTCTGAGACAATTGCCCAAGCAATAGGAAAGAGAAGGAAAATGACTGCTTCAGCTACTGCCTTGATTGAAGATCCCCTTCATGAGGCAGCCACCAAGGTCGTGGAACGAGAACATTCCAAAGCCATAGTCGTCTTTGAAAGGGCTGAGAAAAGACGGCAGCAACAAATTTTAAGAGAGAGAGCTGCTGCTGCTGATGCATTGCAAAGGGAATTAGCCAGAAAACAACGGACTGCTGGACACTATTCTCTCCGCAGTTCTCCCATCAGTACCAGTGCCTCTGGAACAAGTAATTTCTTTCATACCTCTACTGTTTTTTACTTTGTCAGCTTGTGGTATTGAAGTTTAACATTGTTCTGCATTTCTTCCTTTTGCAGCGACAACTACTGCACTCACCTTTCCAATGAGGCCTTCCTCAATTTCGGTTGAGGTTGATCAAATGCAGAATGTCAAGGTTGTTCGAATCGTACTTCCACTTCCAAAGCCTATATTTGACGTACCTTCCTTAAGTCCCAGTATTCCTGCATCTCTTCTTCTTGGATTAAAGCCATACCTCCCTTTTTTTGGCTCGTGACCTACCTCAGTCTACTTTTCCTTCGAGCCTTGCTCTTTTTCCGTCCTTTACAGAAACTCCAACTGCTGCTCCATCCCCAGTGGCAGTTGATTCTCTCACAGAGGACACTAGTAGCTCTTCAATTCATGGCTCATCACCAATGCCCACTTCCAGCCCCTCTTCACTTGATTTGCTGGTGGCCAAGACCATAGAGGCTGCCAAAGATGCTCCATCCGTTTCTCTCATCCCTATGCAGCCCTTTGTGTCTTCCACCACAACACTCTCTATGCCCTTCATGTCAAGGGACGAGGTAGACATTTTTGAAGGAAAACTAGCTAGTCTCTTTGACATACCTTCTACCTCTCCCACCTCTACTGCTGAAGCTGAGCCATTAGCCTTGGCTGACTCCCTACTGGAAATCTTCAAGAGTTCTCCTTCCTCCAGCAACAAGCCTTTTGCACCTTCAGTAGATTTGGACACATGTTTGCAACTGTTGACTTCTTTTTCAAGGATCCCCTTCGAGGTTTTACAAAGGCCTATCATCAGGAATGGGTTCCTTCAATGCTGTAATATTGCTGAGCAGTCTGCCATGAGTGTCTCAAGTCATCTATCTCAGGCTGCAGCTACTATTGATTTTTATCTCAACATTTGCCATGCTGCTAAGACTGCGGATGAGAAGCTGGCTAAGGACCAGAGTTTTGTTTCTCAAGTGCATACTGAAGTATCAACTCTGAAAGAACAACACTCTTTTGCCTCCCACTTTCGAGTCCAACTTCTGGAGAAGAAAGCTCAGCTTGAGGAGGAGTTAGCCGCAGTAAACCAAGCCTTGGTTCGAACTGATAAGAAACTGCACATCACCAATCAAGGGCTGGCTGATCGAAAAGAAGACATGGCTGTGGCTATTCAATTATTTCCTTCTTTTAGCAATAGGAAAGCTATTGTACAAAACCAATTAAAGCATTGTAATGATTTTTGGGCCAATTTGTGGCACAATGTACTTGATTCTTTATGAAAGCACAATATTTTATATATCATTTGAGCAAGCTTGTGTTTTTGCATATGGTGTTCACTCTATCCCTTGTGTTTCCCAAATGGTTGGAAAATAAGGTTTTAAATATCTGCCATTAATCTTTTTGGGATGTACATAACCATTCAAATTTCTTAAATGGTATGCTCCAAAAGGCAGAACCCTATGAATTTGATATGGTCCTTCCCAGTTAGGTGACCATTTGCCAAACTTATGGCTTTTAATCCCAATTGGGAGTATTGTTTTCCATACCAAATCACCTTCATCAAAGCCAATGTGTTTGACTTTCTTATTATAATTCTTGGCTGCTTTTTTCTTTTGAAAAAGAATGCTATTTAATGTCAAAATTCTGGCTTCATCTATGCCTTCTAATTCTAAGCACATACTTTGATGGTATTGTTCAGGATTCAATTGATCTTGACATCTTACTCTCAAAGATTTAACATTAATCTCTACTGGTAAGACTGCATCATGTCCATATACTAAGGCATAGGGAGTGACTCCTGTGCTTGACCTCGGTGAGGTTCAATATGCCCACAGAACATCCAACAATAGGTTATGCCAATCCCTGGGATTGTCATCCACAACCTTTTGTATTCCTTTTTTCAAAGACTTATTGGATGACTCAGCTTGACCATTAGCTTGTGCATAATAGGGTGTGGAATTAATAAGACTAATTCCAAATTCTGCCACAAAAGACTTCACCATCTTCCCATCAAACACAGTTCCATTATCAACTGTTATGGTTTGCGGGATGCCAAATCTATGGATCAAATCTTTAATAAAACCAATAACCTCTGTTTGGTCTACAGCCTTGTATGGCTTAGCTTCGACCCATTTAGTGAAGTAATCAGTGGCCACTAGAATGAAACAATGATGTTTCGAAGAAGGTGGGTGTATTTTTCCCATCATATCCATGGCCCACCCTCTGAATGGCCAAGGCTTCACTACTGCATGTAGGTCAGTTATGGGCACGTGCCTTATTGTGCCATGCTTTTGACATGCCTGACACCCCTTTGCATATTCTATGCAGTCTTTAAGGATGGTTGGCCAATAATAGGAATGCCTTCGAAGCAACCACCTCATTTTTATACCAGGTTGATGAGCACCACAGATGCCTTCATGGACCTCAGCCATGGCTGTTAATGCTTCTTTCGGGCCTAGGCATTCTAACAATAAGCCATCTCCCCCCCTTTTGTAGAGAGCATTACCATATATCATATATTGCATAGACTGCAATTTGACTTTTCTACTGGCCTTCGAAGATGGACCAGCCAAGTACTGCATTATTGGATGCCTCCAATCTTGTTCTTGTAAGTCATTATGATTGACTTCCAAGATCACATTCCTTTTATTCAAAGGTTGTATTAATCTCTGATATGTTGTTTGGCTTATGTCCCTTTGGGTATTATCCCTTCTCTTGAAGTTCGAAGCTTTCTGAGCCACATCATTGGCTCTATTGTTCAAGAATCTTGGAACATGGGTTACATTTGCTATTTGAAACTGAGAAAGCAAATGTAATGCAACAACATAATATGACAATATACTTATGCTTTGACACTTGAAAATTCCTTTCACTTGGTTAACCACCAATTGAGAATCTCCAAATATGTCAACTGCATGTACTTGTAATCCAATAAGAATCTCTAGTCCCACAATTAAGGCTTCATATTCAGCCTGGTTATTGGAACAGGTAGTTTCATCTACTCTGAAACCATGTGTGGTTTCTACCCCTTGTGGAGATCTTATTACAACACCAATTCCAATTAAACCATTGGCTTTCGACCCATCAAACCACACCTGCCATGGCTCAACATTAGCCATACCAAGCTCCATTATCTCCTGGCTCTCTGTGTGAGATGGATGATCTGCCAAAAAATTGGCTAAAACCTGCCCTTTTACTGCCCTTTGAGGGACATATTCTAAATGAAATTCTGACAAGGCAAGTATCCATTTGCCAATTCTTCCCCTCAACATTGGTCTAGATAACATATATTTAACCAAATCTGTGGTTGCAATCACCAGGACGGTTGTAGGCAAAAGATAATATCTCAATTTTATTGCAGCAAAATATAAAGCAAGACATAACTTTTCAACAGCTGAATATTTACATTCACAAGAATTTAAAAACCTACTAAGGTAATAAATAGCTTGCTCCTTGCCTTCTTCGTTGTCTTGAGCCAAGAAGGCTCCCAATGAATCCTCTGCTGCAGCTATGTACAACTTCAAGGGCTTGTTCCCCTTTGGTGGCATCAGCACTGGAGGGTTAGCCAAGTAGGCTTTGATACCTTCGAAAGCAATTTGATGCTCTGCTGACCACACGAATTCTTCTTCAGCTTTCAGCCTTAACAAGGAAGAAAATACTTTAGTTTTCCCTGCAGTGTTAGAAATAAACCTTCGAAGAAAGTTAACCTGTCCAAGGAACTTCTGCAATTCTTTCTTACTTGATGGAGGCCTGGCTGCAATGATGGCTTTGGCTTTGTTCTGGTCAATCTGTATTCCTTTCTTGTGTACCACATAACCCAAGAAGTTTCCAGATGATACGCCAAAGGCACATTTAAGAGGGTTGAGCTTTAATTTGAACCTTCTCATTCTTTCAAAGGCTGCTTCTAAGTGAAACATGTGCTCTTCCATGGATTGGGATTTAACCACAATGTCATCAATATAACATTCTAAATACCCTCCAATGAGGTCATGAAAGATAGTGTTCATGGCTCTTTGATATGTAGCTCCAGCATTCGTTAGACCAAATGGCATTTTAACCCATTCAAAGGTGCCAATATTCCCAGGACATCTGAATGCTGTCTTGTGGATATCTTCCTCTGCAATGCAGATTTGGTTATAGCCGGAATGCCCATCCATCATTGACAAGACTTGGTGACCTGCTGAACTGTCTACCAGCAAGTCCACTATAGGCATAGGGTACTCATCTTTGGGGGTCGCCAGATTTAAGTTTCTGAAATCGATACATACCCTCATTTTGCCATTCTTCTTGACTACAGGCACAATATTAGATAGCCACTCGACATACCTGGCTGTTCTAATAAAACCTGCCTTGAGGAGTCTAAGGATCTCTTCCTTAACCTTCTGAATTACTTCTGGACTCATCCTCCTTGGTTTCTGCTTGTAAGGCTTGAAATTAGGCTTCATGGGGAGCCAATGTTCCACTAATGACCTATCCAATCCTGGTAGTTCATTATAAGACCATGTAAAGCAATCTTTGTATTTCTTCAGAACAACCAGTAGCTGGTTTCTGTCCAGAGCATTCAAACAAGCACTTATATAAGTGGGCTGTTGTACAGAACCTTCCCCTAGATTTACTTCTTCTAAAGGGTCTTGTGCATGAGAACTCCCTCTGGTTTCTTCTACCTTTAAAGTGATCTTCAAGCTTGGTTCTGCCCCCAAGTTCTTCAATTCAATATCTCTGCCCTCCTCCTCATAGACAAAATCTGTCCACAAGGCTTCCTCTTCCTGTATCTCCTGGACTTTTGTTTCAATGTCCAAGGCACAGTACTTACCAAGAGCCAAGACTCTAGCCTGTTGCTGCTGCTGTTTGCAGCCAATTATCATGGCCTCTCTTTCTTGCTCCTGAACTTTCTGGACTATTGCTTTTATATCCAATGCTGAAAATTTAATCAAAGCCAAGGACTTGGCTTCTTGTGGTTCCTCTCTTTGCCTATAACCAGGCATCATTGTCATCTTTAAGGACAACCTCTTCATCAGCACTTTCTTGGACTAAGTGCTTCAGGTGTGTCACCTCCTCATCAGCCGTCACTTCGGCTGAACTGTCATCTTTCATCAGTATACTGAGCGGTGCCACTCCCTCAATATATAATTTAGCCTCCGCAAAGTCTGCACAGGCTATGAAGGGTTGAGGATCTGCATCGATTTCCTCTGTCTCTCCATTGCCTACAGCCATCATGATTTTCTGATGTAAAGAAGAAGGCACACATTTGTTAGTGTGGATCCAATCCCTTCCAAGCAAAGCATTATATTTAGCATTACTGTCGATTACGAAGAATGCTGTCATGCAATCCCTGGTTCCCACACTTAAATTTATGGGTAGAATCCCCTGAGCCATTTGCTTATCTCCAGCAAAACCAGCAATGGTTGTGCTGGTTGGTATCAACCTGGGATTCTTTTTTCCTAGTTTCTTCAAAGAAGATTTCGGGAGTAGGTTTACTGCTGCCCCATTGTCTATCAGGACTCGGTTCAGCTGTATCCCATCAAAGAAAGCCTTGATGTACAAAGGCCTGACGTGCTGCGTCATCGAATCCGAGGGGTACTCAAATGGATACGATAGATTGATGCTTACCACTTCCTCACTTTCATATTCATCTTCCATCGGGGTAACCATTTCGAAATTATCTTGCACCATACTTGCTTGCGAGTCTTCACTAGAGATCTGAACTGGATCAGCTTCCTGCCCCTCTTGATTTTCATCTCCAGCTTGGAATTCCTGTGGTAGTATGTGTACCATGTTCACTGATACTGGGGGAAACGAGCCAAACTGGATGGCTGGCTGTACTTGTTCCCCCTCTTGGTTACTTTGGTCGACTCCCTCAGAAACATCCTGCATGATGCATTCTGGTATTTCATTGCTAACTGATCCCTTCGAAGGATCTTTCTCAACTGGCTCTTCAGTCAGAAACGTTTGCTCAGCCATGAAGGCTTCGAACATCTCTTCCTCCACGACCTCTTTCTTCTGGCTTATGCTAATTTCTTCTTCGGTCTCGCTATCTGTCTCCATCAGAGCTTTCTCCAACCCTACCAAACTAGTCTTCTCTCTGGTTTTTAGTTCAGAATGAACCTTGACCAACTGTTCTCGGCTGCAGACCACTTTGCTCTGTGGAACTGGCTTTGGAGCATAGTCTGACTTTGGGTTCTTTCTTCCTTCCGTTTTGACTGGTGAAGAATTTCCTCCACTTTCCTTCAGATCTTTCTGATACTGGGTGTACCTGCGCTGAATTTTTCTTCTCTGTGATCTTGAGATGACTGGGACCATGTCTGGTTCCCTTGTCTTTGGGTGTTTAAGCAGCACCCAGTTATTCGGAGCCACCATAGGAGGCTTGATCATCCTGCCTTGGTTTACAACATCTCCTCGAACAGGCAATTCTCTAGGTTTGTTTTGCATTACAAACCAGTCTGGGACTCCAGGTACCCATGAACTTGCTGATTCAGACGCTGATCTGCCCTTTTCCACCTTCGAAGCCATCTTCGAAACTGGCCGTGAAGGTAAGTGCTTGGTTTTGTCCTCATGTTTTGAATCTGATTCAGACCTTCGATAAGGGTGACCATTTTGTGTCCTGCGTGAAACTGGTCTAGGGGGCCAATCTCTGGCTTTGATTCCATGAACTGAACCTCTCTCCAGTTTTCTTTCAGAATGGCTACTCTCCATTCTATAATAGTTATGTGGCCTGGATTCATGCAAGAGCTTCTTGCCTTTGTCATGCATTCTGTTCACCACAGGCTCAACCACTGGTGGTCTCTGCCTATCACTAGCCGGATACGGCCTTTTGTTGTAAGCATTGGTTGACTTAGGACGTCTCTGAACATCCCTGTAGTATTGCTTCCCATCAGTTGGAAGCCCCTTCAACCACTTGTAACTGAGTCTGCACCTGGGGCACATTCTCTGCATCACCGCTGCTTCTAAAGAATCATCATCTAGTGATTCTTCATCAGAGTGTTCCCTCTGGTGCAAGAAACCTTGTTCAATAACTGGTGGGCTTCTAGTATTCTTCTTGATGTTGGTTTGATTAGCAACATGCATCTGCACATTGACTTCCTCCAATTCTGTCAAGGACAAGTTCTGGAAGTCTGATGTAATGACATTGGCTGCTGCCTCTCCAACTTCTGGAAAGGGATCACTGTCAATTCCCATGGCTTTTTCTGTTTTAGCTGAGAACTTCAAACTTCCTTTTCGAATCTGTTCTTGGATCCTGTCTCGAAAAACAATGCAGTTTTTAGTCGAGTGAGACCAAGAATTATGCCATTTACAGTATACTTTTCCTTTTAGTTCATCTGGAGATGGTAGGTTTACTCCTTTAGGTAACTTAAGGAAATTAGCCGCGAGCAAATGATCAAAGATGTCATCTGCTTTTGTTAAATCGAAAGAGTATTTTCTGTAAAAGTCTTTCTTTTTAAACTGTTGGTCTATAGTTGTATCCTTATGAATTAATGCTTCACAGATTACAGGTTCTTTGCCTACAATCTCTGCTGCATCTATTTCATAATTAGGATCTCTATAATATGTCTTATATGATGCATTATTTCGATCTTGTTCCTCTTCTAATAATGCTTCATATCGAGACACCTTATAGGTCAGTTCGACCAAATCTCTGAACTCAGTTGAATCAAACTTCTTTCGAAGCCTGAATTCTAAACCATTTTAAGCCAATCTGACGAATTCTGGCTCTGGTAGGATGACTCTACATTTATTTCGAGCCCTTTTAAATCTGGCAACAAACTGAGTAGCCTTTTCTTCAGGCCTTTGACTCAATCTAGCCAAATCTGCCATAGATACTTCTGGCTCTGATTGGAAGAATTGGGCATGAAATGCCTCTTCCATTTGTTGCCAATTTTGAATGGAGCCAGGTGTAAGGTTGATGTACCATACAAATGCTCCCCCCGTTAGGGAATTTGGAAATAATCTCAGTTTCATATAGTCATGGTTAGTAAATTCACCGCATTGAGCAACAAACCTAGCAATATGTTCTATCGTTGATTGATTTCCAGTCCCATAAAAAAGGGTAAAATCTGGTATCCTGAATCCCCTTGGGTATTCATGTACCCTATCTACCCATTCTGGGTATGGTTTTCTGTATATAGGAGTCTGGACCCCCCGAGCCATTGGTCCACATATCTCCCTAACAATATCAGCAATCTGGTCTCTAGGGACCATATTTTGTGCCTGCTGAACCACTACTGGAGGGGCAAACACAGGATTTGGTGGACAAACTTGTGCTTGTGGTCCTCTTGGTCCATACGGTGGTAAATTTGGGGCTGGTTGTCCTTGCGGTGCAGGTTGCTGTTGAGGGTATGGGTAACCTCTTTGAGCATGACCTGCGAAAGGACCTGCAAAAGGTGCTGGAACAGGTGTTGTGTCTCTGCCATTTGTAGGAAAACCCTCCAACCCCCCGGGTGTAAATTCGAATAAGGGATTAGTGTACCCCCTTGTGCCAGGTATGGCTTCGAACATGGGATTTGTAACCATTCTCATGCCGGTTTCTTGTACTTGGCCAGATCCACCAACCTGTGTGGCTTCATTATTAAGTACTGAGGCATTTTGGCCTGCTATAGGCCTTGAAATGGGTTCATACCAAGACTGAGGTGATGGTCTTTCAAAGTTTTGGGTACTAGTTTGACCATTAGAATGTCTATTAACTTGCATAGGCTGTTTTTCTCTAGCCAATCTTTGTTGGGGGACATTTACAACTTCCTCCGTGTGTCTTGTGTTTGTTGGTTGGTGGTTATTCATTCGATCCAAAAAGGATGTTGCCCACCTTTCCATTGTGTTCATTAATTGTTGTCCCATGGCATCTATTAAACCATCCCATGGATTTGTTGGTTGAGTAAATGGCACAGTGGATGATCCAATTCCTTGGTTTCGTCCAATAATATGAACATATGGTTCTTGTCCAGAAGTACTGGTCTGTTCGACCATAGGTTCTGATAATATAGGAGTTTCCACAGGATGTGTTACCACATTATCCTCTGGATTTGGTATTTCTACCTCTCCTTCCACGCCTTCTTCCATGCGTTCATTTTCTCCTTGTCGTCTTCTTCTAGCCATTTTTAATTAGGTCCCATTGGGCGTGCCAAAAATATATGTTGGTTTTTTGGCTTTTCGAAGGGTATTTTTGTAAATGTGAGCGTGCCAGCAAGGATCAATCAGTCCTTACAGAAATTGTGATTGCCAACCAATTGCCAGACGATTGTGTTTTAGTTCTTTCAGCCTCAATGAAGAGGACTTTTACTGGTGGCTTGACTTAGGAGAAATTAAAAGGAACAACAGTAATATGAAGAACAATTGAAGTATTTCATTAAAATGAACACTTACAATGGTCCAAACTCAGCCTCGGAGAGGTTTACAATAGCAATCCACTTGAATCTACTTGAAACTACTCCTATGAATCGAAGTGCAGTACGGGTATTTAAAGTGCAGGTATTTAAAGAACAGGTATTTAAAGACTGGAAATGTAAAAGACTGGAGAAGAAAATATATGAAGTAAATGACTGATTTGTATGATCTGAGTCCTCATTTTTTCTGGGAGCTGCCCTGCTATTTATACTCGTCAGTGATGACCTTCGAACTGCACTTCGAACCGTCGAACTGCTCCTCCATGATCGCTGATCATGCTTCCTTACAAGTAGCTCCATTATGCCATTACTGACAGTTGAGCTTCCCTCTTGTATTTGAATTTAAATATGAGTAACCGTTGAAGCTATGTCATCTTGCATCCCGTTATTGATCTAGTGTTACTCAGATCATGTGAGAACCAATATTTATTGCCACGTGTACGATCAGGATTGAAGGCTTGAATAACCTTCCTTTATTACCCTTACTCTGCCACGTGTCAAACTGTAACTGGCTTTTACAAAATATGTAGCCAACAATTAAACATACCAATTACACATGAAAAGCCTAATATCCGTTCATTATATGATTACCTATCAATAAAAACAACCACCCATTACGTGATCATCATCCAAACACATGCTAAAAATTAATTTGATAAAAAATAAAAAATAAAAAATGTAAAAGATTTGACATTTTTATATAATTTTATCTTAGGTGAGTAGGATAACCACAGGTTGGTTGGCCTAGTGGGTGACGACTAAAGCCTGAAGGTTTGTTCCTTTTCAGGTCTCAGGTTCGAATTCCCTAGTCAGCAAATGCATACCTTGGGACCATGGACCGTAGGGCTTACCACGGACCGCAGGGCGTAAGCTCTATTTTGGAAGGCTTGATCGGGCTGTAGGGATTTAGTCTGGTGCACGTAAGCCGGCTCAGGATACCTACATAACAAAAAACAAGGTAGAAATAATTTTTAAAAATTAAAAAATAATTTTTTGACATTTTTTTTTTGTCAAACTGGTTTATTTTATAAGTTTGACGACTTTGCCCATAAAATGGAGCAACAATATTTTCAATTTTTATTTGGAATAAGATTCAAAATTCATAGTCAAATATATCACAATTGAAAAGTCAGGAATCGAAATGACATAAGTTTCAAATTACAGGAACCGTTAGTGTAATTCACCTTTTTAAAATTTAAAATCAAAGGGTATTATGGTAAAAATATTTTAAATTTTGAATTGATGTGTCCCTTAATAAGTTGGATGGGATGCTTGAAGTGATCAATGGGTGAGGAGCAGGCCTTTTTTTTTTTTTGGGGGGGGGGGGGGGGGTACTTGATTTGGTGGCTAATCATAAAACAGGTCAGATACTGTTTGAGGTAAAGGGCTTTGATGAAATTGCCGGATGGTTGCTGCTGGTTATTGCTTGGATTCTGTGGTTTGGTGCTGCTGTGTTGCTGGTTTGGTCTATTTTGTTGGTGTATTGGGCTTTAGACTATGTATTGTGGTTTGTTTTAGTTTGGCTGTTTTGGTTGTCTTGGTGGTTGGTTGGTGTCTTACCAACCTCGGTGTTGTGATAGGAAATGATTGGATTCGTGTGTATAGGTGTCAACCTAGTTGGGATTAACACATTGGGTTATAATGCTTGAGCACTAGCCTTCTGTTTTATTGATGTATCACTTTATAATACTTTTTGTGCTAATCAATAAAGATTTTTGCTGATAAAAAAATAAAATAAATTGGATTCCTCAAAATGGACAAATTCGGATAGAGGGAGTATATCGGTTCATGTGGCCCTTTAACCTGGTGGTCCATAGGATCCCAAATTGTATTGGTTCTGGTGACCCTATCGGCTATATTTGGATATAAGTTCAACAAAAATATTTCAAGAGAATCTTTTTATGATTTTTTTTATTAAATTTTTATGATCATTATTATTTTAAAAGTTTGTTTTAGGTTTTTATTTTTGGTAATCCCGTTTGACAAAACTCCTTTCAGTTGTAATTGTATTTGATCTTTTATTTCAGTGAGGCTATGAGTTTTTAGATGCGAATCCAATTCGAATTGTGCCTTGCAGAGATGTTTCAGAAGTGAATTCTTTCATGTTTGCCACTTTATTGACTATGTCGTGGATCGAGTTGCCCGATTAGCTCGCGAGGATCCAGGGGGCAGCGCCCCTTGGTGGGTTCGGGGTAGCGCCCAGGCGGGGTTGAGGGGCAGCGCCTCGGAAGCAAAAAGCAAAAATGTAGTCGAAGTTGCTTGTCCGCTCGAGCGGTCGTTTGTGCTCTCGAACGGAGAATCTTTGGTTCTAAAAGTTTGAACTATCTGCAAAAGTACTGGAAGTTGTGTTTTTGCGCTCGAGCATCAGTCCACTTGAGCGGCCATTCTTGCGCTCGAGCGGAGATCGCAGATCAGTTTTCTATAAATATGTGGTTTCATCCGTTTTTAGGATTAAGGCTTCTAAATCTTCTTCTTGGATATTAGGTTTTATATCTGGAGCTTCTTCGTTAGTTTCTTTAATGTTTGTTTGAGTTTAACTCATGGTTTAAAAAGTATATATCAAATGATTGTTTCGTTCAATACAAAAGAGAGAGAGTTGTTTTTCGGTGGGTTCCAAAGAATTTGGACCTAAAGCTTTGGTGGATTCTGGAGTGGCTCATCGTCGTGGATTCGACATCGGCGTTGTGGATTCAACGTTAGGTAAGACAATTCTAAGGTGAAGACCGTGGTGGAAGAGGCATATAGGGGTTGGTTTAGTTCGGGCGTGGATTCGCTAGGTAATTGAGAGTACGCTTGTGTAATTTCTTTTGTCTTCTTAGTAGATTGTTTTGTGATTTTTGTCCGTGGTTTTTTTATCACAATTGGAGGCGCTCCAATTGTGATTTTTCCACGTTAAAATCGTTGTATCGATTTGTCTTGATTGCTTGATTGAGATTGTTATTTCCTACTTAAAATTGATATATAATCACAAATCAATATTTAGAAAATTTCTAGATTTTTCAGTTTGCAACTTGAACTCATTTCCATGGAAACCTTAAATTTTATGAGGCAAGAATTCATTTATTTTAATATAGTTTTTGTCCCCAAATAAATTTTAAAGTTTACTAAAGCATGCCAATAACATTTCTATAAATTTATGAACAAATCAATCATTCTCTTCAACATAAAAGTGACGGTAGATAAACATGAAGCGTGAATCTCCATAATATAGTATACTCACCTCTAGATACACTAAGAGGTGCAAGACTTTACTAGAAGTGTTAGCTCCCACATTGAGTTTAACATAAAAAGAGTACACTAAGATGGATTCATTGTTACATCAAAATCATTATACCCAAAAATATGTTTTCAAAACTTCTCGCCTCTATACCCTTAAAAATAAAATAAAATTAAATTAAAATAAAAATAAAAGTTAGTACTTGTTTGGCATGTTGTTATTTTAGCACAATATCCTGTTTTGGTCACAATCATCTTATTTGAATTACATCACATCTCTACCACATCAATTTAAACTCAATTCATATTTTACGTTTTTTCGTAAAAAGTAAAAAAGTATACTAATCTAGCACTTCCCAAACAACCTCTTAATTTAGAGTGACCTAGAGCTTATCCTCGACTTTAAAAAAAAAAAAAAAAAAACCTACCTTTTAATCCTCCGACAATCTAGATCTTCTAAGTTGAGCCAAACAACGCTACAAAGCTACATATCTAAAAAAAGATTAATAGAAAAAGAGTAATCTAGAGCCTAGTAAATATACATGTATTAAGGAAATCCTAAAATCTGTAATTTTAGGTTAGGATCAACAGTAAAGCTAATATAACTTAGGAAATCCACTTTGCTATCCAAACATACAAATTTGGTTCTCAATCAATTTGTTCTCATAGGTATAATCTGATGTTTCAATATCAAACCCAAGCCAACCAACTAAGGTTATCAACATTTCCAAATCCACTTCTTACATTTGTAGTTTTACACGAAGCACCATTTGTACAATTCCATGAGTGTAAGATAGGGTTCAAGAAAAGGGTTGGAAAATTCGAAGATCTTCAAAGATCCTTGAAGAACAACTTCAAATTCTCTAGAATATGATGAGAGGCTTAGATTCTTCAATAATCTCAACTTAGGAACACAACAACAAAGGAGATGATGGAGATAAGAGATTGGGTGAAGAAGAAGGCAAAATGGTTAGAGAATAGAATAATGGCAAG
Source organism: Camellia sinensis (assembly GCF_055761805.1). Classification (NCBI taxonomy): domain Eukaryota; kingdom Viridiplantae; phylum Streptophyta; class Magnoliopsida; order Ericales; family Theaceae; genus Camellia; species Camellia sinensis. The sequence continues at coordinate 66,228,353 of NC_138973.1, read as the reverse complement.
GCTCTCCCATTGATCTCCCACTTTCACTCTCAAGGTTGATAATGGAGAAGGGAAATTAGTTCTTTCCCAAGAGTTAAAAAATCTCCAAAATCCATTCCTTGTAAAGCTATGGGTGGGTGCTATTTATAGGCACCTCATGATGTAGGATGGAGCCCATGTGCAAGGCACATGGGGGATATTTTCTCTAACCACCTTGTCCGAGGGGGTGACCTCTCCGAGGAGGTGACTTCTCCGAGGAAGTGACTTCTCCGAGGAGGTGACCTCTCCGAGGAGGTGACTTCTCCGAGGATGAGAAAACCCCGAAGAGGAGATCAATCCCTCGGCGAACCCTTCTTCTTAGCCACACCTAACCAATGATCCCCAATCATCCCAAAGGGCCAGGGGTAGTCCTAGAGGACGTCCTGCCGCAAAATATTGCCGAGTCTCATGGACCCCCCGGGGTCGTGCCACCTCGACCCGGGTATAGGCTAGTTTAACCGAAGAGTGAATTTATCTCCACTCACCGTCCTCGGGATCGGGTCCTTTGTTCGAACTCCATTACGTCCATGGTTCTGGTGCGTAGATCCCGGAAAGCTCCGAGCCCGCAAGTGTTCTGGGACTCATTAACGGAGCGACTTCTAGATTGCGTCTGAATCCGTTCGAAGCCAAGTATTTCGGACCTCTAGGTTCGTGGATCCGAACCCTTTCGAATCCGAGTGCCTCGGATCTCTAGGCTTGCCTAATACCCTTTCGAGTTCCGGGCCTGAGTAAGTCTCTAGGTTCGTGGATCCGAACCCTTTCGAGGCTTAGAGCCATTTAGCCCATTTGATGGTGATAAATCTGGTCCCACCAGTCTTGGACTTGCGACAAATTTGGGCCCACTAATCTTGGGCTATTGGGCCTAAATAATTTAGTGGGCTGAAATTAGCCCCTCTTACATTTGCCCCTTGCGTGTATGAGAAATTTTGAATTTCTCATACATGCATACTGTCATTTCTTCGACCTTATTTCGCATCACGTTCCCCAAAAAAAAAAAAAAAAAAAAAAAAGAAACGTTTTGTCACGACAGAGCCTATGGATAAAGTTGATGACGCACTTCAATTTACAGAAAAAATTGACAAGCAAAAAAGAAACGTTTTTTTTTTTTTTTTTTTTTTTTTTTTTACCTCACACGTGCCTTTGTTGTTTGGCACACACGGATAATGCTCTTTTTTTTTTGTTTTTTTTTTTATTTTTATTTAAGGAAAGTGCCAAAACCCTAAGCCTCACCAACTTTTGCACAGCCGCCACACCCACTTCTCACTCACCTCTCTCTCTCTAGAGGCCCAGACTTCATCTTCTTTAATGAGGGTCTGCTGCTACAATACCAGAGGCCATTGCCGTGCCCTCCTTCAACAAACAGCCGAAGACCCGCACCTTCTTGCACACTGTCGGCGGCCAAAGCTTCGGCTACCACTAGCGTTGCGGCAGCTCTCCGTTCTTACTGAAGTGGCCACCACCCTACGGACCGTCGGCTTCTGCACGAACCCGCCGTGGTGCTGTCCCGTGCGTGATCAGTTCAACTCACGCAGCTCGTCTGTCTCACGCGCAGTTCTTACACCGCCGTTGCACCTGTCAACCGTAACCGACTAGCGATGACCACGCCGCCCCCTCAACGTGGCGTGGGTCTGTCCGTGGCCTTTCTCGCATACTGCCGCTGGTTCTCTTCCTCTCTTTTTATTCGTTTTAAAGCTTTGAATGTGCTGGTTGCTGGTGCTTGCTTTAATGTCCAGAATTTGGGCAGATTATCTTTCATTATGAAAGTATAACTGAAAAAGAATGCAGACAAGCATAGCAACAGAAATACCCGGGAACAGAATGATATCACAAGCCCGACCATACTCGAAGTAAATGCGACTGTCATGAACATGATGTTGTAGAAAGAATTGGGCAGTCGGTCAGGACACAATATTATATCTCGAACGCTGAAATATTCAGTAGATTCAGAATCTGAGTGGCTCAAATTGAAAATACTTGTATACGTAGAAGCTGCAACTAAGGTCGAGGCTGTCATCAACACATTAGAATTTGAGATGCACTTCCTTTTTATGTTTCTTTCTTCATTTTGTTTATTGTTATTCGGAGTATTCAGCAGATTTAAGGAGTTGAATTCCCTCCCATTCTCAGTGTTGTTCACTGGTTGCAGAGCTTCATCTTCCCGTGGAATCTGGGTCAGTGTTTCACTTTCAAGTTTAATTGAACAGAGCTCCGTTAGGCTGAGGGAACCTGCACTGTTGGCAACAAGTTCATTTTCAAGATGATCATGACAAGCGATAGGATCGTCCTCGATCGTAGGCTTCACTTGTAAACCAGAGCTCTCGAATACCAATTTCATATTCGTTTGACACTTTTTTTTTTTTGTGTGAATATTGGAATAATCAATGTTGAATCCTTGCTAATTTTATTGAAGAAATCTGGCTTTGTTGTCTTGAATCCATGCTATTGAATCTTGAACCTGTGCCGATAATTTTGACAATAATTTTGACATACATACAGGTTTGATGTTGAATAATTAATTATTGTCTTGTCGATCTTGTAGATGCTCGGAAGATAAATAGTGGATGCCCGATGCTTTGCCTTCGTCTTCGGCTGTTCAACGCGAACCACACGTCGCCCACTCAACGCGATGTGTGGTTTTGCCTAACACCATCCAGCTTGTTAGTCTCACAGCCCGGCGCTATTTTTCGGAGTTTGAATCTCGGTTTTTGCATACTCACTGGTTCCAGTTCCGATCACTGTTGACTTCGACGGTTCCAACGCACACCACACACGTTCGCCCTCTCAACGCAACGTGTGTGGTCCTGCCAAGCCTAGCCTAGTCTTGTTGATTACAGTCTGTAAAGCCTCTCTGATTTCAGCTTAAATTTCCAGTATCGGCTTCAGACTTCACCTCTCTAACTGCCCAAATTTGTAAGTATGAAATTCGGCCCCCTCTTCCGAATGTAAATATATTTAAATATATATAAATATATTTTTGTGGCAATGTAGAGGGCTCAAGCAATCTGATGAAAATAAAAATAAAGTAAATAAATAAAAAAAAAACTGAATCTGAATATGGACTCAATTTTTGTGGCAATCCCAATGATATATATTTTTTTTTTTTAGCTCAAACACCGTGATTTTGGCCATATGGAAACATGCACTAGCACTTGAAACCTCATTGAGGTGCTTGGCTTGCACATAATTTGTTGAACTTTATCACCGAGGAAAGGCCGAATATAACTTGTTGACTAATATTTGAGCTTCATTTTTGACATGGAGAGAGAAAACCCTGGACTTATGAATATGGACTTTGGAAAGGACATTCTTGTAATTTGCATAATGATCCATTGAATCTTGCTACTGATAAGCAATGTAATATACTTCGGATCTCGGGCCTGAAATTTACTATTGAACTTCACTCTGTCCAAATTTTGAGCCCCATATAAATTGGACCTTTAATATGGAACATAGTGACTTTGAGAAATTGTCCCAATTGAATTTCATCACAAAACGACCTATGATATTGCACCTCTTATTGATGATAAAAAACCGAAAATCTGTATGTTGTTGATACACATATTGGTACTGTAATTTGTTGAGCTTGAAGAATACCCGAGAAAAAGAATTGTTGATGACTTCCGGGGTTGAACCTCGTTGAATAATAAAGATGATATATTGTGGTTTGTTTAACTTGTGGATGCTTGGGAAATACATAGCTGATGCCAAAATTTTTGTGTGACCGTTGTAGTTTTACGTCGGCTCGAGAGTAACCAGCCCGGAGAGACAAAAACTTGATAGTTGCATTTTCATGAACTTGCTCAGAGTAATAAAATTGTTGTAGCTTAAATAGATAATTATTATTTGTTGATGTTGCCCCATTCTGATAATGCCTGAATCATGATCTGAAATTGATATTGTTTGTCTCATTTGTTGGCTTTACTATTTCAGACAAATAAATTCTTGATTGAAATCCACGTCCTCGGGGCCCTTGGAACCCACACTAATGAGAGTAAGGGCTGTTCCTCGGAAGTCCGAACAAAAGCAAGACTGTCCCTCGGGCGTCCGAAGGTAGCACACACCCTACTTTGGCAAGAAAGATTCCTCTGGAAGATAACCGAGTCTACCAAGCTTCTACCAACAGAAGTAAAGACTGTCTCTCAGAAGTCCGAGCAGAAACAAGGCTGTCCCTCGGAAGTCCGAGCAGAAACAAGGCTGTCCCTCGGGAGTCCGAGTGGATGCGCACTTCTACTTCGGCAGCTAATGGAAGCAAAGGCTATCCCTCGGGAGTTCGAGCAGGAGACAAGGCTCTTCCTCAGAAGTCTAAACAGAAACAAGGCTATCCCTCGGAAGTCCGAGTGGATGCGCACTTCTATTTCGGTAGCTAATGGAAGCAAAGGCTATCCCTCGGGAGTTCGAGTAAGAGTCCACTCTACTTTGAAAAGAAAGATCCTCAGAGCTCGTATTGATGAAATCAAGAGCTGTTCTTCAGACCCGCACTAATGAGAGCAAGAATTGTCCCTCGGAAGGCTCTCCTTCAGAAGTCCGAGCAGAGACAAGTCTATCTCTCGGAAGTCCGAGTGGAAGTATACTTCTATTATGTCAAGAAAACTTCCTTCAGGTTGGTAACTGAGTCTACTATTTCTCTTTCTTCTTTGAGGGGCAACAAAAAATTGAAAACTGTTTCAAGCAACATAACACCATGAAGATATACAATGTAGAGAAAATAACTTCTAATGGAGATACATAATATGGAGGAAATAAATTTCTTCATGACATAAGAAAGATAGAACTTCTTGGACAATGTAGTAAATGCAAACTGTAAATGTCATAGATAGACTTCTTCTACGGAATGTTGAAATTTGCCCCTAGAGTTGCAAGATCATTTGGAAAGCTTTCACCAGCTGCTCGGGTTGTGGCCATCATGCACCATCATAAATAGTACACCATCTTGCCTCCTTCTCGAACTTTCATCACCTTCCGAGGAATAGGCGGACTTTCTGGTCTAGACATTGCCCGCTTACTTGACTCTGCCATCAGCTCCTTGTCATCTTTGATATCCTCCCAACGAGGAATTTTGACCCCTCGAGGCTTAGAGGTGGTGGGAACTTCTTCGACAGCCAGTTCGGTGAAGTAGATGGCATCAGAATAATGAGCTTCATGGATCTCGAAAGGCCTTTCTGTAGCCTGAATTGTCACCGTCTTCTTTCCCCATTTTGCCTTAACACACTGATGATAACTCGATGGTACAGCCCCATATCTATGCATCCAGGTCCTCCCTAGAATGATGTGATAATTTGTCTCAGAATCGATAATATGGAACTTGGTGGCCGAGCGAATCTCTCCAACGGCTAAATCAACTGTTACGCATCCGATAGTAACTCTCCTTTCTCCACCGAAGCCAGTGATGACTATCGGCTGCTTCACAATGCGTTCTTCAGAGATTCCGGCCTTTTCTAGAGTAGCGCGAGTCATAATGTTGATAGAGGCTCCACTATCTAGAAAGGCCCTTTTGAACTCAACCCCGTTAATAAAAGCAGTCACATAAAGCGGGCGATTGTGAGAAAAAGGATACTTCCGATCAACCTCGGAGAAAGTAATGGCACTAGACTGCTCTTTTGCCTTCCTCGGGATAGATCCCTCAGTCGACATGCATCCCTCATGGTGTGCCTCGGCTATATTAATGATAGACTTGGTGATTTCTGTTCTTGCCTCCTTGGAAAGTCCAAGCTGGTCAAAGAACTGCTTGAACTTTACACAGTCTTGCAAGGTTTTGGCATAGTGATCCGGATCTTTTTCCACTCTTGGAGGCTCGTAGTTAACCATCTCCTCGGTCTCTTCAAAATAAGATGCCACATAAACATGGTGTCCTCCTCTTCCGTAGTACTCTTCTCCTCCTTCTGGATCAAAGGGATCTTCGCCATGAGTCATAAATGTTCTGCCCTCTGGATCGAGAGCACTTCTATAGTAAACTTGCTCACCCTCTGGCTCGAGGATGTCATCCAAATAACAATCATCGTCATCGAGGTTGGCGATAGCCTCAATCATCGGGCCTTCATAAGCTATCATAGCAACATTCTTGCCCTTGTCTCGGTGTTGAGGATATGGTTGTTCTCGGATGTCTTGAGTCCCTTGCTTTTTGAACCTCAATTCGTCTGCCTCGACTTTATCTCTGAAGATTTTTCTGAGAGTCCAACACTTCTCTGTCGGATGTTTCAATGTACGATGGTAGACACAGAATTCAGGGCTCTCACGGTCTTTCTTTGATGGCATTTCTTCAACATAAGGCAATTTTAGCTCTCCATCAGCCACCCATTCCTTAACTAGAGCTTTCACTTCCTCGATTCCACATGGATAAGAAACATTCCCCTTTTCACCATTATATTGCTTTCTCTTCTGGCCTCTATGACCTCCTCCTTGTGAATTTCGGGTATCTGGGGCAGAGGCAGCAGCAACAATAGGTCCACGAGACGATTTGAAACTAGTCTTGTAACTGGCCTTAAATCCGGACTCCTGATCATGAGGAATGCTAATGTTCCGAGCTGCTTCTATTAATGCCGAGAAGGTGGGTAGCTTGTGATTAACTAGAAACATTTTGTATCTGCTCAATGCCCCTTCTAGACAGATTTGAACCAGATAACTCTCCTCGACTGCTTCATGACAATCTACGGCCTTGTCCTGAAACCTTTTGACGTAGTCAAGGATGTCTTCACTTTCTCGTTGCTTCTCTTTACACAATGTAAGTATGGTCACCCTCTCCGCCACTTGAAAGAACTTGGAGTGGAATTTGTTAACCATTTCCTCCCAACTTCGGACAGAGTTTGGGGCCAAATTAACATACCAACTATATGCTCGGTCGGTGAGGGACTTAGAGAATTCTCTCAGTCGGAGGACGTGGTTTGAACCATGAATACCTAGAGTCTCGATGAATCGCACAACATGTTCTCGGGCATTTCCTTGTTTGCCGTCGAACTTGATGAACTTCGGCACTGTATACCCCTCAGGGTATGGATAGCTCAGCATCTCAATGGGGTAAGGCGGCTTGACGTCTGGATCAGGCAAAGAGGGTAAGGTCCTCTTGCCCCGTTCGAGATCGAACATGGCCTGCACATCGGCGAGAGTGAGAAACTGTCGAGGGAGAGAGTTTGATGGTGGTATTCCCGGGACTTGGCTTATGTACCCGAAGACTGAGCTAGGGGCGTCTTGGCCATTCTGGTGCTGCGGATTCATCATTGGTGAGGACATTTGACGATACTGGCCATCAGCGCCTATAGACAAGCCAGTTGGTGATGGGATATTGAATTGAGGCCCGTAAAGTCCACCGTATGGCGCCGCTATACCGGGTTGTGCTTGCAGATTTGTTGTCGGCACCAAAGGAGGCCCGCTTGGTGCTTGGGTAACATTTACTGGTGGCGTGACAAGATTAGGTACGGGCAGAGCTCCCTTTTGCGCCATCACGCTCCTTATGTTTTCCTGGACACCAACAGTCACCGGAGCACCATTCATTACACTAGAAACTCCCCTAGTCACCATTGGATCTTGGCTTGGCACGCCATGGAGCCCGGGCATGGGCAAACTGCCGCCGCCTACTGTGGTTTGAGCATGTGTTACTGTGGCCGTGTTGCCATGAGCCATAGGCTGATTGGGGCTTACTTCTCCTTGGATTTGATTTTGCGCTCCGGCGGGAATAACTCCACCACCAGTTTGATTTCCGTTTGGCGCCGGTGCAAAGTTAGAACTCATCACCAACATGGTGTGAGTGAGATTCTGAAGAGTGGTAAGAATCTCCTGCTAAGTATTTTGAAGTCCTTGAATGGCTTCAAGCAAAAGTGGTTGATCTGGAGCCGTGGTTCTGTCATCACCACCATTAGAGGATCCTTGTTGGTGAACTTCATCTTCTCCCGCCATCCTTGTTGGAGTTGTGTGGATTCCAGATCTCGTTGAGACCATTAACCAATCCGCCTCCCCAGTGGAGTCGCCAAAATGTAAGATAGGGTTCAAGAAAAGGGTTGGAAAATTCGAAGATCTTCAAAGATCCTTGAAGAACAACTTCAAATTCTCTAGAATATGATGAGAGGCTTAGATTCTTCAATAATCTCAACTTAGGAACACAACAACAAAGGAGATGATGGAGATAAGAGATTGGGTGAAGAAGAAGGCAAAATGGTTAGAGAATAGAATAATGGCAAGGCTCTCCCATTGATCTCCCACTTTCACTCTCAAGGTTGATAATGGAGAAGGGAAATTAGTTCTTTCCCAAGAGTTAAAAAATCTCCAAAATCCATTCCTTGTAAAGCTATGGGTGGGTGCTATTTATAGGCACCTCATGATGTAGGATGGAGCCCATGTGCAAGGCACATGGGGGATATTTTCTCTAACCACCTTGTCCGAGGGGGTGACCTCTCCGAGGAGGTGACTTCTCCGAGGAAGTGACTTCTCCGAGGAGGTGACCTCTCCGAGGAGGTGACTTCTCCGAGGATGAGAAAACCCCGAAGAGGAGATCAATCCCTCGGCGAACCCTTCTTCTTAGCCACACCTAACCAATGATCCCCAATCATCCCAAAGGGTCAGGGGTAGTCCTAGAGGACGTCCTGCCGCAAAATATTGCCGAGTCTCATGGACCCCCCGGGGTCGTGCCACCTCGACCCGGGTATAGGCTAGTTTAACCGAAGAGTGAATTTATCTCCACTCACCGTCCTCGGGATCGGGTCCTTTGTTCGAACTCCATTACGTCCATGGTTCTGGTGCGTAGATCCCGGAAAGCTCCGAGCCCGCAAGTGTTCTGGGACTCATTAACGGAGCGACTTCTAGATTGCGTCTGAATCCGTTCGAAGCCAAGTATTTCGGACCTCTAGGTTCGTGGATCCGAACCCTTTCGAATCCGAGTGCCTCGGATCTCTAGGCTTGCCTAATACCCTTTCGAGTTCCGGGCCTGAGTAAGTCTCTAGGTTCGTGGATCCGAACCCTTTCGAGGCTTAGAGCCATTTAGCCCATTTGATGGTGATAAATCTGGTCCCACCAGTCTTGGACTTGCGACAAATTTGGGCCCACTAATCTTGGGCTATTGGGCCTAAATAATTTAGTGGGCTGAAATTAGCCCCTCTTACAATGAGAAATTAAGGAAACCTATGCAACATAATTCTAGATATGAAAGGCACATAAAAATGATGCCAATTTTTTAAATTTAAGACATATATATGACTCCTACAATATATTTATTAAGAACTTTAATCCCACCAACTAGGGTTTCAAAATTTTGAGGCCTTTCCAAATAAAACAAGGCACAAGTGATATGTTCTCAAACTAAAATGCAATAGAGGAGAATTAGACACATTAGTCATAAATCTTGAATACCTAGCTAGTCACATGATACATGAGTTGAGTGATACAAATTTTATATGTAGAAACTACCACATATACCCCATAAACCCATATTGGAAAGAGGAGAAAAAAATCCCCTCTCAAAGGACACAAACTCTAAGTTGAGAGATGCGAGGGAAAACAACTTCCAAACTGATGAGTAGAAAGAGAACATCTTTACATCTTTAGTTTGGTAAGAAACCAACTACAAAGCCTTCAAATAAAGTGATTAATGCAGAGTAAATGAGAGAGAATAAAGAAAGAGTGCTCTGAGAGTGTTTATCGTAAGATGAAATGAGTCAGGAAGAGAAGTCTGACTAATATAGGTGAAACAAGCCAAAATGCAGAGTTTAGAAAAGAAAATTGTGACTCAGGACTAGACCAAATGTCTGCCCGGTTGATTGGCCCAAGGACAAAATTATGAGAAAGAGTCATCATCATCCACGGTTGATCCACTGATAACTCCAGTTGATTGGTCCATCCCATAAATCCCCTATGCAGCTAGCACCTGATAAATCTAAAACTACGCGCAATTTCACAAGTTCCAATGCAACAATAATACTAATCAAGGTATGACACGAATAGAGTATAACGGGTATCATGAGACATACACAAGTCAGATTTAAGACTCGAGTTGCAACATTTAGATTATAAGGTTACCAAAAATGTTTCTAGAGAACCTTTCTATTTTTATTATTATCATAATTATTTTGAAATTTTGCAGCTTAAACTCATTTCTATGGAAATTTTGAACTTTATGAGGCATACATTCATTTATTTAACCAAGTTTTTTTTACCCCAAATAGATTTAAAAGTTTACTAAAGCATACCAATAACATTTCTATATAGATATGAATAAACCAATTATATGCTTGGATTGCTCAGCAGTGGACTGTCATGCTGATTTGTTTTGGTTGGTTGCTCACCAACTTCAAGTGCTAGCAAATGATAGGATGGGCTTTTTGGTGCCAATATAGTTGAAATGATTTAGCTCAGTATGAAGCTTTTGCACTTTCCTCTCTGTATTGATGTAAATTTTCTTGTACTTTGTACTTTGCTATTTCATCAATATAGTTGCTTTTTTGCGGATATAAAAAAAAAAAAAAAAACACTTTAAAGATTTGTATTTAAATAAAAATAGTGTTGGTAGATAAACATAAAGTGTGAGTCTCAACGGCATAATATACTCACTTCTAAATATACAAAAAATTATAAGTCACAACTATAAGAGTTGGCTCCCATGTGGAGTAAAAACGTCATCCTCCAATTCTAAAAATTAGTAGTAGAAGCATAGGATTAGGAAAATAATTAAAGAAATGATGCAACACTTGCGTGGTTGACTGTAAGCATGGCATGTAAGTTAAAGACCTTCTCTAATGTTTTCAAGACACCAAGAAAACAAACTACACAACTCACAATATCACCAATTATACAACAAGATGTATTTCTATAGAGCCATCTAATTTGACAACACCATCCCCACAATTTAAAATTCCCCAATATATCATTTATAAGTCAATTTCAACATATAAATTCCCTAACACCAAAAGCCCTAAATCTATGTCACATTCAAACCTTAGATTTATCTAATTTCAATCTCCAAAACAACCATCAATTCAACATTTTTCCCACATTAAAAAACATCCATAGGAACTAATAGGAAACATAGAACTCAACAAAGAAATCTAAAACATGATAGATTCAAAAATTATGTTCTCTAACTCAAAATATGTAAGCAATCAAGCTTGAACTTCTTAGAGAAATTCTTACCAATTAAAATCTTCTAATCCATCTTTCAAACAAAACCCAAAACCCTAGTTTTTGAAAATATTAAGAAAATATATAGTTTGAGTATGATTTTTCTTTTCTTTTTTTTGGGTAGGCAGGTCGGAGCTCTTTTCATCGAGCAAAGGGTGGTCGCAAGTGCTGGTGATGGTGGGTGGAAGTGGTGGTGCAAGGGTGGAGCTATGGAAGTATATTTGGATAGCAAGAAAGTGTCAGATTATGCTATCTAAGATGGGTTTGGGTGTTCAGTAGTTATAAGAGTGGTCTCCCAAGCCTTTCTATATCCACCCCCTAGAACAAACCATACTCGAAAAGGCAAGTATATTCCTAGCTGACTTAGACATCACCCATTGTACAGCAAAGATAACCATATCTCAAACATATTATAAGAGTGATATCTTAGAGTTAGAGCTTGTTCGATTAATTGTTTTCTTTGAAAACTTGGTTTGAGATGATAAGAGGTATTAGAAAGGTAGAGATTTTTTGGTACCTTGGTATCTGGCCCAATAGATTTGACCAATCCAAGGGACCAATTACACCATCCACTACCGGGTGGCCCATTTAAAGCTGGGACAAAGTCCTAAATGGACTAGCCCCAAGAAGTTGTTTGCACCTACGAGGTTTCAAACATGAGACATTGGAGGGAGCAAAGGTAGAGGTTGTTTTCATTCTTTTCTCATTTTGAATTAAAGTTAGGTGTGTGTGTAATTTTTTTATTTAGTTTTGGTGACATCATAAAAGGTGATGGGTAAATAAGAGGAACTGTAAAAGAGTACTCAAAGGATAGATATGCTTGCTACCTTGAAGAATCTACCAAGATAAGAGCAAGAACAAGAAGAATAGTTGGGTTTTTGGGTCAAGCTCTATTGTATATGCACTCAACAAATATAATTTTGTTCTCAATTCAATTCTTTACATCACCATAGCTGCCAGGCTTTTTCTCTCAATCTCTCATTGAGACTTCTTTTCACCTCTGGTTTTCTATTATACCTTTCTGCTTAGGGCTTTTCCTTTCCTCACTCTTGAAGGCTCACACTTTTCTTATCTTATACTTGTACAATTAAACTCAAAACACTTATTTATACTTGAATAAGATAATTCTAGACTCATCTCATTATGAGAGTCCACCTTGGAACTCTAAAGGACTTTATCTAAAAACAAACCGCCATTAAGTTGAACAACTTCCGCAATATTCTAGGCTCTCTAAATATGCATTAAATTTCCAATTACTTTCCAACAAACCAAAGGCTCAAATTTCATTTAAATTCTTTAGGAAAGTTTATATATCATTGTCAATTTGTCACCGTCCAACCATAGGTACATTTCCAAAGCTAAAAATTACTATCTTAACTACACCAAAGCCAAGAGAATGAAGATGGAAAATTTTAAAATATATGATTTGGGAACTAACCAAACACAAAGAAGGCTATGAGAACTTGAAAGGACTGCAAAACAAATGGTACAAGAGTGTAGGAACCACGTTGATCATGGGTGGGATGAAAACTAATTTGGAATTTACCCCAATTAATTTGGAATTTACTATTAAGTTGAGCTAAAAATCAAATATGCAACATTGAGAAAGGACTATAATTTCAACCAATATTGCTTGAACATTTGGTCTGAGCCTAAGAAGTGGTGTTGTCTTCATGTCGAACATTGATACTTGTGGACACTTCCTAATACATGTCAAACATCGACGCACATGGACACTTCCCGGCATTTGTCATACATGCTCCCAAATGTGTCTTATTATTTAAAAAATTTCCAGAACAGGATATGCTTTAGATTCTTCAACAATTTTTTCATCATGTGACAACATTTGCAGACACACTGGCCCTCAATTTGGTTGCCAAAACTACCCTTTCAGTGACACAGTTTAAAGCATGTCATCCATAGTGAATTTACTTCTCAATCCCCTATCCACATGTATTTATCACTATCATGGATGAAACATGTTGCAAGTTTAAATAAAATAAATTATGGTCCAATGATAAAACAAAAATAATGTACATATATACTTATAAATCCATTCTCTTTCAAAGCTTTCTAAAATAAATGCAAGTACTTCTTCTTTACCCATCTTTTCCAATATATAGAATGCAGGAAGAGGTGCCCCTCCTACATATTGCAGAGTCTGCAGATTAGTAGTATGATTGTTGATGAGTGCTGCAAATTTGTATAGTTTATTGCTTTGAATCTTGTAGTGATCACATTTTTTGTTCATTTCAAATTCCCCCCTCCCCCCCCCCCCCCCATATGATATGACAACTGTGAAGATCAATCAATTATGTTTAAATTTAAATGTTGTTACGAGTAATTTTTTTCCTTTTTTCTTGTGGAGACGCCTCAGTATTAACAAGACAATAGACCGGTATCAGAAAAATGCAAAGGACCTAGGAAGTAGCAATAACGCAGCTCAAGAAAATTTGCAGGTTAGCATTACTCGTTTATCTATTTATTTATTTTTTGTATCAGCAGTTAGCAGTAACTCCTTACCATTTTTCTTGCAATAATGGTTAAGATGTAATTGATGCTTTCAATGGCAACATTTTTCTCCTTTAAAAAAAAGCTTGCCAATTGCCAAACTGAAACTTGCAAGTTGCAACATTTATGTAATTCTACATCTCGTAGTTATGCGCCATTTGGTATTTAGGAAATACAATAAGGGAAAAGTGGGATCACTAGAAGCCTATATCCCTGCAGAGAATGATTTTTGCAACACAAAATTGACGTACTTTAGCAAGTAAGAAAACTTCATTTCTTAAAAGTGATCATTTTTCTGATGTCAGTTTTCATGCGTAGGGAAGATCCCTAGATATATAGTTATTATCACATTTTACATGTTATTATCTCATATAATATGAATTCTTTGCGTAATATGGCTTTCCTAAATAAAATGACACGCAACATATAATTTCTTAAAACAATTAGAGCCTTCAGGAGTACAAGGAAATAAATTAGCTTAACAATTAATTTTGGCTGTCGCATAGTGTGTAATTTAGATTTGTTGTAGAGTTTTCTGACATGATGAGTTCTACTACACTATGCAACCATCTAGACTGCATTCTATTACTTTCCCGGAATCCTTCACCTCTTTCTATTTAGCACATGAAATCTGGTAAAAGAGCCTGCATAGTGCCTCATGTGATAAGGCCAGTCGCTCAATTTTTCTTGAGTTGTAAGTTTGCTTGGTTGATGAGAATTCATAAGCTTTGAGTGCACCGTAGTTCTGTTATCTCTGTGAAGTTGCATTTTCTTTGTTTCTGTTATTTCTTGTTGCTGAAAAAGAATTGACAAATTGCAGTCTTGTTTCACCACAATCATATGGATGTGAGTAAATTTTAGTTTCTATAACAAAAAAATGAAAGGGTAATAAAATGGCCCTCTGGTTCTTGCGTGAGTCCTAAAGAAATTGGTCTCAAAATCTTCATTCAAATAGCTGTACTGCCTATTACAAAGATTATGGGACATCGTTGTCACTCTCACAACCACTGCTTCTCCATGCAGCATTTGAAGGAAGAAGCTGTTTCCTTGTCAGAGAAGATTGAACTTCTTCAAGTCTCTAAACGGTTCGAGTCTTAGTTTCAGATCTTTATACCCTGATATCATTTTTATTTCCATATAGCAACAATGATCATATTGACATGACTCAACATTATTGAAATCTGCATTCTGTAGAAAGCTCTTGGGAGATGGTCTGGAATCAAGCTGTATCGATGAACTACAACAAGTACAAGACCAGATTGAGCAAAGTTTAAGCAAGATTAGGGCAAGAAAGGTATATCAAAAGTCTCATCATCCTACTTCTCAAGTAAAAATTATGAATTAAACCCACAATCTAATACAGTTGATGTCGCTAATTCTCAGACTCAGGTATTTAAAGAGAAGATTGAACAACTGAAAGAAGAGGTAATCTGTGTACTAATTAGGATTATCTTGAGATTTGCTAATTTCTGCAACTTTTTTTTTTCTTTTTGGTTGATAATTTTCATAATTCAGGAGAGGATCCTAACAGAAGAAAATGCAAAATTACGAGAAAAGTTGAAGGTATAATTCTGTGAAAATCTACATTTTATTTGCATTTAGGGTATGCAGGATATATATTTGCAAAGTACCCTTTGTCCCAAATTGTGGCATGGAAAACGAGAACATACAAATAATGTGTTTCTGGTGTAATATATTTCTAGTGTGTAAGCAATAGACATGTTCGTTAAGTATATGAAGCATGCTGACTCTAGAAAATTTTAAAAATTATATCAGTCCATTAGTCCTCACATGTAAACTCAACTTCTTAAAAATGTCTCTACTTCTTGGCGACTTATCAGATTCTCAAAGTTGCCAAGACTGATCATATTAATTCACCACCATTGATTTCCTTCTTTGTTTGCTGATCAAAAAAATATTAATTCAACTACCATTGATTCTTCAGTGTGATCAGATGGAATTGCCATGTTTGGCGTTTGCACAAGAAGTTCCAACCCAGAGAGAAATTTCAGATGTGGAGACAGAATTGTTCATTGGACCACCAGACGAACAACGAACTACCCGTTGGCTGATACAATCTTCAACTGCCATTAATGGAATGCGATTGCGATACAAGAAACCAGAATCATTTCCAGGCTTTGAGTGTTGAATTTGATCTGCTCCTCATAAAATAATTATGAAGCCAGACTGGCCTAATAACTGAAGGAATTGTACAATATTATAGAAACTCAATGGTTGGTTTGTTTAGTCTTATATATATTATATTTGTGAGGGAAGAGTGTTGTATATCATAGGAAATTGAAATTGTAATTTGTGTGTGTTTTTTTTTTTTTTTTAAATTATTTTTTAACTTGTTATGTGGAACTAATCCAATTACTATTCTTCCCTTTTTCTTTCTTAGAATTATGGAAGAAACAAGAATGATTGTATTATTACTGATATCTTACTAAAATCAAATTATTATTTTTAGTCATTAATGAATGTCACTTTATCTGTCTCAACTACTACTTGATCTAAGAACTTATATATTTTGACTTATTCAATTATGAAAATACAGCACTTTCCCTTTCCAAAAAGGATTATTTGTATGATTCTCAAATATTCTCCATTTAAAACCTCTCCATCACTGTAGAAGACCCTCCACATCATCAGGAAGTACCCACTGTACCCCCACTAACAAATCGTATAAATCTGGAAGGCATTACCATTGGCGATTATGTGGTCAATCTGCAAACTTAGGAATGAAGTGGTCTTCAATGGGAAGCAAGTTCAATCTGGAAACTAAGGGGCGTTTGTTTTCAGTGCTGGAAATCATCAATAATTTGCAGCAGATCAGTTTCAACCCTTAGATTGGTTGTAGCTAACAGAGCTAGTATGTTGGGCTCTTTTTGCAACTGACTGTAGCTTTGTTTGCTGCTTTTTATTCACAACTCCCTTGGCTTGAACTAGCACATGATCAGGCGTTCTTCTTGATGTCAACCCAATTGAGATTTGGAAACTTCGCTATGATGCTTTTTACTCTTGCCTTCACTCTTTATTGACGTATTCTTCTATGTTTCATATGTTTTTTCTATGTTTTCATACGCTGGTTCATCAATAAAGTTTTCCAATTACTGAACATAGCACATGATCAGGCGTTCTTCTTGGTGTCAACCTAATTGAGATTTGGAGACTTCGCTATGATACTTTTTACTATTGCCTTCACTCTTTATTAATGTATTCTTCTATGTTTCATATGTTTCTTCTATGTTTCCATACGCTGGTTCATCAATAAAGTTTTCCAATTATTGAACAAAAAACGAGAGGTAACTGATATTTATAGATAGTTAAGAGGATATTCGTATATTTATTTATTGATAAATTACACTGATCACTCCTAATGTTAAAAGAAAATATAATAAGTTTCACAATTTTAATATAATTATACTAATCTCATTTTTAGAAAGTTAAATAGATCGAAACTAATATTGATAGTACGAAAACACAAAGATAAAGTAAACTATACATTGTTGTGTGAAAGATATGACAACATTAATTTTTTTATTCATATGATCATCAAATTATTGATAAAAATAAACTAAATGATATGTGAATTAAAATCTTAAAAGAACTCAATATAATTATGTTAAAATTGTGAAATTTATTATACTTTGTCTAAATCTCTAGGCGGTCAATTTAATTTACCCTTATTTTTTTAATCAGTGAAAAAAAAAGTTAATGTTATTATTATTATTTTTTTTGTAATTTGGGTGTCCCTTTGGAAACATAATATTTTAATCAAAAAGTTAATAAGAAAGCAAAAAAAAAATTTAAAAGATTCTTTTTCATTCACTCTACTTGGCACTTTTTTTCTTGTCGATAAACATAACAAGAAGTTAGAGTAAAAACTGTTTACTCTAGAAATAAAAAAATATTACTTTCTAGAAAGAAAACAATAAATAAATAAGTAAAAAAAGAAGAAGAGGAAGAAAATATTAGCTTATTGTCAATCAAGCAAACTTAGTAGTGAACAACATCAAATAAAGAGATAAAAAAGAAGAAGAAAAGAATACAATATTTTTGACAAAGATAAATTAACACTCCCCTTAAATTTAAGTAGGCAGATCACCTTTAGCTTGGAAAGAAAAATTAGAAATATAAAAAATAAAAATAAAAAGCCTGTGAGAGACTTTTGATTTTATTTTTGATACAACAATGACAATTGATAATAGAACTTATGGATCCGTGGTTTGAGAAGAGCGTGGAAAGGAGAAATCAAAAGGCCTAAGGCCTAATCACAAAGGGTTAATTTTTGGAATTACATCCTAAGGAGCCAAGACTCAAAACTCACCAGTAACTGGTGCTATACAGAAGAGTCATTTAACCATAAAGCAGTAAGTCGAAAACTTGCACATATAATTAAGTTGAAAACTCGTACACATGGTTAAATAGCTCTGTTGTGTTTGATAGGTCGATACTCACAAGGTATAGAGAAATCAAAACATGTAATGTGCAAAGCTCAATACGTCAGGAAACATAAGATGCAAAGTCTAATAGCGATGGATTGAGAAGAGAAAATGTATGACTGAGACTTGACTATAAATTTTGCCATCGTAACAAGCCAATATTAGGTAATGATCAAATCGATTAAAAGATAGAATGCATCTATGGCTTGTTTTGAAAACATAGTTAAAAGTAATTTTTTAATTTTTTTTGAGTCACATTTCCTTCCTATTTTTATATGTTTTTTTCAAAAAAAATTAAATAAAAAAAAAATTAACTTTTAACTCACTTTCTAAAATAAGTTGCACATAGTAAAATGTATCCAATCAATATGATGCAATTAATTAAAAGAAGAGAGAACAGAATTCGTTGAGTGAAATAGATTGTGGCTCACATGAGCAGGATTTTTACCACCGACACAAAAGAAATAATGCTAGACATTATAAAAAAAAAATATATCATGAAAGATTTTCTACCATTAGATTACACATACAATAAAACCCAACACATTAATCAAGTGATAAAAAATCTTTATGAAACATTTCATGATATTTTTTTCATGATCCCTAATATTATTCCATTGGACATAGACTCTATCCGGTTGGCAAATTAACTGCAAAGGATTGTTAGTCTCGGTAGGCCCATTTTAGTCATTCAAATTGTATAGAATATTTATGAAAATATTAAATTGATTGGGTATTAATAATTATTATATTTGTTCTTAAGAAATGAGGATAATTATAATTTTAAAAATATATTATATATTTATCTATTTTAAAACAAGAGGTTTTTATTTTAAGGTCTTTATTATTAGGATTTTGTAAGGTAAAGGCATAAACATGTTTATAATAGTTGCGACCCCTCAACAGTTTCATAGAGATGAAAATTTCTAATTATTCACAGAAAAAATTTGAAATTTGTTTGTGACAAGCTGAAATTTTTCTAATAATATTATTAAAGAATCTTAACTAATAAGAAAAAAACATATTAAACGTTTCATACTACCCAAAATTAGAGAATGATATTTCACTAATATTTTCTCAAAACAAATGTGATGTGATCTCAATTACCTCGATAATAATCATCTTAATTTTTTTTATATAGATAATTTTATAAAATAAATAATTATAATGAGTCCATTGAAGACTTGTTTTGGGAAAATAAAAAAAAAACTGTTGCTTGTTTTTTTTTGCTTTTGTCATAAATTCATTTGGGAAGTATTTATTTATTTATTTTTACTTTTTATAAAATATTATAATATAATGTCACATCATTTGTGAATATTATAAAATTATCATATATAGTGGCAAATTTTATCATATATAGTGTACATGCTTGAAGTTATCATTTTATCCTCCTTATTTAGTGGCAAATTTTATTAATTTTCCTAAAGGTATTTTGATAAATTTGTGTTATGGTTTATTTGGTCTTCATAAAAGAAAAAATGTTCCAAATAAACAGCTTTTTGTTTTTTTAAAAAAGCAAAAAAGTTGTTTATTTTGTTCTTCTCAAAATGGACCTAAGCTTAACAGGATTGCGGGCAGTAATCTTTAAGGTCTAAAAAAAATTAATAAAAGGGGAAGATAGGATTATGATTGGCTAGAGAGGACAATTATTAATGGTTTTTTTTTTCTTTAAAGAAAAATGATATGAGGAAGAAAATATAGGTTTAGATTTCGTTTGAGTCTAAAATCAAATGTTGTTGGGTTTCGTGGGTCTATCACAAAACTCACATAGATGATTCAAACCATTTAATGTATAAATCTTATCGATAGTCAATTGATCCAATTAAATTTGTGTCAATGGTAATTATAATTTTAAAAATAAATTGCTAACACAAATATGATATAATCAAATGACTATTGATATTTGATAAATATAATTTTTTGCAAATATGAAATATTGGATAAGTCTTACATATTAAATAGTTTGAATTATCGATATGGATTTCGTAATGAGGCCACAGAAACCCAACAATATAGTTCAATTGAGAAACCCAACAATAGAGAAAACGTTTGGGAAGTGGGTTGGCTTTTTGACTTTTTTGGCTATTTTAGCCTGGGCTAAAAAGCTTGGTTTGGGAAGAACTTTTTGGCTTTTTGACTTTTTTGACTTTTTTTGTGAGAGAAGAGTGTAATGATTATGAGTTGGATGTGATGTTTTGTTTGTTGTGCCTAAAATAACCTATTTTGTCTTTTGTGGCTATTTTAGTCCAATCTTGCTTGCCAAACGAACCCAAAATATAGTTAAAGAAAAAGGTAGGAGTACAGGACACGGGGCTGAAACTTTCCTTCACAAAAAGAAAATGCTTGACACTTAATGTATTATCCATAAAAATTCTCTTGTGATATATTTGATATGTGTTAAATTTTAATTTGTTAAACATTCTATTATGTGAATTAATTTCAATGTCATATCATTAAAAATGATTTAAGGGAGATAAATTAAGGAATATAACATTGTTTTCTTAAAAATTCCAAACAGTGGTGCTACATCACTCTAATTTTACCCTCTTAATTTCGATAAGTTTGTTGGACAATCCTCACTGTAGTTAAATAAATTAAATTCTGTTGTGTACTAAACAACAACCAGAATATAAAGAAATAAAGGAAACGAGAGAATTTGTTTGATTACAAAAATCAAACTTGAAATAAAAATAAATAAATAAAAACAAATTTTATTTTGTTACAAAAATAAAATTAAAATCTGATTTAAATAAATAATAATAACACTAAAAATAAATTAAATAACTTACTTGATTTAATTTGTTTGAATTATAATCTGATCAAGTCCAGTATTTGACACTGTGTCCTTAAGACAGATTCGTCCTCTCTATGGTGCTTTCAAAATTTGAACGTCTATCTCTTAGGATAAAATAATCTACTACAAACAATAGTAGCACTACAAATTGTTTGCCTAACGAACACACTAAGTGTTTATGCTCTCTCTGACAAGAAAATAATGCAGCAAAATGAAGAGGATGTTTGCAGAATTATGAAGGACGAAAATTAAAGTTACAAAATCCAAATGAGAGTTGTCCTATTTATAGATGTAATGGTGGCTGTAGGTTTTGAATTGAATAGGTATGAAACCTGTTGATTTTGAATTCAAACAAATTTGAATCTGTTGGATTACAATTCAAACAGATAACAAAAATGGGAAGGGCCCTGTTTGGGTGTACAGTAAATCCGGACCAATTTAATTCCGGTTTAAAACCGGGAAGGGCCCTGTTTGGATGTACAGTAAAACCAAACCAGTTTAATTTTGAATTCTGGATTTTATTTTACCAAAAATAAAATTAAATTTAAATATTTTTGGCCCAAAAATATTAATATTGGGCCGAACAAGCCCAACCCAATCACACACCCGCGCCCAAGCCCAGGCCGCCCGACCAGACGGACGGCGGCGGCGGCGCGCGCGCGCATGTGTGGTGATTTTTGGGTCCAATGGGTCTAGCCCATTTTGCCTATAACCTCTCCCTCTAAAATACTTGGGTACCCCTTAGGGCACACCCCAAGTACCAAACCCAAACCTTATAAACCCATTCAAACTTCCCACCAATCAATGTGGGACAAACTATTTTACAATCTTAAGGAATTTTCGCCAAAACTTTATTTCCATGGAGCACACTTTGGCTTCAATTTTCCATTCACTCGGTAATGGTTTTGAGCAACCAAATATACCACGTGAATCACAACGCGGCATAGAACGCGTTACCACTTTGACCAGCGTAAATCGACGCACGGGGTCCACCTAAAAAATAGACCAAACTTAGGAAAAAATTATGGTTTTGCTTAGAATTTTATAACAATTTCCAACAAAGTTATTGGTTGGTTTTTGGACTGTTGTTCTACACCATTCATTGAGAAACAAGTGTGCTATTGTCTCCAAAAAAGAGATAGAAATGTGATGGGAAAATTGTTTTGTAGCTCAAAATTTTCGAGGCTCGATTGGCCCGAATTCCAAAACGACGTCGTTTGGGATTTTTTTCCTCTCTTTTCTTTTTGAAATAGAGAGGCGAGAAAAGAAAGAGGGAGGAAAAGAGAAGATAGAGGAAGAGAGAGGAAAGATCCACACACTGGCGCCGCCATCACCGTTGCGATGGTCCTCTGTGTGTATACACACATAGATCTATGTATATCTCCTCTCTGCTCTATATCTTTCCTCTCATCTCCTCTGTGGCTATGGGTTTGGTTTTGATTTTGATTTTAGATTTTGATTTTTTTTCTCTCCTCTCTACTTTATCTCTTTCCCTCTGCATTAGATCAACAAACCCAACTAAGTGCTGAAGCAGCATAGGCTCAGATGTTCAAATCTTTAAACAAGAAAAAGAAAACACAGAAATTTGCAAGCAATGGGAGTCTTTTTGACTAGGTCCTAAATCTGGAAATGAGTTTGTTCTATAGAGCTGAAGAACTGAAGATTCAAGTGAAAAATTAGAAAAATCCCACAAAAACAACAAAAATCTATGCCTAATAGCCTAAACTCTAACAATGACTTTAGATTTATCACTGACCAATAAGCAAAAAAATAGATTCACATTGTTTTCGTTTTCAGAAAAAAAAAAAAAAAACAACAACAACAACTAAAATTAATTCAGTGAAAAATAGAACCCAAATTGTATAAACTGAAAAGGAGCAACTGGGTCTACTCCAAATCTGAAAATGGAGTCAAAAAACAAAACCAGAGGCAGTAAGAAAAGCAAAAAAAGATCAGATTTTTAAAAGATTTACATCTTCAAGTTCTCCAAAACCCAAAAATGGAATTGAAAAGGAGATAAGAGCTAATGTAGATTAGCAGAAAAAGAAAGAGATTTAGTAGTGCACTTACTCGTCCAATTTTATCTCTTTTTTTTTTTTATTCTGAGTTATGGAACCTATGGTTCTTGATGGTATAATCAATCGATTGTTCGAAGTTCAGGGTAGACTAGGGCAGTGCAGAGCAGAGCAGAGGGGGAAGGAAGAAGAGAAAGAAGAGAGGGGAAGGAAAAAAAAAAGTGTCATTTTGACACCTCGAGCCATTTGAGCCACAATGAATTCGAGTTACCTAGCAAGATTGAATGTGATAGGTCCCACTAATTCAATCAATAACAATCAAGTTTGAACATTACCTCAGCTTGCTCCAAGAGCAAATAGTAATTTTTCGTTAATTTCATCCATAATGATGTAACTCACTCTCATGAAATGATCCTACACTTTGAAGTGGATTAAAAATTAACTTTTTAATTTTTTCTAACATTATTTTAAAAAAAATATATAAAAAAATTTAAAAAATAATATATCTTAAAAAAATTTAAAAATTAATTTTTTAACTTTAATCCAATTGCTAAAATAGGTCTTTAATGATTGCTATTGTTTGTCACAAGTGGAATCGAAGGTGATAGGAGATGGGGCATTTCTCAGTTCTTCCGAAAGAGAAGTCACGTGGGTTTGTTGGAAACAACATCACCGTTTTTTTGTTTGAGTCTCTATTATAAAAAGTGTACTGATTAAGAAATTTAAAATTAAAGTTTTAATTTGAGTTTTAGTGATGTAATATAGGGAAAGAAAAAATACAAACAGTAAGTATAAACATCACATTACATGGTGGATCCTACTATTAGAGTTTCTTCTAAAATTTCAAAATTAGATCTCTTAATTATTTTTGTACGGGGAGCAAATATTCTGCGGAACCCGTACTCCTTTCGTCCAAACTCCTTGTCTATCCGATCGACTTGCGAGCACAACGGCGGTGAGCTACCCGGCGGTGTATGGCCGAAAAACCCCTCCGACGGTCAAGTTAGCACACACATTCAGGGAGAGAGAGAAGAAGAGAGATAAATCACAATGAGTGTTTCTTACCAAAATGATGTTCCATACCCAACATGGGGGGCGCAATCACGCTTATATACTTTATGCGCTCAACTCTGCACCCATTAGTCTCTTGACACGTGGAGCTGCTCTCCCATCTGCTAGCACAAATCCAGCGAACACCACCTAACCAAACCGCCAAACAACATTAGCGGGAACTCGGCAGCCCGGCGGCATCTCCTCGGCCTTTCACGACCGTGCTGCGTAACGAGTCTAGGTGCTCCACTCGCCGAGCTCCTTCACAGCCGAGCTCGGTAGCATTTTGGCAGAACCGAGTTCAAGACAGGTCGAGTCGGCGAACAAAAGGCCTTTCCTGCCGAGCTACACGTGCGAACCATGGAACCCGGGTTTGCAGGCGGTCATCTCAGCCAAGTAAGCTCGGTCCAAACACGGGACCTCGACCTCGGGCCTAGGCCTCGACCGAGCAAGACCAGCTCTAGGGAAGTCCCAGTTAGCTCGGCCTAAAAAGGGGGCCTGAGCCTCGACCGAGCAAAATCCACTCTGGTCAGGCCCAACTTAACTCGGCCCAAACATGTTCGGCCCTGTCTTGTCCGGCTTCTACCACGGCCCAAAGCCAGATTATAAATCTCCCTCTCAACTTTTATTATAAAAATAGATAAAATTTCTTGTTTTTGGTTTACCCATGTGCAGATTAATTTCTCTTTATTAAAAATAACCACAGTTTTACCTCATGGGTGGTAGTGCAGTTGGTTTGGGAGGAGAGTCTCAAGGTGTTGTTATGTAACAAATTGATTGATTTGATTGATTGAGATTTTTTTTTTTTGGGGGGGGGGGGGTGTCCGATACCCATGTGCACATTAATTTCTCATTTTTAGAAATAATCACAGTTTTACCTCATGGGTGGTAGTGCAGTTGGTTTGGGAGGAGAGTCTCAAGGTGTTGTCATGTAGCAAATTAATTGATTTGATTAATTGGGAATTTTTTTTTTTTTTTTGGAGGGGGGGTTCCGATACCCGTGTGCAGATTAATTTCTCCTTATTAGAAATAATCACAGTTTTACCTCATGGGTGGTAGTGCAGTTGGTTTGGGAGGAGAGTCTCAAGGTGTTGTTATGTAGCAAATTGATTGGGAATTTTTTTGGAGGGAGGGGGGGTCCGATACCCATGTGCAGATTAATTTCTCCTTATTAGAAATAATCACAGTTTTACCTCATGGGTGATAGTGCAGTTGGTTTGGGAGGAGAGTCTCAAGGTGTTGTTATGAAGCAAATTGATTGATTTGATTGATTGAGAATTTTTTTTGGGGGGGGGGGTCCGATACCCATGTGTAGATTAATTTCTCCTTATTAGAAATAATCACAGTTTTACCTCATGGGTGGTAGTGCGGTTGGTTTGGGAGGAGAGTCTCAAGGTGTTGTTATGTAGCAAATTGATTGATTTGATTGATTGGGAATTTTTTTGGAGGGGAGGGGGGTCCGATACCCATGTGCAAATTAATTTATCCTTATTAGAAATAATCACAGTTTTACCTCATGGGTGGTAGTGTAGTTGGTTTGGGAGGAGAGTCACAAGGTGTTGTTATGTAGCAAATTGATTGATTTGATTGATTGGGATTTTTTTTTTTTTTGGGGGGGGGGGTGGTCCAATACCCATGTGCACATTAATTTCTCCTTATTAGAAATAATCACAGTTTTACCTCATGGGTGGTAGTGCAGTTGGTTTGGGAAGAGAGTCTCAAGGTATTGTCATGTAGCAAATTGATTGATTTGATTGATTGTGAATTTTTTTTTGAGGGGGGGGAGGGGGGTCCGATACCCATGTGCAGATTAATTTCTCCTTATTAGAAATAATCACAGTTTTACCTCATGGGTGGTAGTGCAGTTGGTTTGGGAGGAGAGTCTCAAGGTGTTGTTATGTAGCAAATTGATTGGGAATTTTTTTAGAGGGGAGGGGGGTCCGATACCCATGTGCAGATTAATTTCTCCTTATTAGAAATAATCACAGTTTTACCTCATGGGTGATAGTGCAGTTGGTTTGGGAGGAGAGTCTCAAGGTGTTGTTATGAAGCAAATTAATTGATTTGATTGATAGGGAATTTCTTTTTTTTTTTTTTTGGGGGGGGGGGGGTCCGATACCCCTGTGTAGATTAATTTCTCCTTATTAGAAATAATCACAGTTTTACCTCATGGGTGGTAGTGCAGTTGGTTTGGGAGGAGAGTCTTAAGGTGTTGTTATGTAGCAAATTGATTGATTTGATTGATTGTGAATTTTTTTTTTTTTTTTGGGGGAGGGGGGTGGTTCGATTCCTTTCTGTTGGGCGAGTTTTGATTTAAATAGGTCTTGTACTAAGGGGTCATCATTACCTTCCAAGTTATAGTCTCTTATCCGGAATGGATAACATGACATTTTAGTGATTTCGACACAAGCGTTGCCTTAGACTTGAGGAAAAGATGCGAGAATTTTCTTGTAACAAAAAGAAATAATCATAGTTTTCTTATAATTTGTGGATTGAAATGCATAATTAAACTCGTTAATAATTTAATAAAAAATGTTAAATATCTCTCTATATATAAGATATCTAAGGCACTATTTGACATTCTCTATATTGGCATTTTTTTTTGTTAAATCTTTTTTATGTTTTTGGGTCACACCATCTCTCTATTTTTTTGCACATCTTTTCATAAAAAGTCAAAAAATATACTTATTTAGATCATTCCAAACACTTTCTAAGTTTGTAAACTATTGATATTTTGGGGCCTTTTGGGAAGTGGGTTATAATCCATTTCTCAGATATAACCCACTTCTCTCTCTCACAAAAAACTAATTATAATTAACTTTTAACTAAAAAACTAATTATAACCATCTTCTCAAAGTAGTCCTTTTTTGTCTTTTATTTAGAGGATAAAATACACTTTAACCCTGATACTTTATTTCTTGTTCTATTTACTTTTTAAAAATTTGAAAATGAGTTCAATCTAAGGAAAAAAAAAATTAATGAGCATATAAATCCTCCCTTATTTCTGACGCGTTTTTCAAACTCCATAAACTATAAGGAGGTTATGTGATTATTTCTAAATTAGTGAATAGTAATCCGCAATGGGTCAAACCAAAGACAGTAAAGTGAAATTTGCTCTATAAAAATTTTAATTTGGATCATATAATATTTAAATAATGACTCATTTGCAGTTTTTTTTTCCTTTCTATATGATAGGATGTTAGGAGATTAGTAAATTAGATTACAACGAAACGGTCACAATCGCTCCATCGACTTAAACCTTGAACTTCTAACCTTCTCACTATGCCAAGAGACAACTACATGAATCACTGAGCCAATTGTCCTGTTTTATAACTCATTTGCACTTTGTTTCATGAACTTCAAAACTCAATTGTTAACCCCCTCAAAATATTATCTTATTACAGTTAATATTTTTTTGTTAGGATTATGTTAAAAATTTACAAAAAATCAGATCATGTGTAAAATACATAATACATTTATTAAATTTTTAGAACAATAATAACCTTATTAGGACTAAATAGATAAAATTAATTGTTTAAAGAAGAAATTAAAAAAAATAGTAATAATTTAACTAATAAAAGTGAAATTAACCCTTAGAGTTAACACAAAAAATTGAATTGACAAATTTAGGGTCTGTTTGGTTTAGTTTTAAAATTATGATTTGAGTGTGGAGTTGTGTTTTAAGTTTTGAGTTTTTGAATCATGATTTGAAAAGTAAAAATTCATTTGATTATGAGTTTTGAAAACAGTTTTAGGATGATTTGTAATTTTTTTATTTTTTATTTTTTGATTGAATGATGTATAGGATGTGAGAGAATGTCAGAGGAGAGAAAAGAGATGAGAGAAAAAAAATAATTGATTGATAGATTAATAATAATAATAATAATAATAAGAGAAAGAGAAAGAAGAGTTTTGAAAATAATTTTAAATTATATTTTAAAATTTTGTTTGGCTATGAGTTTTGATCCAAATCAAAATTTAAAAATATAATTGAGTTTTGAAAAATAAACTGAACGCGACCTTAATTCTTTACCATTACGAGTAGTTCTTGAACAATGATCGCATGCTTTGAATGTTTTATTACTAATTCATATAATTAAATAAAAATTAAAGTTATCATTGAAAATTTTAAAAGATAGTTATTTGTCCTTATTTTCTTCCATCATTTTATATTACTGGATGGATTAAATATAATTTATTTTTATTAATTATGCAATAATTATATTCAAATAAAGAAAATAAAATAGTGACAAAGCATCGATGACATATAACCTTCGTTAAAATATATATGAATCACCTTGGAATTTTTTTGATTAAACTTAACCTTCTTTACAGTGAATACCAGTAACTCCAAAGAACCTTCTTCGGTAGAAATGAAGGCAGCGGTGGTGTGTGTTTCGAATTTTGAAGAAAGATAAGAATAAGGTTTGTTTTGGAAAGTAGAAAAAAATTAATTTATTAACTTTTTTTTTTAAAAAAAATGTATAAAAAATAAAAAGATAATATAGCTTAAATAAGTTAATAAGTCAATAAATTAGTGTTTTTTTTTTTTTTTTTTTTTTTTACTTACTTACCATGCCGTAGGTAAGAGAGGCTGGTTGAAGTTCTTGAGGGGTATGGTGGAAGAGGAAGGAAAGGTTGCATCAAGATTGGTGATGGATTTTCAGCAGTTAAGGTTGGATCAGAGCGTGCTGGTGATGCTCGATGTTGGATGGGTTTCGGAAGCAACGGAGATGGTTTGTCAAAAAACATACGCATCAGTTGTGTCAGAAAAGGCATCACCAATTTTCAATGCAGTCAAGGAGATTGAATTTTGAAATGGTGAATATCAAAAATAGGAGGCCTCATAATAGAGGTGTAGCAGGCAAGTTTGGACCCGACACTAACAAACAAGAATCCAAATCTTGGGTGTATAAAAAAATAAAAAATAAAAAGGTCCATTCAATTACAGTCATCTTTTTCCTTCAATATTAGTCATTCTACAAATAAAGTGGTAAAGCTTAAACAAGAGGAGAAACCTAAAACTTTGCATAATCAATTTTGCGTGTTAGATAAATTTTCTGAGGTTCTTTCTAATAGCTAGGTTGAAAAGGAGTTGGGCGGTGTTCATCTTTGATAAAAGATTTGGAGGGTACGTAAGAAGGAAGAGTTAGGCAAGTCTGCAAAGTCAAATACATGTAAGAAGGAAGAGTTAGATGGGTCTGAAAAGCCTACTAGTTTTATTTCTTTTGGTTCTTCCTTTTTGTCAAGGTGTTGAGAGCAAAGAAAATATCGAATTGGTGTTTTTGCAAGAGGGTGAAATTTCTAATCTTGAGCTACCAATTGTAGAGATGAAGGTGTATCGAGAGTAATCAGAGAGGAAAATATAACAACAAAAAATGAAAGTTTGAAGAAACAGTTCAAAATGGAAGGTCAATACTCTCAAAGTGAAAGTATTGTGGAGAAACTTTTTGGTTGAAAAAATTTGCATAGTGTTGGGTGTAGGAGTTGGGTGTTGTTTCTTGTACGTTGGCTTCTTGCCGACCAAATTTTGGCCCCATTTGGTAGAGTTGTAAAAAAATGATTACGGTCCTGTTTGGTAGGACTTATTTCCAGCATGTTTCAACTTTTAGGCCTCGTTTGGGAGAGTGACTATTTTAGCCCAAAAGTCAAAAAGCCAACTAAAACTTGTCACATCACTTCTTTACTTTTTTGCACATTTTTTCATAAAAAGTCAAAAAGTTACTAAAATAGCCCGTTCCCAAACCAGGCCTTAGCTTAATTTAAGCTATTTTGATGTATTTGCTTTAGCTTAACAATACAGCTTATAGCTTTTTGTAAGTCAAAAATCAACTTATTCTTTAAGTAGAGGAGGAGAAGCTTAATTTATAAGTCAAAAATCAGTTTATGTTCACAGCTATAAGTTATAAGCTGTTAAGCTATAAGCTATAATTACTTTCTCACAGCTCTACCAAACGGGGCATATATCTTATAGTTTAATAGTTTATAACTTATAACTGTGAACATAAGCTGATTTTTGACTTATAAATTAAGTTTCTCCTCCCCCACTCGAAAAATAAGTTGATTTTTGACTTACAAAAAAGTTATAAGCTGTATTGTTAAACTGAACCAAACATATTAAAATAGCTTAAATTAAATTAAAAGCTGAAATAAACCCTATCAAACAGGGCCTTTGTATTGAATGGGATTTGTCATTTGGCTTTTCCAATTTGATGCTTTTTTTTTTTTTTTTTTTGCTTTCCTTTCCTTCTCTTCCCTTCTTGTAATGTATTTATCTAATAAAATATTATTTCTTTGTTATATCAGTAATTTTATGAGATTATAGACACAAAAATATTAAAATAAAAATGAGAGATTCAAAGAGTCAAAGAAAAAGAAATTGTGCATGGAGATATTTTTCTCATATCTAATAATTTCATTTAGAATTTGGACTACATTCCAAAAAAGTCCCCATGTTTGGTGTGGCAGACTGGCAGTGGTTGAGTGCAAGGAAGAGGTTGGCCATGGATTGCACTGGCTGTGGCAGCCAATGTTTTTGACTTTCTCAGTCAAAATTAAAATCTAATGGTAATATCATCTTATTATTGACATTAATGTTATTAATTAATAATAAATCTATACGTGTATGCAATGAATCTTACTATAAATTTGTTTAGCAACAATTAATTTTATTTATTTTGCAAATTTTTTATTTTTCAAGTTGATATGATCTAAAAACATCTACAAATTATATAAATATCTTTTTTTTTTTTTTTTAAATTCACTAAAATAGGCGGGTCTAGCGCTCAGGGTGGTTATTTTTATTTCTAGTCTTTGATCCCATTTTCATCCACCAATAATTGGTATCATAATATTATATTAACTTTCCACATTTTCTATGTTATTTTATATGTCATTATTTTATTAATTTAAAAGTTCTCTCATTCATGTTCTCTTTCAATACAGTAATGATACAATACATAATGGTCATGCTTGATTCATAAGCTTAATAGTGAAGTATTAATAATCCTATTAAATTAGTGTAGTATTCACTATCCAATTGGATTAATAATTCCACCCCTACCCCATTACTAATAATCTTACAAATTTGTTAGATTAATTATCCTAAACAAAAATGTTAAAACAAATATAGGATAATTGGGCCAACGGATTAATAATCTTAATCCCATGTTCTAATCCACCCAATCAAACATGCCTGATATACAAAATATGATAGGATAATGTGATTATTATAGCAATATTGTTTCACCAGCACAGGGACATAAAAAAAAAAATTAAAAAAAAAATGAAAAATAAAACAAACTCACATTTTTTTAGAGGAGCAGAAATTATTAGATGAGTGTGAAAGCATGTGGTTGGGTTGTGTGGCCATTGAGTTTCGGGTTATGATTTTGTATAAACAAACGCAATCCTTGTTATTGGACCCATATATCTATATATATATATATATATACAGACAGACAGCATAATCGTTCCATATCAGGAAATTTGATTAAATTCAAATTCAGCACGTTTTCGGTATGAATGTCATATGAATGTGTGGACCATGGATTCAAATGCATTGATGGAAAATCTTGTGAAAGCCAACCCGTAATGTATCCAATTAATCAATCCGACTGAGCTGCCTGGACCTACTTCACCACGTTGAACATTGATGTTGGTCTCTCACGTGTATATAAACCATGTTTTTTTTTTTTTTTTTGATTTTTGATTTTTGTCTTATGCTATGTTTGATCATAAATTTTGAGATTAATTCGGAAAAAAAAAAACAAAAAAGTAAGTGAAATATGAATGAAATATAATTACATTTTACACTTATTTTCTTTTTCTTTTTTTGATTTATCATACATCCAAAGATATCGATCTCAATTCTATTATCATATCATTTTGGGTGAATTTATGAGTCATTAACATTTCTTCTGAATTTATAAAAAAAAACCAAATTATGGTATGTGTTACCCAAAAGATAACCTAAGAGGGGAGACCAATTAGATTTTTATAATTAAAATTAATAATACCCTAATAAAAATTATGACTAGCACAATATATAAATATAATTAATAAAATAAAAATAATTAAAACAAGTGTCTTAACAACTATGTTAGTTAATGATTTTAGCACAGTAAAAATGTGAAATATAGTTATTGTCACAACCCAAACCCGCCCCTATGGGTTTAGCACCGTAACCGGCCAGTAATCCGTGATTACCAAATGCCTGCTTAATAGTAATACAGAATACAGGGGCTAGCGGAAGCCAAAACAGTAAATGAAATATGTCCAATGAGTTGTGACAATCTGTATGCAAAAAGACTTTCCATAACACATTCACATTCGGAACAAAAGCAGTATGTACATACATCATATACAGACATTCAGGTTAAGGACCAAATCCTTACCATGACAGTACAGTACAAGTCTTAACCTTTTATACAAAATAGAAGCAGAAAGGGAGAATCTAAAACACCCCAAAACAGCCTTAGCTTGAGTACACTTGGAACCTCGCAGTGAGGCACATTGGTTGGCTAGACAAAAAGGGAGTTTAACCCAATGCTCCTAGCTTCGATTCGGTGCCCGAACACCTATATATATTAGGGGTGAGTAGCGGATATACCGATCCGCCAAAACCGACCGAACCAAACCGATCCGCCGCATTTTGGACGGATGCGTGATGACGAGCGGACGGTTGCGGATTGATTTTCTCAAATCCGCCAATTTGGCGGACGGATGGCGGATTTGAGATTTTTTGGCCGCAACCGAACCGCCAAACCGCCATATCGCGAGCACCCCTAGTAATTTATAAGACTTTGTATTTTTAATTTGTTTAAATATTATATTTGTATTTTCAATTGAAAAAGAGTTTAAATATTCTGTTGAAAAAAAGTTTTCAACTTGAATATATTTTTTGAATTGAAAAAAATAAACGTATTATTCATATATATTTTTTAGTTTTTAAATGTAACTCTAAAAATAATAAATAGAAAATATGATATATACTGGTTGGTTTTTGTTTTCAAAAACATATGTAGATGTAACAATACAGAGACATTCAATCTCTACTACTGCTCTGTTCATGGTTTTGGTGATTTGAATTGTTATTATATTTTAAGAATCACAGATTGTAATACTTTATGGGGATGAATCATACTGTGATTGTAATATGTGGATGAGGCATGCAGTGATCATGATATTCTAAAGTTTCAAACTTTTTTTCTTTGGATAAGGCATACAGTGATTGTAATATTTTTTTAAGTCATTGACTGTAATACTTTCTTTTTCTTTTTTTTCTTTTTTCGTTTGAGGAAGTGCACAAGTTGGATTATGTTGAAAATTTATAAAATTTTAAACCGCCAAACCGATTCGCATCCATCCGCCAAACCGCCAATCCGCTCAATCCACATCCGCCGGATTGGCGGACGGATGCGGATTGATTTTCTTCAATCCGCCAATCTGGCGGACGGATGACGGATTGGAGGTTCCGTGGCCGCAACCGACCCGCGCCCACCCCTAATATATATAAATATATATATATATATATATATATAAACAGTGAGCTAAAACCCAGTGAATAACAGTTGTGTAAAGAGATTAAGAATGAATGTCCTTTCAGTCATTAAACAGTCATATCAGTCATTTAGAAGTCATAATAGTTATATGTGGTACATCCAATAGCAAACAGTACAGTAGGCCTTAACAAACCAAACAGTCAGTTGATGGCCATCATAACAGTAAACAGTAGTGGTTCTAAACATGGGAACCGACAGAGATCTCTGTGACAGTAGCAGTAACAGTATAGTAACAGTAAATTGCTATGGATGCCACGAATACAATTCACAAATAGGACAAACATTCATTCAGTAAGAAATATTATTTCAGAAAGCAGTACAGTTGATCATTCGGAAAATATTCATGATTGAACATATCTTTACAACATTGTTACTCACAGAATACTGGACTACAGAGAGGCTAGTGAGCGTCCTCGGATGCCAACCCTACACAGTTACAGAATAAACACACACTAAGTTACACACTCGGGTTTGATAACTTAACCCTTAACTTATCTTGGTGTGGTTCTACATCAATATCCTCATTAAGATGCCTTAAACATGGCCTAGGAATGCCTAGGATGGAATGAGGATGCAAAGATGCACTTTAAAACACTTTTCAAAATTTTCAGAAAACAGGGGTCTCGCTCGAGCGTGGCTTTCTACGCTCGAGCGGACATGCAGACAAAAGATCCCCGCTCGAGCGTGACTTCCTTCGCTCGAGCGGACTGTAAACTCATGAAAAGTACTGGATGCATGCAATTCACGCTCGATGGGCGCTCGACCTCCGCTCGAGTGTGAGACACAAGTCCTCGCTCGAGCATGCATTCCCTCGCTCGACCGGACTGTAAACGTATGAAAAGTACTGAATATACGCATTTCAGCTCCAGCGTTACTTTTCCCGCTCGAGCGGGATGCATGTACTTAGAGTGTACGGTCGAGCGTGAAGTCTTACGCTCGAGCGTGGGTCCAAAATCTGGAATTTCTAGATTGAACCTCCAAGCTCAAATTCAACATTTCAAACATCAAATCCGATCCTTTTGGGGCTAATTTTCAGGAAAACACTTTAAAACTCATAATATGTCATGTTTCAAAGATCAATTTGCAAAATCAAAGCCCAAAGGTAGTTCAATTAAACAAAAATCCAAACAAAACCTCATGAACATAATGTATATGTAATATGCAAGTGTTTAATTGAAATCAAAGCTTCAAATACTTGATCAAATGAGTCAATTCACTCAAAAACACGATGAATTCATGGACCATAGCTAGGATATAGACATGCATGTAAGAATTTCCATGAAAACAACCTCAAAACTCACCAATGCGTACATGCATGCATGATACAAGCTTCAATTCAACAATTTAAAACCAATTCTAGACTTAGATCACTAATGGCTCATGGACCACGCAAGACACAACTAGAATTCAAGTTCAAGAAGATGATTCTCCTACCTTAGGTCCTCAATTTCAAGGGTAGAAGCTCAAATATGCAATGAATCCTTCAAATCTTCTAAGTCTCAAGCAAATTTTGATAAACTCAAGCTTACTTCCAACTCTCTAGCTCTCTCTCACGTTTTTGGTCTCTAGAGGAAATGAAAGGCATATCAAACATGAGGGAAGTAGAAAAAGAATGGTCTAAGATTGTCCACTAAGTGGCAATTTGGTAATAAAGCCAATCTAATGTAATTTAACCTTATTTAATCTGATTTAATTAAACCAAATCACATTTCAATTAAATCTACCATAAAATCACATAAATTCTAATTAACATAAAACATCAATCAATTTCAGATTCGGCTACCGATAAGGCCTTCAATTCACAGTTCGACACTTAAAACATGAACAGATCAATTAATAGTCAAACAGATAGAAATGCATTTAAACTAATACACTCAATCAATCAATTCAGAATGTCAGTCAAGTCAGTTACTTAATCATGTTCAGTCACAGTTTAGTAGTAATCGGAGGTGAGGGTTGTCATAGTCTTCCCTCCTTACAAAGAGTTTGGTCCTCCAAACTCGAATTACCTTCATTTAGGAAGAATAGTGGATCCAGAGGGAACAATTCAGGATACCGTTTCATCATATCGTCTTCTCTTTCCCAAGTGGCATACACACCACCATGGTTTTGCCAATCAACTTTCACTAGTGGGATTTCTTTGTTCCTTAACTTTTTGATCCGACAGTTTACAATTTGAATAGGTCGTTCTTCATAAGTGTAGTCATCACTTAGCACTACACGGGTAGGCTCAATAACATGGAAGGGATCCCGGAGGTAATCCCTCAATATTGAAATATGGAAGACATTATGCATATGCTCCATTTTAGGAAGAAGCGCTACTTGATACGCCACCGGATTAATCTTTTCAATAATCTTATACGGCCCGACATATCTCGGCGCTAGCTTACCCTTGACTCCAAAACGAGTCTAACCTTTCATCGGTGTCACTTTAACAAAAATGTGATCACCTACTTCATATTCTCTGTCTCGCATTCGGACATCCGCATAACTTTTCTGTTGGCTTTGTGCGGTTTTCAGCCTCTGCTGAATCAGTTTCACTTTTTTAGTGGTTTCATGTACAATTTTGAGCCCAAGCAAAGGCCCATCTCCAACTTCTGCCCAACAAATCGGAGATCGACATGTTCTGCCATATAAAGCCTCGAAAGGTGCCATACCAATGCTTAAGTGAAAACTATTATTGTAGGCGAACTCGGCCAAAGGTAAATGACTTTCCCAATTTCCTTGGAAATCAACAACACACATTCGCAGTAAATCCTCCAGAGTTTGGATGGTTCTTTCTGACTGGCCATCTGTCTGAGGATGGTAGGCACTACTCAGTCTCAGTTCAGTACCCAATGCTGTTTGCAAACTTTGCCAAAATCTCGACGTAAACTTCGAGTCCCTGTCAGAAACAATAGATACTGGCACTCCATGCAATCTGACAATCTCATCAATATAAATTATAGCCAATTTGTCTGCATTATAGATTGTTTTGACAGGTAGGAAGTGAACAGACTTAGTTAATCTATCAACAATAACCCAAATTGAGTCCATACCTTTACTGGAGCGAGGTAAACCAACAATGAAATCCATAGTGATATGTTCCCATTTCCACTCCGGTATTGGTAAGGGCTGCAGTAAACTTGCGGGTCGTTGATGTTCAGCTTTAACTTGTTGGCAATGAAGACATTTCGATACAAAGTCAACAATCTCTTTCTTCATTCCCGGCCACCAGAAATTCAGTTTCAAGTCTTGGTACATTTTCGTATTTCCTGGATAGATAGACAGTTTCGAACTGTGGCCCTCTTGCAGAATTCGTCTTTTCAGTTCAGAATCATTCGGTACACACAATCTTCCCTGAAATTTCAACACATTGTTCTCAAACTTAAAGTTCGGCCTCGGTTTGGACTCCCGTTCATTAATGACCTTTTTCAAAAAGTCATCCTGTTGCTGTTTCTCTTTAATCTCCTCAATCAGTGTCGGCTGAGCAGAAATAGCGACTAAGGTTCCACCTTGTTCACACAAAACAATCTTAACTTCAAATTTTTCAAGGTCACATAGCAATTCTTTCTGCCCGGTGAGTAAACAGGCTAAATTTCCAATTGACTTCCGACTGAGTGCATCAGCAACAGTGCTAGCTTTCCCTGGATGGTACAAAATTTGCAAATCATAATCCTTTATCAATTCTAACCATCTCCGC
The DNA here is from genome assembly GCF_055761805.1 of Camellia sinensis. Classification (NCBI taxonomy): domain Eukaryota; kingdom Viridiplantae; phylum Streptophyta; class Magnoliopsida; order Ericales; family Theaceae; genus Camellia; species Camellia sinensis. The sequence goes on along the minus strand of NC_138973.1, from coordinate 66,191,175 downwards.
TGCCTCATGTTCAGTTCTTTCTGTGTGAAGAAGTACTTCAAACTCTTGTGATCTGTATACACTTCACATGTTACCCCATATAGGTAGTGACGCCAGATTTTCAATGCAAACACTACTGCAGCAAGTTCTAAGTCATGGGTCGGATAATTTTTCTCATGCAATCTCAGTTGTCGGGAAGCATATGCGATAACTTTACCATTCTGCATCAAAACATATCCCAAACCCTTATAAGAAGCATCACTAAAAATGATAAATCCATCCGTACCTGAGGGTAGGGTGAGAATCGGTGCAGTCACAAGTCGAGTTTTCAATTCTTGAAAAACTGATTCTCTCTGGTCAGTCCAATCAAATGATATCCCTTTTTTAGTCAACTGAGTCATCGGTATGGCAATTTTGGAGAAGTCTTTCACAAACCTTCTGTAGTACCCGGCTAAGCCTAAAAAACTTCGGACTTCAGTAACATTAGTCGGTCTGGGCCAATTCACTACTGCTTCAATTTTCTGTGGGTCAACTATAATGCTATCCTTACTAATCACATGTCCCAAAAACATAACATTATCAAGCCAAAATTCACATTTTGTCAGTTTAGCATACAATTTCTGTTCTCTTAAGGTCTGTAAGGTAATGTTCAAATGATGTTCACGTTCTTCCGTGCTTTTGGAATAAATTAGAATGTCATCTATGAACACAACTACAAATTCATCGAGGAACGGTTTAAAAATTCTGTTCATAAGGTCTATAAATGCAGCAGGTGCATTGGTAACTTCGAAAGGCATAACTAAGAATTCATAATGTCCGTATCTCGTTCAAAAGGTAGTCTTTTCAATGTCCCCTGTCTTGACTTTCAACTGGTGGTATCCAGATCTAAGGTCAATTTTGGAAAACACTTGGGCACCCTGTAACTAGTCAAATAAATCATCAATATGAGGTAATGGATATTTATTTTTCACTGTTACCTTGTTCAGTTCACGGTAGTCAATGCAGAGTCTCAATGAGCCATCTTTCTTTTTCACAAATAAGACCAGTGCGCCCCACAGTGAAGTACTAGGCTTGATGAACTTCTTATCTAACAGTTCTTGCAACTAAACTTTCAACTCTTTCAATTCAGTCAGTGCTATTCTATAAGGAGCTTTAGATACTGGCTGTGTAACCGGAATCACATAAATGGTGAATTCAATCTCCCTATCAATCAAATCCCCTAGCAAATCATCTGGAAAAACATATGGAAATTCTCTGACTATAAGAATACTGTTCACATCAGTTTTAGCATCAGTAGGTACAGTCAATACACAACACAGATACCCTTTACACTCCTTTTTAATCAGTTTAAAAGCTTTCATGGATGAAATAAGATATGGGGAAGGTACTACTCCAACTTCGTTAAACACAAATTCAGGCAGTCTAGGTGGACGGAAAACAACTTGTTTTGTTACACAGTCTATGGTAGCATGATATTTCGTTAACCAGCTCATTCCCAATATCACATCAAAGTGATCAATATTCAGAGGCAGTAAATCAATATACAAATGAACATCCCGAACAATAATTTCACATGCAGGGTACATATAAGCACAAGTCATGGATCCTCCAACAGGTGAAGATACACCTAACAGATAGTTCATAGGTTCCAGTGGTCTATTTAATTTTTGCGAAAAAACATGCGATACATATGAATGTGTAAACCCCAAATCAATCAGAACATAAGCATTTTGAGCACAAATTGAGAGTATACCTGACACAACGGTCTTGGTATTCTGTACATCTCCCGGTATGAGTGCAAATACTCGACCTTGCCTCATAGGCTCTTTTCTAGTAGCCTTGGGGTTGGGTTTCGGTGGAGCAGTTGATGCTGCTGCGCTTGGTGCAGCTTTACTATTGCCCTGAGGAGCAGAAGGGCAATCTTTGACTATGTGGCCCACCTTGCCACACCTGTAACAAGCACCTGAAATTTTATAACAAATCCCTTTATGCCTCTTATCACATTCAGAACAGGGCAGTATGGAACTATTTCCCTGACTGGAACTGGTTGTTGACCCCGTATTTTGCTTTTTGTTCAATGGGCTGTTCTGACATTTCTTAAATTTAAAACCCCGTCTCTTACCGTGCCATTCAGTCGTTGGTGTTTCAGTCTGTTTTAATGCCTCGATGTTCGACTCAGCCATTATTGCTCGGTCAAGAACATCCACGTATTTCAGTAACTTCAGAACATTTATCCTGTCAAGTATTTCAACATTAAGGCCGCCTTCAAACTTCCTGGCCTTTTTGTAATCAGTATCAACCATGTTTGGTGCATATCTGGCGAGTTCAGTGAATTTAGATTCATACTCTGCTACCGACATGGTGCCTTGTTTCAGTTATTCAAACTCAGTCACTTTGCGGTCCCTGACACACTGAGAGAAGTATTTCTCAAAGAAAGCTCCCTTAAACTGAGCCCAATTCATGGCAGTATTGGTGTCGCGGACCAGCATCCACCACCTTCTGGCCTCCTCTTGCAAAGTAAAAGTGGCCAATAGGACCTTGTGTGCTTCAGAACACGGAAACACTTCAAATAATTTCTTTGTTTCAAGAACCCAGGCTTCGGCCTTTAATGGTTCAAGGCCTCCTTGGAATGATGGTGGTTTCATTTTTCTAAACTTCTGTGTTAGAGCAATTATTTCGTCATTCACATTCAGTTCTGGCTGTACCGGAGAAGGTGGGGGCTGTTGGTTCTGTTGTTGCCTTAAGGCCTCAGTCAGCAGTTTAACTGTTCTTTCTAGTCTTGCCATTCTAGCATCAGATGATTTTGTTTCATCGGCATTCCTTGCATTGTCCATTTCACTATATGCAATAAAGTAATAATAAACATAGGAATTGTTTACTTAAACACATTAGCACACTAGCATATATATTCATGTCATGGCCACACACATTTTTTCAATGCTCATGCAATGTCCTAATCGCTTTTCTAGGACATCCTATAGCTCATTTGGACACGTGTGTGCGGTATAACTCGTGGTTTAGCGTCGCTCCGATACCACTCTGTCACGACCCAAACCCGCCCCTATGGGTTTAGCACTGTAATCGGCCAGTAATCCGTGATTACCGAAGGCCTGCATAACAGTAATAACAGTAATACAGAGTACAGGGACTGGCGAAAGCCAAAACAGTAAATGAAAGATGTCCAATGAGCTGTGACAGTATGTATGCAAAAAGACTTTTCATAACACATTCACATTCGGAACAACAACAGTATGTACATACATCATATACAGATATTTAGGTTAAGGACCAAATCCCAACCATGACAGTACAGTACAAGTCTCAACCTTCTATACAAAACAGAAGCAGAAAAGGGGGAATCTAAAACACCCCAAAGCAGCCTTAACTTGAGTACACTTAGAACCTCGCAGTGAGGCACATTGGTTGGCTAGACAAAAAGGGAGTTTAACCCAACGCTCCTAGCTCCGATCTGGTGCCTGGACACCTACATATATATATAAACAATGAGCTAAAGCCCAGTGAATAACAATTGTGTAAAGAGGTTAATAATGAATGTCTTTTCAGTCATTAAACAGTAATATCAGTCATTTAGAAACCATAGCAGTTATATATGGTACATCCAATAGCAAACAGTACAGTAGGTCTTAATAGACTGAACAGTCAGTTGATAACCATCATAACAGTAAACAGTAGTGGTTCCAAACATGGGAACCGACAAAGATCTATGTGACAGTAGCAGTAACAGTACAGTAACAATAAATTGCTATGGATGCCACAAATACAGTTCATAAATAGGACAAACATTCATTCAGTAAGAAATATCATTTCAGAAAGCAGTACAGTTGATCATTCGGAAAATATTCATGATTGAACATATCTTTACAACATTGTTACTCACAGAGTACTGGACTACAGAGAGGCTAGTGAGCGTCCTCGGATGCCAACCCTATATAGTTACAGAATGAACACACACTAAGTTACACACTCGGGTTTGACAACTTAACCCTTAACTTATCTTGGTGTGGTTCTACATCAATATCCTTATTAAGATGCCTTAAACATGGCCTAGGAATGCCTAGGATGGAATGAGGATGCAAAGATGCACTTTAAAACACTTTTCAAAATTTTCAGAAAATAGGGTCTCGCTCGAGCGTGGCTTTCTACGCTCGAGCGGACATGCAGACAAAGGATCCCCGCTCGAGTGTGACTTCCTTCGCTCGAGCGGACTGTAAACTCATGAAAAGTACTGGATGCATGCAATTCATGCTCGATGGGCGCTTGACCTCCGCTCGAGCGTGAGACACAAGTCCTCGCTCGAGCATGCATTCACTCGCTCGAGCGGACTGTAAACGTATGAAAAGTACTGAATACACGCATTTCAGCTCCAGCGTTACTTTTCCCGCTCGAGCGGGATGCATGTACTCAGAGTGTACGCTCTAGCGTGAAGTCTTACGCTCGAGCGTGGGTCCAAAATCTAGAATTTCCAGATTGAACCTCCAAGCTCAAATTCAACATTTCAAACATCAAATCCGATCCTTTTGGGGCTAATTTTCAGGAAAACACTTTAAAACTCATAATATGACATGTTTCAAAGATCAATTTGCAAAATCAAAGCCCAAAGGTAGTTCAATTAAACACAAATCCAAACAAAACCTCATGAACATAATGTATATGTAATATGCAAGTGTTCAATTGAAATCAAAGCTTCAAATACTTGATCAAATAAGTCAATTCACTCAAACACATGATGAATTCATGGACCATAGCTAGGATATAGACATGCATGTAAGAATTTCCATGAAAACAACCTCAAAACTCACCAATGTGTACATGCATGCATGATACAAGCTTCAATTCAACAATTTAAAACCAATTCTAGACTTAGATCACTAATGGCTCATGGACCACGCAAGATACAACTAGAATTCAAGTTCAAGAAGATGATTCTCCTACCTTAGGTCCTCAATTTCAAGGGTAGAAGCTCAAATATGCAATGAATCCTTCAAATCTTCTAAGTCTCAAGCAAATTTTGATGAACTCAAGCTTACTTCCAACTCTCTAGCTCTCTCTCACATTTTTGGTCTCTAGAGGAAATGAAAGGCATATCAAACATGAAGGAAGTAGAAAAAGAATGGTCTAAGATTGTCCACTAAGTGGCAATTTGGTAATAAAGCCAAACTAATATAATTTAACCTTATTTAATCTGATTTAATCAAACCAAATCACATTTCAATTAAATCTACCATAATATCACATAAATTCTAATTAATATAAAACACCAATCAATTTCAGATTCGGCCGCCGATAAGGCCTTCAATTCACAGTTCGACACTTAAAACATGAACAGATCAATTAACAGTCAAACAGATAGAAATGCGTTTAAAATAATACACTCAATCAATCAGTTCAGAATGTCAGTCAAATCAGTTACTTAGTCATGTTCAGTCACAGTTTAGCAGTAATCGGAGGTGAGGGTTGTCACAGTTATGGCAATTTAAGATAAAATAAAGAGATAAGGGAGAGAGGCAAACAAATTTATAGTGGTTCGACTTCAACTCGGCCTACATCCACTCCTCAAGCTTCACTTGAGATTTTCCACTATACTCTAGCTTCATAGGGTGCTAGCAACCTTTTCACAGATGCAGCAATCCTCCACAAACTTTACACTGACTTTCTAAGTCAAGAACACGGATTGTACTACACTCTTACAAGGTTAAAAAGAAGGTATTTTTACTTTCACAAAAAGTTACAAGAATTATCTCTAAAAGATATATATAAAAATGAAGCACTGATTTTTCTGTAAACCTCACACAACAAAGATGGGCTTAAAGCTATAAGGCCTAGTGTATAATTTCTGAGAATAGATGTGAGTGATTATAGATCAAAGAATATTTTCAGGTTTTTGTAACTTGTTTACATTAGAGGCTTTGGTATATATAATAAAATTATAACCGTTCATAGCCGTTGTAGTCAGTTAAATTTATAGCCGTTGTACTTCCATCATTATCAATTTGAATATCTTTCACTCCATTATTACAAATTTGAATATCTTCCACTTGAACCTTTGAACAGCTGTTGTGTTGGGCTGTTTGAACCTCTGTTTTTAGATTGTTTGAACTCCTGATTTAATCAAATATTAAATACATTCTAACAACATTTAGGATAAAGGTTTAGGTGAGAAATAATGGGACAAAATAAATTTTGATTTTATTAAAACATAAAATCATCAAAATAAATGTTGATTCTATTTTTCTCTTTCAAATAAATTATCAAAATAAATTTTGATTCTATTTTTCTCTTCCAAATAAATAAAAACATAATGAAATAAATCATCAAAATAAATAAGTCTAACAATCTCTCATTTTCTAATGATGGCACACAATGATGTTTTGATTTGATTTGGGAGTAAGAAAAGCTCCTACTCAAGTCATACTCCCTGAATTCATTTCTAAATACATAGGTTAGCATATGTGTAATAAATAAGCTTTAATTAGAGATATGGTATGAGACTAAGATATCAAACTATAAATACATAATCATCAGATTAGTTTTCAAATAATACCATAATTTGAAAATAATACCATAATATATAACATCATATAATTTCTCTCCCTGTGATATTATCAAAAGAAAATCATGGGTTAGAATCTGGAGGAGGAGAAGGAAAATGATAGTGATAAATGGCATCAAAAAATAGATAATCAAAACATATATATAAATAAATATATATGAATTGCCCGCGCATCTCTTTTTCGTTGTAAATCGCGTCGAACATGCGGCCTCGCTTTTGCGTTAACCGACCGACAAAAGTAGCTCTCCTCGATTGTCGCTCGTCTCAGCTATCTCTCCCTCATTGTCTTCTTATCTTCAGCCTCTTCTTTTCAATCTTCTTCTTAATCACACTCGTCTGCTTCTTCTTCTTCACCTCACTTTCTTCTATCTCTTCTTCACCACTCTCTTCTGTTCCTCTTCTTCATCGAGAAACAAAAAAAAAAACTGAACAAAGGAGGCCAAATCTCAGTCTGTTCTCTTCTATTTCTCTACAGCTCATTTCTTTTACACCTCTCACCTCTAAACCATGGCTTCCTCATCCCGTCCGCTCACTCTATTTCTAGACCTGAACGATCCAATAAACTCTACTGGACCGATTGCCTCTACTCTTACTCTTCCTGTCATTCCTCTTCTTAACCTTCCTATGATGTCGATTGAGCAAATCATGGCAGCTCAATCTGACATAGAAGCCAATCATTTCACACTGATGTCCTGTATGCAGACGGTGATGGCAGTCACAAAATTAGCTCACTGATTGCAGAACAAGACGAGTGAGCTCTATCAGGTGAACGCCCAACTCTCTCTGCTCCAACGCATGTACAAGGATGTGCGAGCAGAAATAGGCGCACGGAAGGCCAAAAATAAAGAGCTTAAACGAAAGACCACCTCTATGGCCCGATTTGGAGCAACGTCATTCTTGGCCTTTGATAGTCAATGGGGAGTCGTCGCTCTCGACGAAAACACGGGGGTAGGGGCGTCAAGGGTCGCCCAAGTGGATAAAAAGAAGAAGAAAACGATGGAAGAGCCGAGTAAGTAAGATCGGCGTATGGCTGGAAAAAAATGAAGGTTTTTTTTTTGTATGTTTATTTTGATCGACGTGTGGCTGTAAAAAAAATGAAGGGTTTTTTTTTTATGTAAATATTTATATTTTGATTTGTTTTTGTTTTTATGTTTAAGTATTGAAAAATGAAATTAAAAAGTAGAAAAAATAAGAAAATTAAGTCCAAACAAAAAATAATAATGAGAAAAAAACAAAAATTAAAGAAATTAAGCCTAATAGCAAAATAAAAAAAATAATAATAATAATACCAACAGAAATTAAACTTAATGAGATGTTGGTGTTGCTGGAATGATAATGCAAAAAAAAAAATACGATGAGGGTTTAAAAAAAAATCAATGTATGCAAAGTTAATTTTACCTCAAGATGCAGAATCAAAAAAAAATTACACAGGTGAGAATAGCAAACTGTTAAGGAGAATAAATGTATGAAGAACTTTAGAACATTCAACTGATATAAATGTTTCCATATCAATGTAACAATACACATATATCATTGTAACAAAAATTCAAGTTTCACAGTCACAACAAACTTTTTAAGTAGAAATCGACATTCCAAGCTCGCCACGAATAAAATTGAAGCGATCCTCACTTAGGGATTTTGTGAAAATGTCCACCAATTGCTTGTCGGTGTTTACAAATTCAAGTACAATATCCCCTTTTTGAACATGATATCTTAAAAAATGATGTCGAATTTCAATATGTTTTGTTCGTGAGTGTTGAACTGGATTTTTGCTTAAATTGATGACACTAGTATTATCACATTTAATAGGGATATTGTTCGACTTATTTATTTTGATGATTTATTTAATTATGTTCTAATTTATTTGGAAGAGAAAAATAGAATCAAAAATTATTTTGATGATTTATTTGAAAAAGAAAAACAGAATCAACATATATTTTGATAATTTTATGTTTTAATAAAATCAAAATTTATTTTGTCCCATTATTTCTCATCTAAACCTTTATCCTAAATGTTGTTAGAATGTATTTAATATTTGATTAAATCAGGAATTCAAAACAGCCCAAAAACAAAGGTTCAAATAGCCTAGCACAACAGCAGTTCAAAGGGTTCAAGTGGAAGATATTCAAATTTGTAATAATAGAGTGGAAGATATTCAAATTAGTAATGATGGAGTACAACGGCTATAAATTCAAATGACTACAACGGTTATAAACGACTATAAATTCAAATGAATACAACGGCTATAAATGGCTATAATTTTCATTACATATACCAAATCCTCTAATGTAAACAAGTTACAAAAAACCTAAAAATATTCTTTGATCTATAATCACTCACATCTATTCTCAAAAATTATGCACTGAGCCTTATAGCTTTAAGCCCATCTTTCCTGTGTGAGGTTTACAGAAAAATCAAAAATTCATTTTTATATTTATCTTTGAGAGATAAAGCAAAAATACCTTCTTTTCAACCTTGTAAGAGTGTAGTACACTCAGTATTCTTGACTTAGAAAGTCTATGAAATTTGTGGAGGATTGCTCAATTTGTAAAGAGGTTGCTAGCACCCCCGTGAAGCTAGTGCATAGTAGAAAATCTTAAGTGAAGCTTAAGGAGTGGACGTAGGCCAAGTTGAAGCCGAACCACTATAAATTTGTTTGCCTCTCTCTCCCTTATCTCTTTATTTTATTTAAATTCCTGTAGCTATATTTCACATTTTCACTGTGCTAAAATCATTAACTAACATAGTTGTTAGAACACTTGTTTTAATTATTTTTATTTCATTAACTATATTTATCTATCGTTCTAGTCATAATTTTTATTAGGGTATTATTAATTTTTAATTGTAAAAACCTAATTCACCCCCCCTCTTAGGTAGTCTTTTGGATAACAATTGTTATCAGAGCCTAGACTCTTATTTTAGATTTAACCATCTAGGAGTTCCGATCCATGGCAACCTTAGCTGAAGGACAGGCCACAAATAGGCCACCATTGTTTGACGGAAACAACTATAGTCATCGGAAGGATAAGATGACCCTATACCTACAAGTCATTGATTATGCCATATGGATTATTGTCACCAAAGGTCCAAAAATTCCTACCAAATTAGTAGACAATATTAGTGTACCTAAAACTGAAGATGAATGTGATGAGAGAGATCAGAAATTATTGCAAGCCAATGCTAAAGCCAAACTCACCCTTGTTTGTGGATTAGACTCTAAGGAGTAAAATAGAATTTTAAGTTGTGATTCGGCAAAAGAAATTTGGGACAAACTTGAGGTAACGCATAAAGGTACAAACCAAGTGAAGGAATCTCGTATTGATATGCTTGCTCATAGTTATGAATTGTTTAAAATGAACTCTAATGAATCTATTTCAAATATGTTTACTAGATTTACTGAAATTGTAAACTCTTTGAAATCTTTTGGCAAAACTTATACTAACAGTGAGTTGGTAAGAAAAATTCTTAGGTGTTTACCAAAGAATTTGGAAGCAAAGGTCACGGCCAATATAGAAGCCAAAAATCTCTCCACACTTGGATTGAATGAGCTTATGGGTTCTCTTATGACTCATGAGATCACCATGCAAGGACATGAGGATGTTGAAAACAAAAAGAAAAGTGGAATTGCATTCAAAGTCTCATCAAATGAAGAAGAACATGAAAACTCTAGTGAGGATGAAAGCTAAGCCATGTTTAGTAGAAATCTCAAAAAGCACTTCAAGAAAAACAATTATGGAGGAAGAAGACCTTTCAAGAAAGAGCACAACAAAGATAACAAGAAAGAGCTTATAATTTGTTATGAGTGCAAAAATCCTAGACATATGAAGATGGATTGTCCAAAATTGAAGAATCATGGAAAAGACTACAAAATAAATAAAAAGGCCATGGTAGCAGCTTGGGGAGAAAGTGAAGATGAAAGCTCAAGTGATAGAATTGAAAATGAAGTAGCCAACTGATGTCTAATGGCTCTTAAAGATGAAGACTCTACTCAAGATGAGGTAACTACTCTTTATAAAGAACTTGAAAGTGTATTCCGTGAACTACAAAATGAATTTAGAAAAGTGTTACCCAAAAGACAACCTAAGAGGGGGGGTGAATTAGGTTTTTATAATTAAAATTAATAATACCCTAATAAAAATTATGACTAGTACAATAGATAAATATAATTAATGAAATAAAAATAATTAAAACAAGTGTCTTAACAATTTTGTTAGTTAATGATTTTAGCACTGTAAAAATGTGAAATATAGCTATGGCAATTTAAAATAAAATAAAGAGATGAGGGAGAGAGATGCAAATAAATTTATAGTGGTTCGGTTTCAACTCGGCCTACGTCCACTCCTCAAGCTTCACTTGAGATTTTCCACTATACTCTAACTTCACATGGTGCTAGCAACCTTTTCGTAGATGGAGCAATCCTCCACAGATTTACACTGACTTTCCAAGTCAAGAACACTAAGTGTACTACACTCTTACAAGGTTAAAAAGAATGTATTTTTGCATTCACAGAAAGCTACAAGAATTATCTCTCAAAGATAGATATAAAAATGAAGCTCTAGTTTTTCTGTAAACCTCACACATGAAAGATGGGCTTAAAGCTATAAGGCTCAAGTGTATAATTTTTGAGAATAGATGTGAGTGATTATAGATCAAAGAATATTTTCAGGTTTTTTTTTTTTAACTTGTTTACATTAGAGGCTTTGGAATATATAAAGAAAATTGTAACCGTTTATAGTCGTTGTATTCATTTGAATTTATAGCCGCTTATAGCCGTTGTAGTCATTTGAATTTATAGCCGTTGTACTTCCATCATTATCAATTTGAATATCTTTCACGTGAACCTTTTGGCATCTTCAACCTTTATAGCCGTTGTATTTCCATCATTACTAATTTGAATATCTTCCACTTGAACCTTTTGGCCTGCTGCTGTGCTAGGCTATTTGAACCTTTATTTTGGGCTATTTGAACTCCTGATTTAATCAAATATTAAATACATTCTAACAACATTTAGGATAAAGGTTTAGGTGAAAAATAATGGGACAAAATAAATTTTGATTCTATTTTTCTCTTTCAAATAAATTATCAAAATAAATTTTGGATTCTATTTTTCTCTTTCAAATAAATTAAAACATAATTAAATAAATCATCAAAATAAATAAGTCTAAGCATCTCCCCCTTTTTGATGATGACACACAATGATGTTTTGATTTGATTTGGGAGTAACAAGGGCTCCCCCTAAAGTTATGCTCTCTGAATTCATTTCTAAATATATAGGTTAGCACATGTGTAATAAATAAGCTTTAATCAATAACATGATATGAGATTAAGATATCAAACTATAAATACATAACATCAGATTAGTTTGAAAATAATACCATAATACATAACATCATATAATTTTCTCCCCCTGTGACATTATCAAAAGGAAATCATGGGTCAAAATCTGGAGGTGGAGGAGGAGGAAGAGAAAAATGATAGTGATAAATGGCATCAAAAAATAGATAATCAAAACACATATATACACACATACACATATATATATATATATATATAGGAATCTCCCGCGCCGCGCTTTTTCGTTGAAAATCGCGTCGAACACGCGGCCTCGCTTTTGCGTCAGCCGACCGACAAAAGTAGCTCTCCTCGATTGCCACTCGCCTCAGCTATCTCTCCCTCCTTGTCTTCTTCTCTTCAGCCTTCTTCTTAATCACACTCGTCTGCGTCTTCTTCTTCACCTCACTTTCTTTTATCTCTTCTTCTATCTCTTCTTCACCACTTTCTTCTGTTCTTCTTCTTCATCGAGAGACAAAAAAAAACTGAACCGAGGAGGCCAAATCTCAGTCTGTTCTCTTTTATTTCTCTGTAACTCATTTCTTTTAAACCTCTCACTTCGAAACCATGACTTCCTCATCCCGTCCCCTCACTCTATTTTCGGACCTGAACGATCCCATAAGCTCGGGTGGACTGAGTGCCTCTACTCCTACTCTTCTTGTCATTCCTCTTCCTAACCTTCTTATGATGTCGATTGAGGAAATCATGGTAGCTCAATCTAACATAGAAGCCAATCATTTCACACTGACGTCCTGTATGGAGACGGTGACGGCAGTCACAAAATTGGCTCACCGATTGCAGAACAGGACAAGTGAACTCCATCAGGTCAACGCCCAACTCTCTCTGCTCTAGTGCATGTACAAGGATGCGCGAGCAGAAATAGGCACACTGAAGGCTGAAAATAAAGAGCTTAAACGGAAGACCACCTCCATGGCTTAATTTGGAGCAACGTCGTTCTTGACCTTTGATAGTCAGCGGGGAGTCGTCGCTCTCAACGAAAGCACGGGGGCAGGGGTGTCAAGGGTAGCCCAAGGTGATGAAAAGAAGAAGAAAACGATGGAAGAGGCGAGTAAGTAAGATCGGCATATGGCCGAAAAAAAAATGAAGGGTTTTTTATTTTTATTTTTTTATTTTGATCGATGTATGGCCGAAAAAAAAATGAAGGGTGTTTTTTTTTATGTAAATATTTGTATTTTGATTTGTTTTTGTTTTTATGTTTAAGTACTGAAAAATGAAATTAAAAAAGCAGAAAAAAATAAGAAAATTAAGTCCAAACAAAAAATAATAATGAGAAAAAAATAAAAATAAAAGAAATTAAGCCTAATAGCAAAATAAAAAAAGAAAAAAATAAATTAAAGTAAAATAATACCAGTAGAAATTAAACTTAATGGGATGTTGGTGTTGCTGGAATGGTAATGCAAAAAAAAAAAAATACCATGAGGGTGTAAAAAAAATCAATGTATGGAAAGTTAACTTTATCGCAAGATGCAGAACCAAAAAAAAAATTACACAGTTGAGAATAACAAACTGTTAAGGAGAATAAATGTATGAAGGACTTGAGAACATTCAACTGATATAAATGTTTCCATATCAATGTACCAATACACATATATCATTTTAACAAAAATTGAAGTTTCACAGTCATAACAAAACTTTTTAAGTAGAAATCGACATTCTAAGCTCGCCGCGAATAAAATTGAAACGATCCTTGCTTAGGGCTTTTGTGAAAATATTCGCCAAATGTTTGTCGGTGTTTACAAATTCAAGTACAATATCCCATTTTTGAACATGATCTCTTAAAAAATGATGTCGAATTTCAATATGTTTTGTTCGTGAGTGTTTAACTGGATTTTTGCTTAAATTGATGGCACTAGTATTATCACATTTAATAGGGATATGATTATAATGCAAATCAAAGTCCTCCAATTGTTTCATCCAAAGTATTTGGGCACAACAACTTCTGGAAGCTATATATTCAACTTCGGCTGTTGATAAAACAACTGAATTTTGCTTTTTGCTAAACCAAGATGCAAATGAGTTACCAAGAAAGTGACAAGAGCCACTGGTGCTTTTTCTATCAAGTTTGCATCCGGCAAAGTTGGTATTGGAGTAACTAATTAAATCAAATGCAACACCTTTAGATAAAATAGTCCCAAATTTTGAGTGCCAACAAGATATCTAAAAATTCTTTAACAGCACTGAGATGTGATTCCTTAGGATTTGATTGATATCTAGCACACATACAAACACTAAACATAATATCGGGTCTACTTGCAGTAAAATAAAGCAGTGAGCCGATCATACCTCGAAATTTTGATTGATCAATGGACTTACCTTTTTCATCCTTGTCTAACTTAATGGATGTGCTCATAGGTGTTCCAGTTATTTTTGAGTCATACATACCAAAATTTTTGAGTAGTTCTTTTGTGTACTTAACTTGGTTGATAAAAATTCCTTCCTTACATTATTTGATTTGAAGCCGAGGAAATAATTTAGCTCTCCCATCATACTCATCTCAAACTCACCTTACATACACTTAGCAAATTCCTCACACAAGGTTTCATTAGTAGCACCAAATATAATGTCATCCACATATATTTGCACAATAAGTAAATCATCATTTTTAGTTTTAACAAAAAGTGTTGTGTCAATCGTTCCTCTAGAAAAATTATTTTCAATAAAAAATTTACTTAATCGTTCATACCATGCACGAGGTGCTTGTTTCAAACCATATGAAGCTTTTGATAGTTTAAAACATGATATGGTCTTCAAAACCTGGGGGTTGTTTAACATAAACTTCCTCATTTATAAAACCATTAAAAAAGGCACTTTTTATATCCATTTGATAAAATTTGAAATCTCTAAAACATGCAAATGCAAGTAACATGCGAATGGCTTCTAATCTAGCAACTGAAAGAAAGGTTTCATTGAAATCAATACCTTCTTCTTGATTGTATCCTTGTGCAACAAGTGTAGCCTTGTTTCTTATGATTGTGCCGGATTCATCAGGCTTGTTTCGAAAGATCCATTTGGTACCGATAATGGTATGATCTTTAGGTTTTGGCACAAGTTTCCACACTTTGTTTCTCTCAAATTGGTTAAGCTCTTCATGCATAGCTATCATCCAATGTTCATCGAATTCAACTTCTTGAAAGTTTTTAGGCTCAATCTGTGAGAGAAAAGCCAAGTTACTACAAATATTTCTAAGTGGAGCGAGTTTCAATTACCTTTTGTAGGGTCACCTAGGATTAAATCCTTAGGGTAATTATGAACAAACTTCCATTCTTTTGACAAATCATCATTGTTTCCTCCTTCTTCTTGAGATGGGAGAATAGATTGTTCAATCTCTTTGTTCAACCTACATAATTGGTTCTCTTCTTTGTAGATACTTGAATCTTTCATATTTGGTTTCAACTCTATATTATCACTAATAATTTGCTTTTGAGCAGAGATGTTAGTTTCATCAAATGCCACATGTATAGATTCTTCCACAATAAGAGTTCTTTTATTAAAAACACGATAAACTTTGCTAGTTAGGGAATAGCCAAGAAAAATTGCTTCATCATATTTTGAATCAAATTTACCTAAGTTATCCTTACCATTATTATGCACAAAACTTTTACAACCAAAAATATTGCAAGTAACTAATGTTGGGCTTTCTATCATGCCAAAGTTCATAAGAAGTCTTTTTGAGAAAAGGTCTAATTAATGCACGATTTAAAATATAGCATGCGGTGTGAACGGCTTTGGCCCAAAAATATTTAGGAAGATTATTTTCGCAAAGCATTGTTCTACTCATCTCTTCTAAAGTTCTATTCTTCTTTTCTACTACACCATTTTGTTGAGAGGTTCTAGGTGCTAAAAAACTTATGTCCAATACCATGCTCACCACAAAACAATTCAAATTTCTCATTTTCAAGTTCTCTACCATGGTCGGTTTGAATATAAGTAATAAGAAAGCATTTTTCATTTTGAATTCTACGACAGAGTTTTGTGAAAGAAGAAAATGTTTCATCTTTGTGTGTTAAAAACATAACACATGTAAATCTTGAATAATCATCAACAATAACAAGACAATAATGTTTACCACCTAGACTAGATGTCCTTGAGGGGCCAAATAAATCCATTTGCAATAGTTGTAAAGGTCTAGTTGTGGAAATATGAGATTTTGATTTAAATGATGTTTTAGTTTGTTTTCCTTGTTGACAAGCACTACAAAGACGATCTTTTTCAAATTTAATTTTTGGAAGTCCAATAACCAAATCGTTTCTCAAAAGTTTAGCAATTAAATCCGTATGAGCATGACCAAGTCTTCTATGCCATAACCAGCTATTTTCATTATTAACATATAAACATTTAACATCATTGGCATAGAGATCACAAAGATGAAAAACATAAACATTGTTATGGCGATTACTAACGAATAAAGCTTTATGATCATTTGTGCTTTCAATTATGCAATGTGATTTATCAAAAATAACTTGGTTACCTTTATCACATAATTGACTAATACTAAGGAAGTCATGCTTAAGTCCATCAATAAGTAAAACATTTTCAATAGAAGGGTTAGGAGAAATACCGATGCTACCAATACCGATTATTTTTCTTTTCTTGTTGTCTCCAAAAGTAACAAATCCTCCATCTTTCGATGATAGTTTAGTAAATAATGATTTATCTCTGGTCATGTGTCTGGAACATCCACTATCAAGGTACCACTTCTCTTTTTTAGCTTTGGACTTAAAACAAACCTACAAGATGACAATCAAGTGTTGGTTTTTGGTATCCATAGTTTCTTGGGTCCTTCTTGGTTAGTTTTGTTAGATCTCTTAACAATCCAAATCTTTTTAAATCCCATGTTTATATTATTTTTGAATGGACAAGAAGATATATAATGGCCTTTCTTTCTACAATAATGGCCTTTCTTTCAAATAAATCATCAAAATAAATTTTGATTAAAGTATAATTAAATAAATTATCAAAATAAATTTTGGATTCTATTTTTCTCTTTCAAATAAATTAAAACATAATTAAATAAATCATCAAAATAAATAAGTCTAACAAAAAGTTTGTGCCAAAAATAATGTGTTGAAGAAATCTGTTGCATCTTTATCTATTAGTGTAGAAGAATTAAAAAAAGAAAAAATTGTTTTGAAAAATGATTTTGACACCATCTCTAATGAGAAAATTGCTTTACAAAACAATGTTGATGATTTAACAATGTGACAACCCTCACTCCTGTTTACTGATAATAACACAGATTAGTACTAATCTATGATTAAGCATGTTAATTGACTGACTGACTAAAATTCTGAATCGATTGATTGATTGTGCTAGTTTGAATGCAATTCTATCTGTTGACTATTAAATTATCTGTTCATGTTTTATGCTTTAAACTGCAAATTGAAGGCCTTATCGGCGGCCGAATCTGAAATTGATTGATGTGTTGTACTAATTAAGATTTATATGATTTTATGGTATATTTATTTGAAGTGTGATTTGGTATGATTAAATTAGTTTAAATAGTGCTAAATTACAAGAGTTGGCCTTATTTGCAACTTTGCCACTTAGTGGCCCACTTCCTTACACATATTGAGGCTTGAATACACTTAGGCAAAACATTTCCTCAACCATTTCCTTAGACTTAACCGACTAGAGAGAGAGGGAGCTAGGAGAAACTTGTCTTTATCTTGCATTGCTTGGAAACTTAGTAGTTTTGAAGAGAATTTGGCAAATTGAGCTTCCTTTCCTATAATTCAAGACTTAAGGTTGGGAGTTCTTCCTTTTAATTGTGTATTTGAGTTGATTCTTGCATGGTTCATGAGCCACTAGTGATTTAAGTCTAGAATTGATCGTAATATGTTGAATTGAAGCTTAATCCATGGATGCATGTACATGTTCTAGCATATTGAGGTTGTTTTCATGGAAATTGTTACATGCATGTTCATATTATGGTTCTAGTACAAGAATTCATCATGTTTTTGGAAGTTTAGACTCATTTGAGCTTGCTTTGAAGCTTTAAAGTTGATTTAATTCATACATGTTGTGTTTTACATCATGTTCATGGAATTTGTTTGAATTGTGTTTAATTGAACTACCTTTAGGCTTTGATTTCTCAAATTGATCTTTGAAACATGTTATATTATGAGTTTTGAAGTGTTTTCTAGAAAATTAGCCCAAAAGGATCGAATTTGGTACATTGAAACTTGTTTTTGAGCTTGAGGTTCAAATCTAAAAATTCCAAATTTTGGACTCACGCTTGAGCGGAGTGACTGGCGCTCGAGCGTGAAATTCGTGCATCCAGCACTTTACACTGTTTTACAGTCCGCTCGAGTGGGGTATTGGACACTCGAACGAGGACTTGTGTCACACGCTCGAGCGGGTATCGAGCGCCCAATTGAGCGTGATTTTCACACATCCAGTACTTTTGGCAAGTTTTACAGTCCGTTCGAGCGGGGTAACTCGCGTTCGAGCGGAGTATTTTGTTTGCCTGTACACTCGAACGGGTAAACTCACGCTCGAGCTGGACCCCTGTTTTCTAAAAATTTGTTAAGTGTTTTAAAAGGGCATCTTTGCATCCTCATTTCATCCTAGGCATTCTTAGGCCTAGTTTAAGGCATCTTAATGAGGATATTGATGTAGAACCATACCGAGGCAAATTAGGGATTAAGTTATTATTTTTTCCAACTGTGTAGCTTAGTGTGTGTTCACTCTGTAACTGTGTAGGGTTGGCATCTGAGGACGCGTACTAGCTTATCTGTAGCCCAGAACTCTGTGAGTAACAATGTTGTAAAGATATGCTCAATTGAGATTATTTTCTGAACAAATGACTATACTGCTTTATGAAATGACACTGTTTACTGAATGAATGTTTGTCCTATTTGTGAACTGTATTCATGGCATCCATAGCAATATACTATTACTGAACTGTTACTGCTACTATTACAGAGATCTCTGTCGGTTCCCATGTTTGTAACCATTACTGATGGCCATCATTGACTGCTAGGTCTGTTAGGACCTACTGTACTGCTTTGCTATTGGATGTACCACATATGACTATTATAGTTTCTAAATGACTGTTATGACATGAATTATGAGCCACAAACTGAATGACTGATATACTGTTTAAATGACTGTTTTCAATACTGAAAGGACATTCATTCTTAACCTCTTTACGCATATGTTATTCACTGGGCTTTAGCTCACTGCTTATATATATATATGTAGGTGTACAGGCATTGGACCGTTGCTAGAAGCGTCAGGGTAAACTCCAGTTTTGTCGAGCCAACCACTGTGCCTCACTGAGAGGTTCTAAGTCTTTCAAGCTAGGGCTTTTAGGGTGCTTTAGTTTTTCCCTTTTTGTATCTGTTTTGTAATTACTGTATAGACTGAATGGCGTTGTACTGTACTGTTCTAATAGAGATTAAGTCCCTATCCTGAATGATTATATATATTGTACATACTGTTTTGGTACTGATTGTATATATATATATATATATATGAAAAGTCTTTTTGCATACAGGCTGTTAGTAAAAAAATTATGAGAGTATGGCTCTAAAGTAGCTATTGGCTTTTAATTAAGTCACTATACGAAGATACAAAACTATAACAAATTGTATTAGGGGAAAAAAAAACAAACGACACTAACTAATAGAGGGAAAAAAAAAACTAACCAGTGGTAATGAGAAAAACATTAAATGGTGTAAAAAAAAAAAACCAACTTCAACCAGTTTACAACAAAATTGGTCACCATAACCATCTTCCTCAAACCAGTTCAAAAAACTAATGTAATTCTTGGTGCTTTGATGGGTTTAATAAACAGATTGTGGGTTTATATTTTGTTTAAAAAATGTATTAGATTGTTTCAAAAAATTATGGGTTTGGGAGAATGGAATTCTAATAATAACAATCTAAAATAACACAATGTAACTGGCCCATAAACAATCAACACAAAGAACTAGAGAACTTGCCTGTGACGGCCGGGTTCCTTCCCTTTCTCTTTCTCTCTTCGCTTCGTTCTTCGTTTGCCTTCGTTGGATTTAAAATGTTCGGGATGGTTCCCTAGATTGGAGTTCTAGTGTTTTTCTGTTTGGTGTTAAATTTTGCTTATTCCGGAGGATGCGCGGGTGAGTCCAGAGTGCCGGGAGTGAAGCAGAAACTTCTAGTAGCTGGGCTTGGGCCGCACGTGTGGGGCACTAGGCCGCACGTGCCGGGCTGGGCTGCTCGAGTGGTGGGCTAGGCCGCTCGAGAGGTGGGCTAGGCCGCTCGAGCGGTGGAGGCTAAGACCTAAGAAATTCCATTCTGTCTAGAGCACACGAGCGGAGAAAATGGGCTGCACGAGCGATCAAGGTGGGGCGCTCGAGCGGTGGAGAAGGCCGCACGTGCGGCCAAACGGGCAGTCCGAGCTCTGTTTTCATATAACATTTTGGTCCGAATATATCATCCATTATACACATTCCCCTCTCACTCTAAACCCTATTTCTCTCCCCCTTCTCTCTAGAAAACTTCTCTAAACACCAAAACACTTTGATTTTGCAAATTCTTGGGTCAAGATCTTCATCTTCTCCCTCTAAATCTTGGAGATCAAGAACTATGCTTCATTTGGGTTGAAGAAATCAAAGCTCACTCTCATCTTTCAAAGCTAGGGTTTCATCTCATCTTGTTCTTCATCAAGCTTTGAGGTAGGGATTTCTTGAGTTATATATACAAGTTTTGCTAGATTAATGTTGATTTAAAAAGGGTTTTGAAGTTTTGAGTTGATTTATTTGATTTTGATCTCAAAATGAAGACGGTCTTGAATGTGAGTTTGTATTTCAACCTTTTACTATTATTTTGTGGGTTTTCCTCTATTAAACTCATGGAAAATGGTGTGATGGTGTTCCTATAAGAAAATGATGGAGTTTTGTTTTTAATAAAAACCCTAAAAATTGGGGATTTTCTTAAAAAGTAGAAAGGCCACTGAAAGTTCTTCTTTTCTTGTGATTGAAGGATGAATGAGCATTGATTTTATGATTTAGTTGCTAATAACAATTTCTTGATGTATGTATAAAATGGAGGCCCATTTTTAAAGTCCATTGATAAATGTATATATGTGTAGAGTTATAAGATGGCAAGTTGTTGAGAACCATAGATGATGTAAAAATGTTTGATATTAATGAAATGGGAAAATAAAGTGAAAGATGACATGCTGGACATATTGAAAGGGTTGATCATGATGAATCATTGTTGAGAAATTGTGATGGTGTGTGGAAGACACGTGATTATTTTGCGAAATGAGAAACGTATTTGTGAAAGTGAGAAGGGTATTGTTTATTATAGTTGTTAAGGCATTTTGAAAATAGAGAAATGTTATGAGATATTAATTATTGCCTCTTATTTCCATTTGACTTAATATCACCATTGTCTATGAAGTGAATTATTACCATTGTTGCATTCTCATCATGTTTACTTGAGAAGGATTATATTGTAATGAGAACTAATGGAAATGTGTATGGGGTAAATACGTTGGTAAGTCCAGATAGGGGGTGTAGATGAATTTGATAAGTTGGCTTGAGTGTCCAGGGTGAAAGACCCGAAAGCCGCGCAGATAGGTGTCGAGCCTTCCGGTTAATACCGGTAAAAATGACAGTTTGGTAGTACATGTAGAGTCTACTTGCAGACACCAGCCTAGGAATTACCAGTGTTGTATTTACCGCCCCTGTTGATTTAAATATTGAAAGTTTGAAATTGATGAGATTGCATAACATTATTGAGAACATGGTGATTTTGAAATAGTGCATTGAAATAAATTTTGCCTTCAATATGGGCACTTGCATGGAATTACATATGCATTTTTTTTTACGTTGATGGTATTAGCATAACTGTATATACTTTGTGAGGAATCTCTACTGGGCTTTATGCTCACTCCTATGGGAATTAGTGCAGGTAAAGATGTGGTGACCCTGCCAAGCTAAAGGCGTGGAGATGTTTGAAGAAGAGTAGTTTGACTCTTATTTTGTTGTGATATTTGTTGTAAGCCAATGGCTAATGTGTTTGGGTCCGAGAGACCATTATGTGTAACTGGGCTATTGCCTTGGAACTTGTAAGCCCTTGAGGGCCTTATTTGTTGTGATTTAATGATTTCTTTTACATGCTATTGGTTCATGTACTAGTGTGTAAATAAATGTATAATGACATGTGAGAATATTTTGGTAAATATTGGAACCATGCAAATGAATTTGAGCAATATCTCATTTTGGAAGGGGTTGATGTAATAGTTATGTGAGTTTATTTTCGGGGCGTGACATTACATCTGTTGAACTGAAGAACGACGGGTTTGAATTATAGCAACATAGAGAGAGAAGGGGAGAGGCAGAAATTGAGTGAAACACAACATAAAAAAACACTGAAATTACCTGAACGATATTTAATCAAAAATAGAACCTGCCAAGTGATAATTATACTATTTACCCCAATCTATCAATCATCTAGAGTTTTATTTATTTATTTTTTTAAATCCATGTTTCTCTCACAATCCCTGTTTCTATAACAATCTAACAGTTTGAATCATGTGATATAGAACAAACTAAAAAACTGTTTTTCAGTATAATTGAATAGAAAATAACACTGCATTGATCAATATTATATGGGCTTTTCTAAATTTATGAAGTATATGTGTTGGACAGTTAACACTTGCGTAAGGGTATGGGATATGTCCGAACTTGGAAGAAATTAAGCTAGAAACGCCATATTAGAAGACTCATCACTCTTTGCAGGATTCGGAGTTAAACCAGACAAAACTCTGGAACACAATCAAAGCTTCTTTAAATAGAGTAATAAAACTCACATCAGCCATACAAAAGAGCATGTATAAGTGGAAGTCAAATGAGTAAGCCTTTCCTTTGCATACCTTGAGTACTTGAAGTCACTCACTGTTATCTTCTTTCTCAAGATACCTGTCAGAATTTCTATAGCCTAAACAATCAAGTAAGGTGACATGGGTACCCTTGTTTAAGGCCTTTGGCACTTGGGAAATATTCCTTCAGTTCATTATCATTGCCATTAATTAAAAAGATGGGAGAAGTAATACATGCCTTAACCCAACTTATAAACTTTTCAGGAAACTCTGTCGCATCAAGTGTTCGGAGCTTAGAATGCCAACTTACGGAATCATAGGCTTTTCTTAAGTCCACCTTCAAAGCACATTTCCTGTCATTAACACTGCGATGATATTTCCTGAGAAAGCAACACATTATCAGCAATCCTCTCCATCCTCCATAATGGGCAGTTTGACAATTTGACACAATTCAAAGAAGAACCATTTTAAGTCTATCAACTACAATTTTAGCAGTGCACTTATAAATGATATTGCAATAAGAGATATGTCTATCACTTAGATTTAAAGGATTAAGCGGCTTGCCAATCCAATTAATCACTATCTATTGAACTTCTCTCAGTAAGCACCAGAACTGAAGAAAAAAGATATCCAAGCAATCACATCATCACCTATAATGGACCAAGCTTTTTTAAAGAACATAGCATTATATCTATCAGCTGTTAGAGCTTTTTCATCTTTCAGTGAGAACATAGTGCTTCATCTCTGCAGAAGCAACATACTTGAGTAACTCACATTTCTGATATTTAGTTAGTTGCTTCTTGATATAGTTTTTTATGTCATCGCTAGCCCCATGGTCAGCAGTAGTAGGCCCTAAAAGTTTATCAAAAAATGAGACAATGTCTTTACTTCATTTGGATCAGTATGACTGAACCACCCTACTTTGTTATTCCCACATTTCTATGGCTAGCTCTTCTATGATTTATAGCTTTAAAGTAAAAAACCACTATTCTGGTCCCCTAAATTCAACAGCTACTCAACTTGCTAAAATTGAGCATAACATTCTTGTCTTCGTGAATAAGAGCTACATCATTTCCACTTCCTTTCAACTACTTTTGTGACCAGTCTTATTTCTCAACTCTTAACGATAATGATTTCTCAACTCTTAATAGTAATGACCACTATATTTAAGCCTTTTTTTTTTTGGGTGAATAACTACATTTAAGCTTTAGACTGGTTATATTTCTCTCATTCAGAAAGAAAATTGACTTGTGGAAATATTTAGAAGTTAAATCTTGTAAGCATCAATTTCATTTTTTGTAGGTTCTCAAGGCGATTTACAAAATCAATTTCATGTGTATGTTTATGTATATATATGTGTGTATGTCTCACGTGGGGGGTGGGTTTTGAACATCCTGTACTCGATGTTGAGGCTGAAAACTGTCGTATTTTTGTGAATTTATTAATTTATAATTAGGCTCTTGCTCTCAACATCATCATACCAAAAGGTTAAGGAAGAAACTGCAACGCCTTTAATCGAAAAAAATTTAACTGAAAAAAAAAATACAATGATCATTCTATTTAATCAAAAACAGAACCAGCCAAGAGAAACCCTAACTCATTACTCAAGATTTCAAGAATATACTCTTTTTATAGTCTATTAAAGCAAAGGAAAGGTATAGAAGCAAAAAATTAATGCTTACACATCCTCAAAGCTAGTAAATCAAGGAAAATTATTACATAATTATTAAATATAATTGTATAAGCAGTTCTAATAACCCAAAGAAAAATTATTAACTTTAAAGCAAAATCATTAACTTTAAAGCAAAACCTGGATGGTGTATGTTTATATATTCATATATCTATAAACATTTCTAGGAGAGATAGAGAGAGTAAACTCACGGGGATGTGCTGGAAAGTGCCGAAGCTGGAAAACTTACTCCCGGGGATGATGTCTCAAGCGAAAACGACTTCAAATTTCTGCGGATTTCTGCGAATAAAACCCATCAAATCCATTTCAAATTTCAAAAATCAAAACCCACCAAGCCCCAACAAATTAAAATAGTTTACATCAAAATCATTAACTTTAAAGCAAAACCTGGAGAGTGAGACGATCGGTGCTCGATAGTGAGAGGAGAGCAGAATAAACCAACAATTTATCTAACAAAAATTAAAAATAAAAAAATTGAAGCATAATCAACCAACAAGTTATCCAACAATTTAACAGAAGCAGGTATAATAAAGCAGGTAATGCAAACTAAAGCAGAAGCACCAGTTAATTTATAAAAAAATTAACATAAAAAACACTTCAATTGTACCCCAAATAACTGCAATAATTAGGCAATTGCTCTCAACAATGCCTTCAATCGAGAAGGAGGAAATAAACCAAGAAAGGGGAAAAAAAAGGGAAACAAACACATATAACTGAACCAAATCTTACAAACTTGTGCGTTTTAGAACAATCCAAATACCTAAAAATAATATCCAGAAAATACCTAATTAACAAATGAATTTAAGGTTTAGAAAAATCAAAATCAACATGAGTAAATGAGTACTCTGTTACTCTGTTCGATCATTGTGGTAGGTTTCTCATAGGCAAACTATCAAACATTTTATGGCCATGGCAGTATAAGCCAACATATCAACACTTTTCTTCACCCTCATTGCCACTCTGCTTCTCATTTCTAATTAAGGATCGCAATGACAATGATGGAGGGCCTGTGTTAGGTAAAACAGATATGCATAGCACTGCGAAGAGATAGTAATCAAGGCAAAAAATAATGAAAACCGCGAATTATCAATAAACAGGAATTCAAACAATTAATAAATACAACTTTAATATACAATTGTGAAGTTAGATTTAACCTGTAAGTCTGCATTGGCCACCAAAAACAGGAAATCAAACCCCAAATTACACAGATTGGAAGGCCCAATAAACCCAATTTTAAACCCAGATGATGAAACTAAAAATATGTCAATGTATTCATGAATGTATGTATTAATGAAATGAAGAAGAAGAGCAGAGAGAGAAGGGGAAAAAATAACAAATAAACAACCCTAAAAATGTGAATTCATGAAATGAAGGAGAAGAACAGAGAGAGAAGGGAAAAAAATAAAGAACTATAGAAGCCCAAAATTGGGGTAAAATACCTCTGTTCTTGAAGACGACAGTGAGATCAAAGAGAGAGTAAAGTCTGTGTAGAAGTTGAAGGAGTAAATTGAAATTGAAAACTCTTCTGGATATATGATCAAAGCCACAAAACATTACTGAAATCGAGAAGGGTTGTAAGGGAATCTTACCTTGCAATGAAGAGGAGCATAACGAAGGAGGAGGAGGAGGAGGAGGAGGAGGAGTGTCGATTGTGATAGAGAGGGTGGGCTTCTGTTCAAGAAGAAGAATAGAGAGAGAGAGAGGGAAGGTGGGGGGGTTGAGATGTGGAGGAGCATCGGGTGTGTTTTTTGCTTCTGTTGAAGAAGAAGAACAGAGAGAGAGAGAGAGAGAGAGAGAGAGAGAGAGGAAGGTGGGAGGGAGATGGGGTCAGACGTGGGTAGGTGGGTATATTAGGCGGCAATCAACATTCATCTGAGCCAATCTGAGACGTTAATATCAAATGTATCTCTAGCGTATACTCGTGCCTGAAGGCACGGTGTAAATAATGACAAATAGCTATCATTGGTGCAATTTCCCCTTTACTGAATTACTAAAATTCTATGGCACTACCTTTGTTTACAACAATTAATTTCTTCATTAATCCATCATGGAGATCTACAAATAATGGATCAAAAATAGTGCATGTATTAAGCACTCAGTACAATAAGGCAAACTTATTGGAAAAGAGCTGCAGATCTAATATAAATTATATAGCTTATGTTTGGGAAGTTGGGTTTGAGGACTTAGCAAAAGAAGCCAAAAATGTTTTTCAAGTTTCAAAATTATATAATGGTAAATACTGCAAGATAAAAGTCAAACCAGTTATGCACTTCAATGGCAGAATATGACATACTTGCACCAAATAGCATTTTCATCATCATAAAATATCGAGATTAAAGAAAACGGCACTACCATCGAAGATAATTTTCAGCATCATAACAATTAAGACAGAACCATAATTTTCAACATCATAACAGTTAAAACAAAACCACTTAAAAATTTGAAATGTAATTCAAACCCAAGAACGAACAAAATCTCACAAACCATAAGAGGTAAATTTGTATTTAGATAAACCAACGGTCAAAAACCCATAAATCCCACATTCACATGTCCCTGTGTATGCCTATCCAATTCCACTAACAGTGTCAAATATAACTTTGTAGAAACAAACCCTTCTGTCAAACTAATAAATAGGCAAATACCATTGTATATCAGGCAATATGCAAAAACACTTTGATGAGCACTATGATATTGTTTTTTGCACATAAATTGCTTCATATTGACAACATAAATGCTTCACTGAAACAGTGAATAGAACTCACTTGAGAACATGGGATGCCATCAGCAACTCAGGCACTCCCCCCCATACATAAGGTTGTTGAATTATTTCCACATACGCTTCAATGAACCTAAAACCCATGAAGAGAATGAATAAATACTTCCATTCCGATTTAACCATGTGCAATAACACTAACTAATGTACTTCAAAAAAATATAAATCAAGTTAAACCATACCTACTATTTTCAATGTATTTGATGAAGTCTGTCTTGAATTGCAGCAAAGGAAAAGGTTGATTTAAAGGATTGATTTGATGAACTCACCTATTCATCTCAAACAGCTGGCAGTTACCAGAACCAAGTGGTCTGCCTCGATCCCTTTTGGAAGAAGAGAACTCAAAAAAAGAAGGAAAAAGAGGTGAACAAGAAAAACCTGGTAGTGGTGGTGATATAGATAATAGTCTCAAGTAACCATCTGAGTCATACTTTATTGGCCTCCCTCTCTTCTTCTCCAATAAACCACCACCACCACCAACTACACTATCACCACCTGTGGTGGTGATCTGTAGGCTTCTCTCCATGCTCATGTTCATCACTTTAATAACAAATTGGATTAGTATTATATAGATTAAAATAAAAAAATAGAACAAATAGAACAAATAAGTCCTAAATTCAGACTTGGACATCAAATCAAAGGGGAAAAAAAAAAAAAACAAGCCCTGTCATTAACTAATGTACTTCAAAAAAATAAAAATAAAAAAGTGCACCAACTAATAGGAAAAAAAGAAATAACAAAATCTAAATCAACAACCAAATTGAACTCATCTTGGTAATGAAAAAAAAGAAAAGAAAAAGAGAATAATATTCAGATTAAAAAGTAACAAAGAATAACACTCAATGTTGTATTAAGCATGCTAGATGATCTTCAACCATATATGTATTAAGCATACTACACTACCAGTTTTCTAATCATTAACCATACCTACTGTAAGGGAATATGTTTGATGTTTAACCAAATCTATATAGATAAATTACAAGCAATAAAGATAAATTACCTTAGCAAATGGGCAATGCTTGAGATCAACTCTAACCAGTGATGTTTAAGCAAATATAAAAACCCATCTCACAATTTGAACACGCACATACTCAATACTTTGCCACTTGCTGATTGAAAGTCGAGTCAATGCAAATAACCACCTGTAAGATTTTTTTGGGTCAAAAAATTTTCAGCAATGCATAACAAAAAATATGCAAAGAAAAAAGCATGTAAAGACCTTAAAAAAAAAAATCCATACCTTGCCAACACTTCTACCGGAATGAAGATACTCAACTGCATCTGCAACATATTTTATAACCCACAAATACAAATACAGTTTGAATTTGGTCAGATTTTGATAAGAAAAATACAACAATAATTTCATGGCTTTTCATAGATACCCATAGAAACCAAAATAAGAGAGAGACACTCAACTGCATCTACAACAGATTTTAAAACCCACAAAGACAAACATGTTTAATTTTTCCAACACAAACACAAATACAATTTCAATTTGGTCTGATTTTGATAAGAAAAATATAACAATAATTTACACAATATCAATCTGCCTCTAAATAATCTTTAACTTTATACAACGTCAATCATTTTCAAAGTTTGTCAACAATGAAACCAAAAATAGTGTAAATTTTGCCCTCGAGATTGCCACTCTTTCAACACTCATCAATCAAAGAAGTGCACGTTTAGTTTACACAACAATAAATACAAAATCATTACAGAGATGAGAAAAACTTAAGCTTTAAAAAATGTAGACTTGTAAAAAGGGAGTCAATATTACCATTCGCTTCTAGTCTTCATCCACCTGTAAAAAACAAAAAAAAGCCAATATGATAATTAAAAGAGACTACCCAATTCAAAACAAACACGTGCATTGTCACACAAATGAAAGGTTTTTTTATAGACCACCCAATTCAAACTAAACACAAACATTGCTGCAAAATAATAATTGGTCACCCAATACAAACATTACGAACAAACACAACACATTGTCAACACAGATACAAATTAATGACTGATAAAAAAAATTAATTTACACAAATCAATCAATATTTTCTTTGGGTTTTATTTTTTTTTCAATTCTTACTTTTTGAAACTTCCTTTAATTGATCACATAAGGTTAGAGGGAAAATTTAAGAAGGAAGTGTTCTTAAGAAAGAATTTAATAAAATAAAATTCAGAAAGCAAACTCTTCGCTTGGTAATTCAACAACAAACTCTAACTAACTTAATTCTTCCATAATTTACAAATCAATATAGCCTAAAAACCCCATTTATTTTGTCCAAAAACCCAAAGCCATTTATTATATCAGTTTAGTCCCATCAGTTTTGTGTATGTAACCACCCTCCATCACCTTCTTCAATCTTCACCTACACCCATTCAGATTCATTTTGCTTTCAACCTTAAATACATTTTGAATATTTATTAAGCAATACATGACCCATGTTAAAAAGAAGTCATATGAAATTGTGGTTTACAAGACAGATATAAAACGGGTACTCGGAATGGACGCATTTCATGGAGAAAACGAAAACCGAAAGAAAAAGCATTACCTTACATTTAGATAAGTAAGTTTAAAAACAAATAATAAAGAAATTAATATTGAAATTGCAAAGAAATTGTGAAATTGCAAATAAATTGTGAAATTGAATTATGGAAAATACAATTGTGGTGCTTTGGTGTTTCATAAAGCTAAAATTTAGTCAACAATTAGGGTTAGCAGTTCAGATTATTCAGGCAGTGGCTTGAAGGAAAAAAAAAAGAAAAAGGGTTTCTAACAATTTGCTAACAAAATGGTAGGTAAACCTAAACCCATAAGAGGTGTTCAAATGTTTTTTTTTTTTTTTTGGTGCACCTTTTGTGGATAACAAAACATAGCAGAAAGAGAAGGAAGCAGAGATTACCTTGGTGAGAATCAGTTCAGTTCCTACTTGGTGAGAATCAGAAAATCATTAAGAAATCATTATACTATTTACCCCAATCTATCAAACATCTAGATTATCATAACAGAAAATGGCATAGGCAAACAACCATTGTCTATTTAATCAAAAACAGAACCAGCCAAGTGATATTCTATCTAAGTCATTTTTGGTCTAAAATAACCTGTTTGAATATCAAGCCAACAATTCTGAAGGGGAGAGGCAGAAATCAACACAACAATTTTGAACCAGCAAAAAGACTGAAACAATTAGCAGTTTAATTGTGAATAGTAGTATTGGATGAGAGGCTTGTATTTGAATGTATAGCTTATGACATGGTATGCATTTGAATGTTGTTGTAACATACACACTTATACATGTAATGTATGGTGTTTTTCCTCCGCTATGCACATCTTCCTGTCACATCAAAATGATGAAGGAGGCATTCACTATTGCTTAATTTTTTTTCTTATCATTGTCTTAATTGACAGCATAGCAGTTTAATTATGAACAGTAGTTTAATTTTTTTCTTTTCACATTTTTGGGGCTTAATTATTCTATAGGCAAAGGGAATTAATTATCTAGAGACTTTAAAATGGAAATGACTCAGTGAACTCGTTTGGCATACAAACACAATAAATAAAGGAATAAATAAACTCAATAACCATACCTGATCACTTGCTTCTCTAAAGTATTTGTTTAACCAATTTTACTTGATCACTTGCTCTCTAAAGTGTTTGAGACAACTATATAGAGGTTAGTGGACAAAGCTGTAGTGGTGCATTGGCAGTGAAAAGAGTAGTGAGTTCTACATGGATAACAGAATGCTTTAGACATGGAACAAACATGCATTATGGTCCTAAAATTTTCCATAAACTACAGAGTACCTCAAGATGCATTATGGTTCAAAAAAATTTTGTTTTTTTTTCTTTCTTTTCAAAGAGTAGGGAATGAATTCACAGGAAGAAAAAAAATTCCTAGATGAAGACATGGAACTCAATACACCAATTTATAGAAAATTCAACCAAGCACTTCAACTAAATTCAGAAAACACCAACTTTACCAGCACTTCCACTAAGCCCTCAAAAAATCATACCTAAAAGAAGTTAGCGAACCCTATACCAACACTTCAAACTACAAAATTATGAAATTGAACAAAGAAAATCAGTGAACTTGATACCAAACTCGAACATGCGAACTAAATTACTCAATTACTCAAAGGGAGAAAGGGAGAAAAAGAGAAATCAAATTACCTTTGAATAGCGGTACAGCGAGGATGTGGTTGTGGCTGGAACAAAGAAATTTACGAAATGAGAGCCAAATTTCATAGCAAAATCATGAAATTGAACAAAGACATGAACAAAAAAATTCATACACATACAAATGTCAGCGATCTTGATACCAAACCTGACGGTTTCCTAAATGAAGACATGAAACTAAATACACCAAATAAACTCCAAATTCAAAAAATTTATAGAAACAGAGCACTTTAACTAAGCCCTCAACTTCATAGTAAACCAGCAAAATCATGAAATTGAACAGCGGTACCAAATTTGAATAGCAAAATCATGAAAAAAATTATAATAACAAATGAACTATAAAAAAACCCAACAATTAAAAAAAAACAAAAAAAAAATAAATTATATGGAACAAAAAAATTGAAGATTTACTATTTCACAACAATCAAAACCCAACAATTAAAAAAAAAAAACAATAAAACAATAAATTAAACTCATCAAACTCTACGCTTGCTTTGGGAAGACATGGTGCCTAACTCATCAAACTCTCGACGGTGGAAGACGGAGGCACCGTAGCGGGTTGAGACACCTAGGCCAACAACCAGTTCACAGAAGCTGTTTGATTAGCAAGCCAAAAAATTAGATAGAGAGAAAAATTGGATTTAAACTAATAAAAAAATTGGAGTCCAACCTAAATGACCCGTAAACAAAACCCTAAAATAAGTTGTTCATAGGCCGACAGTGAGAGGGAAGGTTGCGGAGGACTAGAGAGGCAGACACAGCCCGACAGAGAGAGAAGGGGAATAGAGAGAGAAAGGGAGAGGCATAAATCTTACCTTGCAAGCCGAGTTCGAGAGGAAGAAGGAGTTGCTGTCGGTGGAGATCGGAGGAGAGAAAAGATCAGAGACCTGAGATCTGGGAAGGAGAAGAGATGAATGGTTACTGTCGGTGGAGATCGGAGGAGAGAGAAGATCTGAGACCTGAGATCTGGGAAGGAAAAAAGATGAATAGTTGCTGTCTGTGGAGATCGGAGGAGAGAGAAGATCTAAGACCTGAGATCTGAGATCTGGGAGGGAGAAGAGATGAAGAGTTGCTGTCGGTGGAGTTCGGAGGCGGCACAACGGTGGAAGCAGAGCGGCAGTGGAAAGGAGGGGGAGGGAGAGGAAGAGAGAGAGAGAGAGAGAAGTGCAAATGTTTTGGATGTGTGGGTGGGACGCTGCAGAGAGAGAGAGAGAAAGGGATTGTTTTGGGCGGGAAAATGTCTCAGGGATTGTTTTGAGATGCAAATGTCACAAAGCATCTCAGCCGTCCAAATTAAATGTATCACTGAGATATTTTTATACATTTTCAAAAATCATCTTCCCTTCTTATATAGATAATGAAAGTTATATATAATTTTTTTTTTAATTTCATTATAAAATTACCACGTTCCTCTTTTGCTCTTATCCAATCTGTGCAAAGGTGCAAAATTTTTATTTTCTTTAAAATACAAATTCAATATGTGCATAGGTGCAAATCAAATACAGTATTTTTTATTTCCTTTTAAAAAAATTATGAACTCGTTTGGTTAATAAAATTAAATTAAAAGGCATTATTTTCATATATATATATATATATATATAGGAATGAAAATTGTTTTTGAGAATTTCAAAAATATATGATTTTTGTGTGTTTATTTCATCAAATTAATTTTTATTTTTAAAAATAATAATTTGAAAACATAACTAAATACTTTTTATTTATTTTAAATTTTTATTAAATATATTTAATATTAGTCTCATTTTAAAGGAATATTTTCAATGATATTTATTTTATAAAATTAAAATTTTATATTAAAAATTATATATATATATATATATTATGAAAATAAAATAAAAAAGATTAAAATATTTTTTTTTATTTTTTATTAAAAATATGAGAGAGAGAGAGAGAGAGAGAGAGAGAGAGAGAGTGTGTGTGTAGTGGAACGTGTGCGT
Organism: Camellia sinensis; assembly: GCF_055761805.1. Classification (NCBI taxonomy): domain Eukaryota; kingdom Viridiplantae; phylum Streptophyta; class Magnoliopsida; order Ericales; family Theaceae; genus Camellia; species Camellia sinensis. The sequence continues at coordinate 66,157,871 of NC_138973.1, read as the reverse complement.
GTCGGTGAGGGAGGGAGAGAGAGTCAGAGAAAAAAAAGAAGAAAAATGATTGGGAGCTCTAATAAAATAACTCTAATAAGTTTTAATGAGAGTGGCTCCACTGTAATGTGATGTTTTGACCTTAGTTTTATTTATTGTTATTTTTTTTATTCTCTATCACATCATTAAAACTTAATTAAAGTTCTAAAATTAGAGGGATATATCATTACTCAAAACAGAATGAAAGTGTGAGTGTGTTTGAAATTTTTTTATTTAAATAAATAAATTTGAATCATTAAATTTAGGGCTGGTTTGGTATTATCTATAAAATTTAAAAATCCAAAAAGTCACTAAAAAAGTTTAAAAAAAAATCATACTATTTACCTTTATTTTAACGGGAAATTTGTCAGATTAAAAAAAAAAAAACAATGCTGCCACAAAACTGTGCAGCCACAAATTTTCATCAAAAAAAAAAGAAAAAAAAAACGTGGCACGCTTAAAGTCACACATTTTCATTAAAAAAAATAAAAAAATTTGAAAAGAGATAGAAAGTCAGCGCAGTAATACTGACGGTGTCAGGGAGGGTAATTTCGTAATTTTAATATTTTATATAATATTTTAATAAATATTTTTTTGTATAAAAAATCGAAAAATTATCCCAAATTTTTTTTTCCCAAAATTTTCCCAAAATTTTTTTCCCAAAAATTATCCCAAATTTTAATACAAATTTTAATTTTTTTTAATACATATTTTTTTCCTTTTACTTTTTCATCCAAAAAGTTAAAAAAGTGCATATCTCAAACAATCTAAGGCCCTGTTTAATTTCAGGATATAAAGGTTGGGATTGGATATTATATCCTGTGGGATCTACATATCCCATGTTTACAAATTTTTTTTCAGGAAGGATATAATATCCCATGGGATTGTATATCCCCCCAAAAGTGGAGGATATACAATACCACCACCCCCATTATATCATATCCCTTTGGTTGGGATATGATTTAAAAAGTCCAATTTACCCTTTTGTCTATCTAACATAATATAATTTAATATATTTTTTGAATTTAATATAATATAATTATTGAATTTAATTTAATATTATTGAATTTAATATAATATAAATATTATTGAATTTAATATAATATAATTTAATTTAATATAATTTAATACAAATTTTGAATTTAATATAATATAATATTATTGAATTTAAGTTAATATAATATAATATTATGAAGGCAATCTTAGAAATTATTTGTTTATATCCCACAATATATTTTGTAAAACTAACATGGATAATATATATTCAATTTTATATATCAAGTCAACAAACATGACTTGGGGAATATATTATTCAATACTTATGTCCTATTCATTATATATTCTGACTAAATTTCACATCATATTATATCCTCTATTTTATATCCAGTGAACAAATAGAACCGTATTTTCTTGCTGTCCGGATGGCATAGCTCCATTTAAGGCGTTTCCCGCAGAAGTTACAGGAAAGACAACCTGAAGACAATCTGAAGTCGGTACTTTACACTCAAATCAGGCCGTGTCAGATATCAGAAGAATGCAGTTCTCTATTTACCCAAAAAAAAACAAAAAAAAGAAATGTTTTAGATTACTAATTAGTAGTGACTTTAATGATGTGGTAGTGGGTCCCGCTCACCGTCACTGTGTGTTTATATATATATATATATATTTCAATTACCACCTCACTAGTGGTAAAATTAATAATAATAAATTAATGGTCTATAACATTACCAACAAAAAAAAATATATATATATATATAAAGAAGTTTGGTACGTGAAGCAACCGAGATTACCGTGCAAATTGCCAAGTCATTAAACCGACACGCATGCCCAACCGAGAATCCATAGATCCTTTGAATTAAAAAAAAAAAAAAAGAAAAAAAGATTACATAGACCCGTTTTATGTTTTGTATGGTATATTTTTATAATTCTATTGATTATACATTTATATTTTTTTTTATATATTATATAAAATAATTAATAAAATTATAAAAAGACACAATCTAATTAAAATTTCTGAAAGACACAATTTAATTCCTCCTCTCCAATCCTTTTTTTTCACCTCTCTCTTTCTTTATTTCTTTTTATGTTTTACTTCTTTTAGGCCAAGTTTGGGAAGACTAAAAAAGTGCACTTTTTGTCTTTTTGAACTAAAAAATTGAGGTTGAAAATATGGATGTTTGGGTTAACTTTTTGACTTTTTATTGAAAAATGTGTAATAAAAAATTGTAAAAATTGATTTGTAGGGAAAAATTTGAATTGGGAGTTGTGCAGCCGTAATTGTTGACTTTTGGTGAATAGTGTTAACTTTTTAACTTTTTGAGTAACTTTTTAACTTTTTGGCTTTTTTGGATCTTCCCAAACTTGGCCTTAGTTCTTGTTTGAAATGAAATCCAATCTTCAATCTTTCAACCTTCTAAGCAAAGCAAAGCTCTAGCAAAACCCAATAAAGCAATAGTAATATCAAACCCCATACCAAATGTCAAACTTACAAGTGTCCCCTTTCTTTCTCTCTCTTTTGCTTTTTGTTTCTAGTTATAATTTTCGTTTTAATAACTGTTATTATCTTTATAAATTAACTATAAGTGTCCTGAGAAGTTGGAGCTTGAAGAAGAAAAGAGAGGTCTGAGAGCAAGCCTCTGTTTGCCCAGAGATGGGTACTTTGACTGCTTCTCTTGTGCTTCCATCTGAGCTAAAGCCTTCCTCACTCTCTCAACTTCACCAACATAGCTCTCTTTTCACCCACCGAAGAAGATCACCCAAGAAGCACCAATCTATTGTCCCTGTAATAACTCTCCCTCTCTCTCTCCCCCCTCTTTTTTAATACACGTCTATCTATATGTATGTGTTTATGTATGTATTGATTGAAGGGTTTGATTGGGTACAGGTTGCAAGGTTGTTTGGACCAGCAATCTTTGAAGCTTCAAAGCTGCAGGTTCTGTTCCTAGGAGTTGATGAAAAGAAGCATCCAGGGCAGCTTCCAAGAACTTATACACTCACACATAGTGATATAACCTCTAAGCTCACTCTGGCCATCTCTCAATCAATAAACAACTCTCAGGTAATCTTGATCTGCAGGACTTTTCTATCAAAATAACTTATTTTAATTTGATCTACTAATCTTTTCTACTCTAATCCCTTTCAACCAGTTGATTAGAATACCAATTTCTTGTTTGACTATTTGGATCTTGATTAAGTTATTAAGTCAAAAAAAAAAAAAAAAAAACAGAGAAAAACGGGGGATTGTACGTATTATATTAGTCATAATATATGAGTTCATGCATACTTCAAATCCCTACAGAGTAATCATAACCTGATAAACTCAGATCAAAAATAAAAAGAAAAACAAGGTTTTACTGTTTAATTTCATCTTGTTTTCAAGTTAATTCTAAAGGTTAGTACAAGGTCAAAACAGAGGATTATTGATTTTGATTCCAATGCTATTTTTTTTTTTTTATCTTACGTAGCCATTAAGTGTTGACTAAAAGTTTTGGTGTAGAAAATTAACAAAGTGGATGATCTGGGAATTTTGGAGTGCAGTTACAGGGGTGGTACAATAAGTTTCAGAGAGATGAAGTTGTAGCAGAGTGGAAGAAAGTCCAGGAGAAAATGTCTCTCCATGTTCACTGTCACATAAGTGGTGGCCACTTTCTATTAGATCTCTGTGCTAGGCTCAGATTCTTCATCTTCTCCAAGGAACTCCCTGTGGTATATCCCTTCTCAATCTCTATTATTATTAAATTATTATTTCATTATGGGTATGAGGGGATTAACACTTTAGTTCCATTAATTTATTTAGGCTACATTTAAATCTTGAATTATTAAGAGAGCAATTTGTGAAGAAAAAAGAAAAATAGATGAAGTGTGAGGGTTTTTTTTTCTTTTTCTTTTTCTTCTTTTCCCTTTTCTCTCTCTGCAAATTATTATTATTATTATTATTATTATTATTTCAAATGAAACAAAGGTATGTTTAGTGCAGTTTTTAGCGAGTTAAAAATTGATAATTAAAACACTTAAATTAGAAGGACATCTCTAACTTTTTAATAAATTAAAAAATTTATAACAGTTTTATAAGGTGAGCCAAGCAATCCCAAGGTAATCTAAAGTACACACTAATAACACAATATGAATAGGTTTTGAAGGCCTTTGTACATGGAGATGGGAATTTGTTCAACAACTATCCAGAATTAGAGGAAGCTCTGGTTTGGGTATATTTTCACTCCAACATTCCAGAATACAACAAGGTGGAGTGTTGGGGGCCACTCAAGGATGCTGCAGCACCTTCTAAGGTTAGTAGTTGTGGGTCCTACAAAGACAAAGGAGATGAAACCCCATCAATAAGCAACTGGGAGATGCCAAAGCCATGCCAAGAGAACTGCACATGTTGCTTTCCACCAATCAGCTTGTTGATCCCTTGGTCACCAAGATCTATCGGGTCAGGATCGGACTCAATGGACCCACCAAACCCAACTCCAACAAACAACAACTACAAAGATGGTCTTACACAACTCTATGATTGATTTGTTTTTCTAATTATTATTATTTTTTAAAATTTTCTTCACATGTTACAAATTGTTATTGTTGTTGTTGTGGATGTAAATACAGAAGTCCTTGTATTTTCAGCATTTTCTTGTCTGCCCTTTCTGGGATGTGATTCCAACATAAATCAAAGGGGTGTATTACCAGAAAGAGTAATATTATGAATATACTCTTATCAATTCAGAAATTATTCAGAATCTTTATCTTGTGATTTAAATTTATTTTATATATGAATCTCACACTATATAAATTAATTTTTATCACACAATTACTTATTCAGAATTTTCTTAATGGATTAATCTGGTCCCTAGCATATTTGTACCAGAAATGGGTGGTTTTATTTGACCACACGAATGTCTCATGTATTTTATCATTGTGCAGTCTGGTCTAATATATGATTATTGATGATCTTGATGTTGGGTTTGGTGACGGTATCTATTTTCAATAATTTTTAGTTGTCGAAATAGTTGTTCATAATTTTATTCAAAATAAAGTGAACTATATAGATTTGATTTCGTGTGATATAAAGTTGTATTTTTAATAAATTTCAGAGCAATTTTCAAATACTTTTTTTTGTTAAGAAAGTTAGAGATTCACAACTTAGATTCATTCACAGTACTACGATAAGAAGATTGGACCGTATGTGGTTAAATTTGTAACAAATTTTAAGTTGAAAAACTAAATAAGATTTTTTTAAAGTTGATCCAAACTCTTGTGAACAATGATTGCATCTATACCACGGTTGAGAAAATTCCCACTTTGACTTTATTATTGTGTTTAGATATTGAATTATGGAGAAATTTATGGAACTAAAAGTGGGGGGGGGGGGGGAATTGGGAGCATATTTCAATTTTAAAAAAAATGTTTAAAATGAATATTTAAAAGAAGTAGGAAAAGGGTAGAGGATATTGTTGAAGGGTTTATTTGAAACTTTGGTTCTTTAAAATAGAGAAGGGTTTTACGCTTTCTATTCTTAAATTATTATCGAATTATCTATGTAGTCATTAAATTATCGATTGACTTCATTAAATTCTTCAAATATATAAATCAAAATTTATTTAATCCTTAAACTATTGATTGAATTTATTAAGTTTTTAAAGTTTTTTAATTTAAATTTATTTAATCCTTGAAAGAATTATAAAAATAAAATATATACCGATAAGTATTACAAATTAGTAAAAGACTATATCTAGTTAAGAATTTATTTTTAAAAAAACCTTAAAATTTTATTCTATCTTGTGCAATGGATATTGGACTGCACTGCCTTTATGTAGTATTATAAGCCAATTTTAATTTACAATTTCTAATTGATTGTCTTGAAATTTTTGGTTAAATTCTACCTATAACTTAGTTGATGTATTAGTTTATTCTATTATTATTTATAGCGAAGTGTTATTACTCAAACTAGTTGATTCTACTTCTTCAATACATCTAATACTCATATTAATTTTATTGGCGAGGCTGAAAAACCAAATTTCAATGTTAATTTAGACACAAAATGAAACAAAACACTTTTAGGACTAAATAAAATTTAAAATCTTGTTTGAATAAAATCTTAACTAAGTAGGGGTCTTTTTATTAATTTAAAATAGTTGTGGATTTATATTTTATTTTTTTAATTCTTTCAATGACTAAATAGGTTTGATTACAGATTTTAGGTACTTAATAAATTCAATTGATAGCTTAAGAACTAAATAGATTTTGATTTATATATTTTAGGAATTTAGTAGACCCAATCAATAGTTTAGAAACTATATAGACAATTTGGTGATATCTGAGGAGTAGAAACTATAATAAATCCAATAGAAAAACACTTTTTAGATAAAAATTTGAGGAAAAAATAGGCATGCTCTACCCATTTGTTTTTTTTTTTTTTTTGGGGGGGGGGGGGGGGGGTTAGGGGGGGAACTCTAACCCTTTTGGGAGGACTCATGGACTCTCATTGAACATATTTATTTACTTATAAATTCTGTTATTTTTTTACTTAGCAACATTCCCCAAAAAATATTAGAACAAAATAAATATTTAAAAAAATCCCATTTGGGAGAGTCCTCCTTTTCCTTTAATACACTGGTAAGTCTCTTTTTTTTTTTGGCAATGTGATCCGTAACAGCCCAATTGTTATTTGTGGAATGGATTTAGTGACTTTTTTTACCCCTTTCTTCGTGGGTGAAATGTTTTGGAAGGAATTTTTTAAGTTTCGTTGATTACGTTAGGCCCGATATTATTGTTCACATTATAATGATGTGGACAAAGCCACCCAACCTGACCACACTTGTACCCCAAAAAACATACATCAAAAAAAAAAAAATCCAACATCGCCCAAAATCTCATCCATCCACTCTCCCATATCCCACACAGGTGGCCACAATGTCCATGAAACAGTACACAAATTACCAAACACATTTCAAAAATTTACACAATCATCAAAACCAACCATGTGAGGGAAAAACAACCATGAGGTCAACTAATGTGACACATAGGTACACAAACAATAACACACTCACTCGAAATCAAAATAAATCAGACAAACCAAAGCCACCATTTAATCACAGTATACAAACTAACATATACAACACAAACCCTAAACACATGCGAATGATTTCAAAATATTGAATCCCATAGTTGTGATCGTCATACTAAGATGCAACGTCAACAACAAAAACCCCAATCAGAGTTGACGAAAATAGTGACCCAATCGAATGTGAGACACACAAATCAAAACAATGATACGTTGCTTTGATGACAACAACGATACATTGCGAATTTTATGGGATTTAGGGGGGATTTTTGTGCCTTTTTTTTTTTTTTTTTGATGTGGGATTGATTTGTTTCTTTAAGTACATTGCATAATATGTGATCCAATGATAACAAAATCGCAATACGACATGATTTACACAAGCCATAAACCCACGCGAATGATTTCAGAATATTGAATCCCGTAGATGTGGTCACCACGTAAAGATGCAACGTGCATGGTGAAAAACCTTGTTTGGGCTTGCCAAAAACAGTTACCCAGGTGAATATGGCACATCCATACGAGAGTAACGACACGTCACACCGTCAAAACCCTCTCCGACAAACACACCGAATCAAAGATGCTAGTCGGAATCCTCAATCTATTTGGGAGCTAAATTGTTTGACAGAATCTCCAAATGAGAATGACGAAAACGTTGCTCCGATGAAAACTCAATCGACAAACACACAAAATTAGTGGTGTGTGCTTGGAATTTGAAATTTTGGGGGTTCAAACGTTTGGGTTGGATCCAAATGTGGTTTGATTGAAATCCTCAATTTTGGGAGGCTGAAACATTTAGGTTGGTTCTGAATGTGGGCTACCATACCGAGTGTCGAAATTCTCAATTTTGGGAGGCTGAAAAGTTGTAGTTGGTTCCGAGTGTGCGCTACCATACCAAGTGTGGTAAACCCAAAAAACCCTATAGGACGCTTTTTCCAAACATATCATAAACGGAAATTAGAGTAATAAAATACTATCATATCACCTGTGCTATGCACAGGATAATTACAGATATTTATATTTGTTTTAGATTTTTTTTAATATATAAATTATGTTTTTTAAGATTTTTTATAAAAATAATTTAACAATCTTATCACTAACCATAGTGTATGAGAGAAGTTGAAAAGGGTACTGCAGTAACTATACACAGATTGCATCCATAATTATTTGTATGAGGGAATTTTAAATGCTGATTAGAGAATTTTGACTAAATTAATAAATGCAGGCATGTGGAAAGACATGTAAATTGAAAAAAGTTAATAAATGTTAATCAAGGGATTTTGACCAAATCAATAAATGCTGAGTTTTTTTTTTAATAAAAAATTTAGAAAATTCAGATTGAGATATTGAAACTCCCACAAGTCTTGGGGTTAAAAACTCCCTTTTACTTAATATATAGTACTAGCATATCACCCGTGCTATGCACGGATTGTGTTTACAATTATCTATATATGTGAATTGTGATTTTTAAATGTTTTCTTTTTCTTTCTTTTTTTAATGTCTTCTTTTTTTCCTTTTTTATATTATATTAAAGTTTAATATTTTAATAATAATCATATGTGTTGGACTTTACAAGGAATTAAATGTCTTTTTTTTATTGTTATATTATATTAAAGTTTAATATTTTGATAATAATCATATGTGTTTGACTTTTCAAGAAATTTTTTTATGCTTATTCTTAATACATTAAAGTGTTATTATGAGGGATAATAATCATATATATTGGAACTTTTCAATGAATTCATATGTGTTAGATTTCAAAGAATTTTTTTTATAGTGTTATTATGAGGGTAAGACTTTGGAGTTGTGAGAAGTTAATAAATGCTAGGATTTTTTTTTTTTAATCAAAAAATCAAAAAATTTAGATTGAAAGATTAGAACTCCTACAAGACTTTGGATTAAAAACCCCCCTTTTACTTAATATATAATATAAATTCCAACTATAACACTATCCACAAAATGGACAAGTACGTCACCCCACACCAAATGGGACTTCTATGTATATAAAATAAAAAATAGGATTGGTTTACAATTCCTATTTATAGGTCAATTTCCCTAAAAATATATACATAATTTATAAAAAATCAAATCTATCACGTAGGATTAGCCCGTAATTTGCCTCCTTTCCTTTCAAATTCATACGAGCCTATCATTCGTACTATGTACAGAATAATTATAGATATTTATATTTGTTTTAGATTTTTTTAATATATAAATTATGTTTTTTAAAAATTTTTATAAAAATAATTTAATAATCTTATCATTAATTATAGTATATGAGAGAAGTTGAAAATGGTTCTGTAGTAACTATACACAGATTGTATCTATAATTATTTATATTAGAAGATTTTAAATGCTGATCAGGAAATTTTGACTAAATCAATAAATGCAGGCATGTGAGATAACTTCAACAAAATGAGATAACTTCAATCATACAAATCATAATTTTTTCAATGCTATCAATTATCATCAATAATTAAAAAAATCAATCACAAATTAAATCAATTGATAATTACAAAAAATAATAATTTATTTTTCAAAAAACATAGTGAGTTAAAAATATCAATTACAATTTTTTTTTTGTCAAAATACAATCTAATCATCATCAATAATTGGTACATTATGTGACCCTAATGAGTACAATCTATTTCTTTTTATAAAAAATACAGTAAGTTAAAAATCAAATCACAAATTAAGTGAATTGATAGTTAAAAAAATACAATAATTTTTTTTTCAAAAAACACAGTGAGTTAAAAAAATCAATTATAATTTTTTTTTCAAAATACAATCTAATCATTATCAATAATTGGTACTTTAAAAATCAAATCAAAAAAAAAATCAAAACAAATCACAAATATTTTTATGCTATCTAACTACAATCATATTTTTTTCATAAATAATTGTAAGGAAAAACCATTAAAACAGTAAATAAAAAATTAAATCACATTAAAAAAAATCATTGAACAAACTACAATCACATCACATTTTTCCTATAATAAAAGAAATAAATGAAAAAAACAACAATTGACTAACTACAATCACATTAAAAAAAAAAACCATTGAACTAACTGTAATCACATTTTTTTTCTTTGTGAGTGTTTTGTTTATCTAATTTCAATCATATTAAAAACAAAATTAAAATAGTAAATAAAAATATTAAATAACATTAAAAAAAAACCGTTGAACTAATTACAACAATCATATTAAAAAAAAGAGTCACTAAACAAATTACAATCACATCACATTACAATCACATTTTTTTCATTGTGAGTGTTTACATTTATTTAACTTCAATCATATTAAAAATAAAATTAAAATAGTAAATAAAAAGATTAAATAACATTAAAAAACAAAACCATTGAACTAACTATAACAATCATATTAAAAAAAAGTCATTGAACAAATTACAATCACTTCACATTTTTTCCATAATAAAATAAATAAATGAAAAAAAAACTATTAAACTAACTACAATCACATTAAAAAAAAAAGAATCATTCAATTAATTATAATCACATTGTTCTCTTTGTGAGGGTTTATATTTATCTAATTTTAATCATATTAAAAAATCAAATTATAATTTTTATTCGCTAGACAAATCACAAATATTTTTATGCGCTATCTAACTACAATATTAAAACAGCAAACAAAAGGAAAAGTCAAGAAGGAGAAAACAAAAAGAAGACTTACTGTTTGCATACGTGGTCACTAAAGTTGAAAGTGTAGAAGTGAGAAGTCAAGAAGGAGACTCACTCTTTGCAATAGGTATGTGAAAAGTTAAAAAGAGTGTGTGTATTGGAGAAGTTAAAAAGACTTGGAAGAATTTAATAAGTGCTAAGTTTTTGTTTTTCACAAAAAATCAAAAAGATTAAGAAATTAAGGTTCAGATATTGGAACTCACACAAAACTTGTGGGTTAGAGATTTGTGGGTTAGAGATAGATATAAATAAATAGATAGATATAGATATAGATATTTATATTTGTTTTAAATTTTTTTTAATATACAAATTATTTGTTTTGGAAAAAGTACTGCAGTAATTATGAGAGAAGTCAAAAAGTCTTGTGGGTTGAGAGAAGTTAATAAATGTAAAGGTTAATTTTTTTTTTTTTTTAAAAACAAAAAATTAGAAAACTAAGATTAACATATTAGAACTCTCACAGATCTTGGAGTTAAAAACTCTCTTTTACTTGATATATAGTATAGATATAAATATTGAGAGGAAACTGTGGTCCTATGGGCCATCGAATGTAGGCTCAGTGGGTCAGCCATTTAAATTTCTGTAAAGAGCCAACTCTTGACACTACAACACTAAAAAGGCCACTATGTATGATGGGCCACCATTTTTTAATTTTTCTATTTTTGCTTTCATGAGTTATTGGCTCCGTTTTTTTAGCTATTTAGTTATTTTAATAGATTATTTTAGTTTTTTGTGTTTGGAAAGATAGGTTAGATTTTTATATATATATATATATATTTTTAAAAATTTTATATTAAAAAATGTGTTTGAAATAATACTAGGATGGCAAATGACTAAAATGCTCCTACAACAATGATGTTATTCCCAAGCATAACAAGGAGTGACAAAGCCATGTGATGGACTTTTGTTTGTATGTGTTTATTTGCTATTTTCGCCCCAATCTTTACTTCTCAGACAGCGTCACTATGACATCCAAAAATTAGGAAAAATTAGTGGAATATTCATTTTCAATTTTTAGTAGTAGGAGATTCAATATATTTTTTCTTATTAGTTGAAGTCTTTCAATAATATTATTAGAGAAATTTAGTTCTATGATGAGCTGAAATTTCTCTGTAAAGACAAATATCTCTATGTTGAAATTTCTCTATAAAAATGTTGAGGGATCCTAACTATTATGAAAATGTTATATGTCCTAAATCTTATAAATTGCCTCTGTTTGGGAAGAGATTTTTTGGGCTTTTTTTGGCTAAAATAGCCACAAAAAACAAAATAGGCTATTTTAGCCACAACAAACAAAACATCACATCCAACCCATAATCATTATACTCTTCTCTCACAAAAAAAAGTCAAAAAAACCAAAAAGTCAAAAAGCCCTTCCCAAACCAAGCTTTTTAGCCCAAGCTAAAATAGCCAAAAAAACTAGAAAGCCAAAAATCCAACCCACTTTCCAAACCAACCCAACCCAAATTAATATTAGAGATTTTTAAACTAAAAACTTCCAAAAACTATTAAATTAATTTTTTTTTTTTTGTTATTAAAACTTCAAGATGTAATTTGCTCAGAGTTTTAGTGCCTTTAAATAGCTGTCAAGTGATTTGTGTTCCCTCTAAAATAGGGAGTGACATAAGGGCATCTCCAATGAAAATATAATCTTTAATTAAGATCTATTAAACATGATAATATTTAATTTCTTAATAGTTATGTCATATTTTTAAGCTTTTTGTAACACCAAGTAATTTGTAATTAACTGAAATATTGTATGCCTGCATGCATATATAAGCTATAAGATCGGTTTGATTTAGACACGGATTACATAGTCAAACAACAATAGTCAAAAGGTAGAAGATAAATAATGTATTAGCCCCTTGAACCTCCATCTAAATCCTTGGTCACTTAACTAACATCAATGATACAAGAAGTCAATTGAGTAGAGAACAAATAGGGTTAATACAGTCCACTCAAAAGTTCATATGCTTCTTCACAAAGCCCATTGCTTCCTTATATCACATTGACTGCAAGAGCTCTTTGGTCACTTTTACCTACTTGAGTTGGAAACAGGGCATGCTTCCATTAAAGTGTCACATGAGTATTCTTAAAGGAAACACATCGTAATCATCTTATCCCTCTCCTAATTTTTATTTTCTTTCTCTTTTTCCTTTCTTTTCCTCTCGGTCAAACAGAATGGTTGTGGGGGCTGCAGGCTTATTATGTCTCTCCAGTTACCATCCTTTGAGCTGATATGGATTAGTTCCCGATCCGTATTTGTTCATAATTACTTTACAGGCTAATTCATCGCCGATATTCACTGATTTACAATTGATACGATAAATTTGGCTGCTAAATATTTTTTACAAGATGATATTAAAAAATTCACTACAACACTCAATTCTCAATAATTATCACTTCATACTCAGTGATATTGTTTTAAGTTGCGACTGGAATTGATAAGTCTCCTAATAGTTAATACTGTTATTTAAAATTTTGTGCTCACATCTACATTATTCGATTTATAATTGATAGAAAATCAGAGTATGAATTTAAGGTGTCCCTTAAATTCATGTTTGAATGTTCATTCCTCTGTCCTGACACCTGTTACTAAAATGGTTATTCACTTAATTTGTATGAATAGATGATTATTTCAATTTCTAGCATTATGTTGTGTTTGGATCATTGGGAAAATAAATAAATAAAATTCGAATAGCCTGGACCCTAATTTGCCTCTTACAATTAGTTTGTATATAAAATAAAATTCCTTCAAACATCAAAAAAAAAAAAAGAAATACTTTGATCTCTATCTTTCCTGCATTTGGAAGAAGAAGAAAAAAATCCAATGAAATGGACAGATCTCTAAAAACAGATTGTCAACAATTGAATTGTACTAATTAATTAATGAACCAAAACATTGTGTTCATCTAAAATCTTACAAAAAGAATGCTACAGCCAAAAAAAAAATCAAGAAATTCAAGAGGAAGGTCTGTACTGATGTTCAATTACAGGTTGTGTTCGAGTACCAGGTGCTGTAAAAGCCCGAACATGTCCAACCATTGTCACTTCCAGAGCTTCCTCTTCGTAAGCCCTCCTCTCCATTTCCTCCATTCTTGCTTTCTTCTTAACCTTAACAAAAAGAGCAATTAAAAGCAAACTCAAAAGAAAAGCTCCCAATGCAGCTCCAACCGAGCTCCCAATCGCCAATTTCCACCCACTCACTTTCTTCCTATCCGGCATCAATGGAGACTCAATCACCAGCCCAAAATGCCCATGCCCCGTTGCAGCGCAGACACTTGGCGACACTTGATTCGCCAGAGTAACCTTCCCATCATGCTCGAATCTAGCACACACCGGTATTAGCCCCATCGTGTTATTGATCAGCATTGTAGTGTTGCTGAAATCTATAGTAATGGGATTTTGATCATCTGCTAAAATTCCAACCTCAAAAGGGTTACTAAAATTCATATCATCACCGGCATTGTAAGCCAATAGGCCTAAAACAGGCGATACAAGGCGATATCCTGATAATTCATAGTTATCGTAGTATATAGAAGACCAGTTAAATCCGAGGTTTTGCCTAACTATCATGACTCTCTCAACACACGGGTGAACAATCACACCAATACCCAAATGAAATTCATTGAGCTGAGCACCGTACCTTCGAAGACTGCCACATCGAAATTTCCCTGTATGGACTCCAATGCCAGAAAGATTCGCGGGTAACTTTACAGTGTGTAACATTCCTGTCTTGAAATAGTACTTGTTGTTATATGATTGGAACGTGTAATCTCTGATGAGAAGATCGAGGAGGCGAGCTGATTTGATTCCTTGAGCTTCGATTGTAATCGATGAAAACGAAACCAATGACAGGATTGTGAGTGTAAGAGAGAAAATAAGAGAGCCCATTTGACAGACTGAAAGGTTGGTTTGCTACAAGAATCTTAGCGCTTGCCAGTATGGTATTGTTGCTTTTGTTCTGTTTTTGGGACATGTACATGAAAAGAAGAGCTTGGGTTCTATGAAAAGCACTAATTAAAACCAGCTTTTTTCTTGACTGTGGGTTGAAACTAGGTTGGAGTTGCAAAGAGGAAAGTTTGGACTGTGTGGCCAATATATATATATATATATATATATGATTGTGTGAAAGCTTTCACAAATGCAAAAGTGAAGAGGGAAAAGAGAAAGTACAGTTAATGTTTTGTTATAATATATGGAGCTTTGGAGAGAATATTAAATGGAGTTAGGTGAGTTGGGAGGTTTAGTTCATATGACTGTCAGTTGGTTTAGGTGAGGTGGGGATGAGTTTGGCTACATGCATCTGTGGTTTTGTTTTGCATGTAGCAAAATAGGCAATCTATACCATGTTTGGTTTGGGAATTAATTTTTTTAATAATTTTTTATTTTTTATAAAAAGATGTGAAAAGAAAGTAGAAATAATGAATTGACTTTTTATATTACTTTTGACTTTTTTAGTTATACTCGTCCATCATTCTTTTTTCTACATAGAAGAGATTAAGTATTGAAAGAAGATCAAATTTTATGTGAATACTGCTTTGACTTAGGTAAGCGTGGACATTCTAAATATGACTCTTTCATTGATATATATAATTTGCAAGTGATTGAACATATCTTAGGAGAGTAGTCTTTCATTCGAAATATGACATACTTGGACAAGTACGAGCAATGAAGACTTATTTTCACACACATTAAAAAAAAAAAGTTTAGTCAATCAATAAAAAAGAAAGAAAATTTGGTACCATATGGTGTATTGTTTATACTGGATCCACAATATCACTCTACGATTACTCTAAAAATAGTCTTATAGACATGATGTCACATGCCATAGAACTTATATGTGAATTTTTTTTAATCACCAATTAATTTTAAGAGAAATAATGAATTTCAATGGGCAAATTTATAATGTGGCAAAATGTACTTCACTCCAAATGAAAATGAACACATATATACACAAACATATATATGAAAAGGTTAAGGACGTGGTTTAAGCCTTTTAAGGCTGATAAAGTGAGTGGGAAGGAATGATTTGGGAGAGTGTGGAGGTGATGATAGCAGTACATGGTAAAAAGGAAAGGAAAAAGGAAGGCGTGCTTGGGGAATGGAATGAAGGGCATAGTGTCGCTTTGGGGGGGCAATACTCAATGTTCTAATTGTGTTTGATAACATGCCTCCCACTCCCAACTGTGTTTGATAGCATGCAACTACTTTTTTGTGGGTCTCATGTTGTTGTTTGTTTGCTATTTCTAGCAGTGGCATTCCCTTCAAAATTGTTTGCTCTTTGAAGGGTCCCCCATATTCTCACCTGTGTTGGGATCATCCATATCCAGGGTAGATGAGAGGAAGCAACTGGCAAGCCTTGGATTGTTAAAGTCAACAATGACAATAAATAAATGAAATGAAAAAGTAAAATAATATTTTTAAGGAATGAATTTCGCTAGTAAATTTATATACACGATGAATCTTATATTTACACATGGCATTGAAAATCCATTTAAAAAGTAAAAAGGGTTACCTTATCTCCAATGCACTCTATGGATTACACCGCGTTGTTTAGGCCTGTGTGGTCCATCACATGTTCTGTCTGATGATTTAAACCATTCATTGTTTAGGCTATGTGTAAATCATCCATACAAAAATAAGTTTGATACGATAATAGTAACCGCATTAGTCTATGACATATTTGCACACAAAAAAAAAAAAAAATACACAACAAATATTATTTAAAAACTAGATCATTCCTTTTTTGAGAAACAAATGTAAAATGGTTATCAGATTGATCTGATTTTTTTCATGAATGATCTATACACGTAATAGTCTAAAAAATGAAAATAGTTTGAATTATTAAAACGAGACCCGTGGTGGGTTTCATGGGCCCAAATAGCATGATCAAGCTAGCCCCTAAGTAAAATCCTTTTGAGTTTTTTTTTTTTTTTTTTTTTTGTGTGTGTGTGTTTGCGCGCGCTATCAAAAATAAAATAATGGCTGTTCAAAAACTTTCGCTTTTTTTCGTTATAGTGCTAAAATAATTTTCAAAATTTTAAAAGTAATTTTTTTATTTATTAAAAATTTAAAAGTTTAAACAAAAAAAACAAAAATACAAGAAACGGTAAGGTTTTACAGTGTAATTAGGGTACCAAAATATACAAAAATATTTAGGGCTTCGACAGGAGCTTTGCTTCTTATATCATATTATTTTGTTGTTTGGTCCCCTGTGTGAAGCGACTTATGCATTGTACATTACTTTACACTAGTCATTAATAAAGTTTAGGTAATTATTAATTTTTTTTTTTTTTTCAATGCATATATCCTCTGTGTCTCTTTTTCTCCCTATGATTACCTTAGTTGAATTCTAATTAATGATGAAAATAGTATACATTCCAGGTGCCAGTAAAAAAGTATAGTACTTGTAAGTTATAATTAATTAACTAACGTTTATAATTAATTAACTAAGGTTTTTCCTAGAGATTGAAGGGTATATTTGTTTTTCTTACCCGAATTAAATTACAAGTTTTGATAATCAAGATACAGTGTAATGACATGTATTTCCGCGAATTTATGCGGATTGCACCTTAAATTTAGCAAGTTTAAAATTATTGAAATAGCAAATCGGTTTTATATAGACAGATTTAAATGGACATGGGGTCTACTAACTTTTATAAATTTGCTTATTCAACTCTTGCATCATTTGATCCATTTTAATGTGAATCGAACCCAATTCTTTTTCATTTGACGTTTGCCTGCTAAAGTCACCCAATTAAACCAGATGTCCATTTTTAAAATTCGTGGGCCTATTTAGGGGTGCAATTTTGGCCCGGTCCAGTCCGGCCTGGGTCAGGCCATGCGGGCTCTCGTCAAAAAAATCGGACCAGGGCGGGCCACGGGTCAGAAAATTAGGCCCAGACCCTAACTCAAGCCCAGGGATATTTGGGCTTTGGGCTGGCCTAAACAATTTATTTTTTTATTTTTTTATTTTTTCTACCAAAATTTTATTATTTTTCATTAAAAATAACACTAAGCATCGGGCGGGGCGGGCTTCGGGGCGGGCTTTTGGGCAGGCTTGAGTAGGCCAATGGGTCGGGCTGCGGGCCGGGCTTAGCTTCAAAACGATGACCCAGGCCCTGGCCCAAGACCTCGGGCTGGGCTTTGGCTAGGGCCTTAACAGGCCGGGCCCACCTCGGGCCGCAAGCGGGCTTCGGACCGCCCACGGGTCACGAGCCAAAATTACACCCCTAGGCCTATTGCCCCTAAGCTTAAATATTTTTAAGCTAAAATTACATATTATTTGTCTAAAAGGACACCTATCTGTTCAAAGTTTCCCATTCGTTTAATTGTTCGAAATGTTGCTTATCTATTCAAATATCGCGTATTTATACAAGCCTCACCTATCTATACAATTATATGTTCAAATGTTCAACTATTTGTTCAAATGTCCCATTATTTATACAACTCTCATCTATTTATTTACTTATCTATTCAATATCACCCATCTATTAGCTCCACTGAGCACTTAAATTAACCCAAGCCGAAGAACATCTGAATTCATTGGAAAATATATACATATATTCTCCAAAGAAATATAACAAAGGTAACAAATATATAAATAGTTATCATACACAAATGATTTCCTACACGGTTTTTTAATCACTGAACATAAAATAATAAACTTACATTAATAAATACACGTAAAGCCCATTATATTTGCATAACAAAAGCAAGTAATTGGTTTATGTTATAGCATTTAAGGCTTAAAAAATGCCAAAAGATCGACGACGATCAAGTGATGCATCAATGGAAGTTGACATTGGCTTGGTAGGTCGATCCAAAGTTCCAGTTTGAAGGAGAGACATTATAAGCTATAAGGGTTTCTTTGGTAGTGTAAGAAGTGACTTTAAAAGAGAGAGATTGGCCATTCAAAGTAGCAAATGCTTGATATGAAGCTCCCCAGTTATGGCTCATGCTAATCCACCCAGTTCTGCTGCCCTTCACCCACATGCCGGAGATGTCACCGCCTCCGCCAACGTTCATCACGTACACCAACAACCAGTACCCGTTTCCTTGGAATGAGAATCTGAGTCCGCCTTTCCTGACACATGGCACTCTACACCCAACAAAAATATGTATTGGATCAATATGAGATCAATCTCTCAAAATAAGCATTTTTTTTTAATAATTAACATAATTACTCAAGAACCAAAAACTTTATAAAAAAAATTAATAACATGATTGGAATTATTAGATGTGCTATTTTAGCTATAAAAAAAATAGAGATATAGAGTATTTTGGTGTTCTGCAAATAACAAACACTTTCACTAATTTGTTGACTTTTAACAAATGACTCTATGCTTTAGCTGGAAAAAAATAGAAACATCGAGAATGTTGGTGTTGTCTAAAATGATCCATTTTACCGAAAATATGGAGATTTCAACAATATTCTCTATTTTTTCTCTTAAAATTTTAGTTAGAAAAATGTCTCATTTATTTTAGAGAACCATTTTTTCAAATAAGCCCTTCAATAATATTCACTATTCTTTCTCCATTATTTATTTTAAATATTTATTTTTTTTAGTTTGTAAAAGTTTAATTATTCTCTCACTTGCTACGTGATTTTGACGAAATCAAAGATGAGAGAATATTTTTAAAAATTTTTTTACAAGGGTTTACAGAATCTTAGTGCCTCACCAAATTCCTTAAGGATATGTTTGATTAGTAAGATTATAGCATAAGATTGAGATTGTTAGTCCATAAACTCACAATCTTATATTTGATTTCAAATTTTGTTAACTGGATTACATGTATGATGGATATTCATTCGACAAAATTAGCAAATTTTTAATATTGAGAGAGGTTGTGGATCATAATTTTAAATATAAAAGGAAAAAATAAAATGAATACATAATAAATGATTATTTCGTCAATTTAATTGAATAACTAATCATACACTAATTCATGAAATTATTAATCGTTTTACTATTAATTTTACTAATCAAATAAGGCCTAAGATCATGTTTGTTTACCGGTTTTAGTGGCCTGATTGGATTACCATGCATGCGGGCCCTACCCACAGCATGTTTGATTCTGAAATGAGAAGCCATACTGATAGTCTAAGGGGTTAGTAATCTCATTCAATAGGGGGGATTAATTTGACTAGGTAGAGGGTAGGATTAGTAAAATAGTAATCAAATTAGACCTTTTTTTTTTTTTACCAAGTGCATCTGTTTGTTTTCATTTTTTTTTAAATTGAAATAATTTATTTATTTATTTTTATAAAAATAATTTAACAATCTGACATCACTAACCATCTTCCACACTATTTTCAAAACAACCACACTTTTACTTATTTTCACTAACAATCCCTACGTTAACAATTTTTTCACTAACCATTTTCTCACTAACAATCACATGTGACATAATCCGTTAAAATAGAGACTGTAGAAAATTTAATGTATAAAGAGAAATAGAGAATTGTATTATTGATTGATATTAATTGAATGTTACAATGATTCCTATATATAGAAGAGTAGGTGGTAGGTGGAGTAGATGAAGTGGAGGTGGTAGTGGTGTAGTGGGTTAGGTTTAGTGGAGTAGGTGAGGTGGTAGTGGTGTAGTGGGTTAGGTTTAGTGGAGTAGGTGAAGTGGAGGTGGTAGTGGTGTAGTGGGTTAGGTTTAGTGGAGTATGTGAGGTGGTAGTGGTGTAGTGGGTGGATTTTAACAGCCCCCGCAAACTCAAGGGGGATAGGAACTAACCAACTTGAGTTTGGAGAGAGTAACAAAACAAGAAAATACATAAAAATAAAAGAGGATAGGAGACACTGTATGGTCGTGTCAGACCATTGGTGAAGACACTGGATGGTGGTGTCATAACGTTGTAGATGACACTGTAAGGGGGTGTCATAACGTTGTAGAGGACACTGTATGGTGGTGTCATAATGGTGTAGAGGACACTGGATGGCGGTGTCAGACCGATGTAGAAGACAGTTTATGGGGTCATGTCGGACCGTTGTAGCAGACAATGTTCTGACAGTTGTTGTGACAGTTTACAGAGTCTTGCTGGACCCTTGTAGAAACTAACCGGAATCAATGTTGAGACAGTTTACAGAGTCTTGTCGGACCCATAAAGGAGCTAACCGGAATCAATGTCGGGACAGTTTACAGAGTCTTGTCGGACCCATAAAGGAGCTAACCGGAATCAATGTCGGGACAGTTTACAGAGTCTTGTCGGACCCCTAAAAAGTCGCACCCTCAAAAAGGTGTGCCCAATCTTTCAAAAGGCGTGCCATAAAAAGGCGTGCCCAATCCATAAAAA
Organism: Camellia sinensis; assembly: GCF_055761805.1. Lineage (NCBI taxonomy): Eukaryota > Viridiplantae > Streptophyta > Magnoliopsida > Ericales > Theaceae > Camellia > Camellia sinensis. The sequence goes on along the minus strand of NC_138973.1, from coordinate 66,136,792 downwards.
AACGTGCCATCAAAATGCGTGCCCAATCCATAAAAAGGCGTGCCATCAAAAGTTGCGCCCTCAAAAGGCGCGCCCACTTCATCAAAAGTCGTGCCCGACAGAAAGCGTCGAGCCATCAAAAGGTGAGTCGGAAACGCGGCGAGGCACGTGAGCGACAGAGCGGCGTGTCGGCCGCGTCGTCAGTGTCAATATAAACCAATGCAGAAGCGGAGGAAACCAAACCAGACTGAAACCTCTGAACTGGTCATTCTGAAACAATCTGTAAATACTCTGTATCCAACCCTTCTCGGAAACACTCAGCAACCCAAAAAACATGGCCTCTTCTTCCCGTTCAGCTACCCAGAACATGGCCTCATCTTCCCGTGGTCTGCTCACTCTCTTTCCCGACCTCAACGAGTCAACAGGAGAGATAACAGGTGCGGTGGCCCGTGAACCTCAACCAAACACCTCTGGTTTTGCTCCGTTGAACTTTCCGATGCGGTCGGTGGAGCAAAGAATGGCAGTGCAGTCGGATGTGGAGGCAAATCAGTATACGTTGAAGTCATGTGTGGAAACCATGACGGCGGTTACAAACTTGTCGCACCGGCTGCAGAGTAGGACAAATGAGGTGCAGCAGTTAAACTCCCAGCTGGCTCTGCTTCAACGCATGTATAAGGATGCGCGAGCAGAGATAAGCGTGCTAAAGGCAGAAAACAAGGAGCTGAAGCGGAAGGCCACCGTGATGTTCCGATTTGGAGGGCCGCCATATGCTGCAGTGGAGGAGTAGGGGGAAGTGAACGTGCTCGGCGGTGTGGGAAACACGGAGGCAGCGCCGGTAAGGGACACCCAAGAGAAAAGCAAGAAGAAGAGACTGTAGCAGAGTAGAGAAGAAAAATCCCACTGTGGGTGCGGGTGTGTTGTGGTGGTTTGTTTGTTTGTTGTTTTTTTTTTTTGTGTAAAATTGTGATCGGGGTTGATCCCTGAGATGAATAAAATATGATTTGGTGTGCAAAGCTATATGGTATGAAGGGAATTGGAAAAAGATTAAAAAGAATGTGAAAGAAAAATAAAGAAAAAATAATAAAAATATATTTGAAATCAAAAATTGAAAGATGGAGGAAATAAGGAAAGTGGTTTGGAGAAAATAAATAAAAATAAAAATAATGGAGTTGGAAATCAAACGGAGGAGAGATGAAGATTTTTTTTTTTTTAATATAATATAATAAAAAGAGATATATATATATATATATATAATAAAGAAAGTGGGGAACAAGAGTGTAAAGAAAAGAAAAAGTATAGGTTGCATCGTGGGTCACATGGGTGAGTAAAAGAAAACAATAAAGAAATGAGTGGGTGCCCCCCATGTGCAAGGATAGTGCTGGCACTTCAATAGGTGGTACAGCCTGCTGAGCATCAGCTTTGACAGGAGCTGCCTTTGGACCTTTTCTCTAATAAATGCGTCAAACTGTTGCTGTTGGTGTTATCAAGAATGTGGAGAAAAGGAGACTTGTCTGATGGCCTCTTGGGCTGTGTAATCATATCGAGGTTGGTGGACCTCTCAATCATGTTGTCACCCTCAAAACCAGAGATGGGGACAAAAGGAATTTTGTCAGGGTTGTAACCAACCTTCTTCAGATAGGAAGAGACTTCCTGCACAATTTCATCATGCCTTGCTTTTGAGTACTTAGGAGTGGTAGCATCCATCTTGTTACAGCAGCAAATCATCTGCCTCACTCCAAGAGTAAAAGGAAGGAGAGCATGTTCACGGAAGAACTTGGGCTCCTTCTCAATCTCCTTGCCAGATCGACGATCAATCTCAGCAAACTTGACAGCAATGTGGGAGGTGTGGCAGTCAAGAACTGGAGCATACCCATTACCAATCTGACCCGGGTGATTCATAATAATAACCTGGGAGGTGAAATTTGCAGCTTCCTTGGCTGGATCATCCTTCGAGTTGGATGCAACAAAACCACGCTTGAGATCCTTCACTGCAACATTGTAGATGAAGACGATCGAGACGGTGGTGTATGGGAGGACAACAGTGAGAGGAGAGGCAGTGGTGGTGGACTCGAAGAAATTTCAAGGTATGTGTAGAAAATTCTAGCAGATTAGGTTGAGGTCCGGCGGGCGGCCAAGGCGAGGTTTTGAAGAGTGACTCGCTATTTTGGCAAAGGAGAAGATATAGAGATTGACGAGTTTATTGGAGCTGTTCCTATTTCTGTCTACTCAAAAAAAAAAAAAAAAAAAAAAAAACTAGATATCGAGATAATTTTCATGCAAAGAGAGATAGGATAGAAATTAATATACCTCCGGTAAAGGACAGGGACAATGCCAGCTTTCCACTGTGCAATTTTCATGAAAGCAGGCTTGGACATGTCGAAGTGAGTCCGAGGTGGGTTGCACCACCCTCCATTGTTTGAGTCCTCATACCAGTTTGGTGGGCACAGGTTTGTAGCCGTTACGGTGGTGAATGGGTACCCCTTATAGCACCATGGTGATTGAGCACACTTGATCTGGTAACAAGTCCCACAAGCATATCCATTATTGAACAGGGTCGAGCTCAAAGCCGATGTATCGGTTCCATAACCATTGTTGAATAAATTTCCATACCCACAAGCTCCTCCTATATGCATGCCAATCCCAGAAAAAAGAACATCAATAGTTGGTTTCAGAATGATCCATTGAGGTTGCAGTAAGGCATACTTCAAACCTGTTTGGGGGTGCATGCAAATATGATTCTAAAATTTCTTTTCCCATTCATTGAATTTGTAACGTCTTTGACAAATAAGGTTACAAACACACTTCCTAAATTTTACTTAAATTACAAATTATCCCTTGCAGTTTTAGAAATTACATTATGCTCTTAGGGTTTCTAACTTTATAACAAATAGATCCTTTTATTAATAAATCATCAAGTTAATTAACGGTATTTAATAATGTTACAATTTTATTTCAATTAATAATTCAGATAATTTTATTATTGTATAGGTGAATAGTTAAAAATTTCACTTTTCAATTGATTCTGTTAAATAAAAAATACAGGGGGCAATTCATATTTTAAGCAAATCTCAGGGAGTATATTTGTAATTTATCTAAAAAATTAATGATAGCTAGGTACCAAACATCATAAAGGTTTAATTAAAAAATTTATGAGAAAATGAGAAATCACTGTGTGACCATTTTAAAAGCAATTAAATTTAGGAACACATAAGTCATACAAAATACTCACATAATATGAGTTCCCAACTTATGAGTGTTCAGTGTCACTTTAAATTATATATATCTAATATTATTACTTCAAAACTACATAAGATAGTGAGATACTAACCCATGGTTGCAGAGGCGGAGTCGTCGCCATAAAACGTGGCATGTGCGAGGGCCCATTGGCTAGGCCGGAACACGTGTGTGTTCCGTGCAGACACGTAACCGGCATTTGATCTGTCGATGATTGTCATAATCCATCCCACAACCACCAAGAAGCTAATGCACCATGAATGGATGGAAGACGAAGAGGAAGCCATGATTTTGATTTTTTAATCTAGGTTTGTTGATGAAATTGGTAGTTCTATTCTATGTGAAACAAGCACACAACACAATGCTTAAACCTTATATATAGTATCCAATCCAACTATGGATAATAAGAGCTTCCCTACCCTACGTGACCCTCACGAATAATATGCAGTGTCCTTACAAGTCAAAACATAGGCTTTATTATGTTGTACCAAATGATATGAATCTTTTGGAATATTATTATATGTGTGAAAATATTAAAATGGCTAAAGAACGTGCAGGCAGGTTTTGTGGTATTTTTGAAGTAGTAGACTTTATGTTTGATTGACAAAATGTGCAGAAAATGGAATATAAGGTTGGTGATTTATTTGCTTATCAAAATTATATTTTATTATAGAAAAATGATATATAATTACACATTTTAGACTCATTTCTAGATCCAATAATTAGTTTTGATAACAAAATATTCTCAAAGTTAATTACAAAAGAACAAAAAAGACAAAGTTCCAAAGCCCTAAAAATTGGAAGAAAAAAAACAAAAAAACAAAAGTCAACTGATTGAACTTCTTCTGTTGAAAAAATTATTGGATACAGAAAGGATATCAGGTGGCAAGGTCATGCAGTACGTTCCTTAATTACAAATGATCATCTTATTTATGCTATCTCCCAATTTATTTATTTTTTGATCCGCTTATCTCTCAATTATTAATATTATAAGTATAATTGATCCCACTATTTAAATTTATCGCAAGAAAAGAAAGTATAATTGTGTTGTGGCAACACCCTCTCTCTCTCACTATGCAGGTGGCTTAATTGATCTAAAAATGTAATAATTAGCACTTCAAGTCGTCTTTGATTTTACCAAGATTGAACCATGAACCCTAAATCCACCCAATCTCCATGCATGGAATCTCTAAATGCAACTCAAAGGACTATTCAATTTATTAAAAAAATAAAAAATAATATCACCCCAGCCTTCCTACCTTGCCTCCTCCTTTAACACCCACCCTAGCCCCTCCCCTCCTCGACCACCGCCTACAACTCCCTCTTCCATCTTTCAGCCACCTTCCCCCACCTTCTTTCCCCTCTTTGATGCCTAGCCTCACTCACCCCTCCTTCCTCCACTCCAACCCTCACCTGTGCAACTCCCCAGCCAAACAAGACGGGCTAGACAGGCAAGACAACACATGATACCGCATAATGGCGATGGACAAGCACTCCCTCAAGACAAGTTTTGAGTCATATCCGCCAGCTCCACCAATGATATAGCAAGCAAGAAGCAGTGGCCCAAAATTATTGGACAAGAGTCTCATCCTTGAGCATTGCCCCAGAGACTCAAACCTACGTATTCTTGGTCACCAAACCACATGGAAATAAACCCCCAACCACTAGGTTAGCACCATCTGGTGGTTATCAGTGGTCACATAACTAATCCGTGGTAGAAATGACTACCTGCAGCGGACTCAATAACAAATACACAAACACTACAACAATTAAAACATCACAGGTCAAGATGAAAATGTTGAGGGACAGCTTCAATACTACATGTAAAGCATGTGAAATTCTATTAGTTTGAACAATCCAACACAACTGTTCACCTTGGACAAGCTTGGATAAGTTATATACACGCGGACACATGAAATACAGATTAGTGTTACATATAACCAGTCAATGAAAGACTATATTCAATGCCTCATTTACAGTTGTAGTGATCCCAGAGATGCATAACTTGGCAACCCTCGCTTACACATTCTAGCACTTCTCATATCATATATCCCTTCACATGGATCCATCCTGCATTTAGAACCCTCAGATCTATCAGTCAATGTATCCATAAAACACATAATTGAGAGGGATATCAGTAAAACTTGAAGAAATAACAATATCAAGGTGAATTTTTGCAGTGTGGTGGAATCCACTTATCCTTCATCCAGGCAAGTGACCTTATCTCTTTTGAGACTCAGGGTTGATGTCTCACACAATGCAAAACCCCATATAAATCTAAGTAAAAAAGTATGTGATACTTAAACTATCCACAAGAGTACAAACATTTAGACTCATTGAAAATTAGGGGGGAAAACATGGTTAATGGTTAGGTAAGAGTGAATGATGATTGTTTCATTAACTCCCTTAGTTGTCCAAAATTCCAAACAACCTAGTACTTACAAAATTACAATATATAAATGTAATTTATTCTCTTGAATAGCATTTGGTTCACTGGGATGATTTTGGACAGGAATCAGTGTGTTTAGTTTGAGTTTTCTAGATTAAGTTTTTTAAAAACTGACTTTTTTGGTTTTCATGTTTTTTTGTTTTTAGTGAATATTTTTTAAATTTTAAACAATTTTTTTTTTTACTTTTCTAGATACACCTTACTTAGATGTATCTAAAAAGTAAAAAATATGTGAAAAAAATATTTTAAAAAATTAATAAATACATAAAAATACAAAAAAAATGTACTGAATTCTTGTATTTTTTTTTTTTTTTTTTGTATTATTGGTATTTAGTGAATTTTAAAAAAAAAAATTTACAATTCTTTCACTTTTTAGGTGTATTTATGTTAAGTGTGTCTAAAAAGTAAAAAAATTGCTTAAAATATTAAAAAAATTCAGTAAAAACAAAAAAATACAGAAAATAAGAAAGTAGAATTTTTTGAAAAATGTTTTTTGAAAAGTGAAAACATGCAAGGTGAATGGAATTGCTATTTCCCTGGTCTCCCAATGAAATGGTCATTCTCCTAAATTGGTGAATGATGATTTCATTGCAAGTGCATTCTTCTCCTTGTTAAAAACCAAACATGATAGATAATCCAACAGAATGACCATTCCATTCCATTGAACCAAACACTGCCTTAGAGATGATCCCCTTTTTTCATCACTTAATGATGAAATCATAACCTACATATTTTTTACTCTAGTTAGAGCAGTGTTATTAAAGGCACGCCTAGGCCCAAGTCCCATCCATGCCCAAGGTATGCGCCTTGTAGTGTTCTAGGCTAGGCGACTTCGATAAAGCACGCCTAGGCCCAAGTCCCATCCAAGCGCAAGGTTTGCGCCTTGTAGTGTTCCAGGCCAGGCGACTTCGATAAGGTGCCTGACTGGTGCAAGGCACAATAAGGCCCAAGACTTCTGTCTTGAGAGCTTTTTTTATTATTGCTTTAATTGGTTTTGTTTAAAATCTGACCATTGATTTAATATGGTGAAACTACAGAAGATCTCTACTCTTATTACAAATGCCAATACATTGGGCATTCAATCCCAAATCAATGATAGAAAAAAAAAGAAAAAATAGCTCTAATTCCTAATCTCCGAAGAACACTAAATGTTTAACATTTTATTTTGTTTATGTTGAACCCTAAATTATTTACTTATATTAAATTATATTTTTTTTTTTTGTACAAGGTGCGCCTCACTTCGGTGAAGCTTGCGCCTTGAGCCTAGGCCCAAGAGACCTTGGCGCCTTAGTGCGCCTATCGCCTTTAATAAGACTGTCAGAGCATTTGAGCTCACTGCATCCTCTTGATAGATTATGCATACTTCTAAGATTTTATGCTGAGCACTTTGCTCAATACATGAATATAGTTGAAGATTTTTGCTTTCTTATGAATTTTGATGTCATGGTTGGAAGGAGATTAAAGGTCAGATAAGGAATCTACCTCCACTCAAGCTTTACTTCTTTCAGGCAGTGTAATCAAGCGTGTGTTTGAATCATAAACCATTTCAGTTCCACAGCTGAGGACAACGCCAGAAATGGAAGTTAAAATTACTAAAAATTGAAGTTTATTTTTTTCTATAAGTGTCACCAAGAACATGATTACAGGAACGCAAATGAAGTATTATGAGGTTCATAGATAATATACATAACCACAAACTTACTTTGAGCATTTAACAGTGTTGGCAGAACCACCATTAGATATTGATAGGATGGTCCCAAAGAAGGAGACATTTTCTGTCCCACAATTTGGACAAGGGCCCTGAAAATTAATGGCATTTGTTAGTTTGCAATGCACACCAAACATGGCCCAGTTGTTAGATATAGAACCTCTTACATGATGACATCAAGGTTCCTACCCTCAAGATCAAAAAGTCTTTCACAAAGAAGTTTGTAATTGATAGAGCTAACCACAATATGAGAGGCAACGCAGCAAACCATGTGAAAATGAAACTGAATGGCTCTGGAAGCTGCAAAATAATAATTGAAATAATTAAGATAAAATAACATCAAAGCCGTATATACTGAAGAATCAAAAACCCAAAATTTATTCGTGAGAAAAGGAGAAAATACTTCATATAATGTTGAACAAGCTCTGTCTCACACCATCATATCAACTTTGCTTTCAAGTTATAACTTACTTCAATTGAGTTCCCCAGCCCTAGAAAAACTGTAGATGATAATATCTAGTCATTACTTGCCATTGTAATGACCAGAAATTCACAATTTAACCAAGAGTAATGATTCGGAATTCCATACATGCATTGCACACATTCAGGTGACACATGCATGGTAATGATGAGGAATAGTTGAACTACTAATGTATTTGAAAGAGTAAAACTCATTTTAGAATTGTACTAACAGGAAATTCCCAAATCTAACAAGAATCACAAATAAGTGCATGCAAGTTTGGATTACTCACAAATCTCAGAATAATGAATACCTTCTTAGAGAAACCATTCCTTTTGGACAACTACATAAAAAATCCCAACCTAATCAACTGAACCCTCACTTTCCCATTAAGTAAATGTCGAAGAACTTGCTGTCCAAATAAGGTTCTCAGCAAACTGAGATGGTAGCTTTAGTGGGAAATCAATAACCCACTCTTATCCCTATTCTTGAAGGAAAATAGTCTACTCACTCCTCTTTCTTCCAAAAAGAGAACCAAAAGCTTTTACAAATACAGAATCGCAAAAGCTGTTACAATATGTCAACGTGTTCAACTTAAAAACCATTCCCTTTTTTTTTTTCTTCCTCCGTTCATAATGTATAATTAATCTCTAATAAACTTTGGTTGTAACAGGCCAACTACCAGCCTAGGAAGAACTTTGTTTTTATAGTATTTAGAGATGCTGAGAAACTTCTATCTACAACGAAATTAAATTCTGTAGAAAATTATGAATAGTTGCCTAGAGAATTGGTCGAGCAAACTTGTTCAGCTGTGATTTGACTAGGGATAATCCTATTGATCAACAGGTTTCATCATGTATCAAAATTGTGGTCACTCAGAAAGGCCAAAAGTACATCTCAAAACTGTCAGCCAACTGTGTATTTCAAACAATTTGCATCTTACCACCTCAGTGTTCCATACAGTCCATTTGAGAATGAGAAAAAGCTATAAAAATAAAAATTTACCTCCAAAAGATATGTGATCTCGAATCCAGTCAAATCATCCAGGAAGAAAAACCTGTAAAAACAAGAAAAATGACAAAAACCTTGTTGAGCATCAAAAAATGCTGTAAATTCAGATCCACAAAAATAGCCTTCTGCCATCACTACCAGATGAATCTTCATTAGTTAAGAAAATTACCAAAAAAAATACAGAAGTGTGCACATTTTTTAACCTCCAACAAATGTACAATATCGCATCGCCAGCCAGACAGGCTATTAATTACTATAAAGTTCTACAATCACATTCAAAACATATATGCTTTTTATTTATAAATGTCAGCAAACAACGACCTTTAGAAAATTAAATTCAAGAAAATTACTCATTCAAAGGCAATTTCATTAATTTAAATTCATCACTTGAAAACCAATCTGCTAAGGATGACAAAAATTTGAACCAAAAGGGCAGATAAATTTAAAAAGCTTAGCTTTAGAATGTTGCATGTTCCTGGGATGTTCACACCAATCAGATGGTACAAGATTTGCCTTTTTTTTAAAATTTCCCAGTGTGTTTGCAATCCTCTAAAGCATGATGCAGACACATTAATATGAGGATTTTTTTGGGATAAGTAATAGTTTATCAAGAAAAGCAATAAGAGATGATGCCACCTGAATGCAAAAGGCAAAGAATCAAAACATCCTACATACCTACTCTTTACACTCAAAAAACTACATAATCCAAAAGTAGCTATATTGAAAGGTTCAACGCTCCCAACACTCGATGATACAAAAGAAGACAAAATATGGATTTTACCGAGGCTGATAATGGACAAACTATTCAATCTCGTATGGAAATTTCTTTTACCTATTTTTTTAGGTGATCTATTATTAACAACTTCTTTCGCTATGGTAATTGGGTTGATGAATTACGGTTAACAAACAGCATGAGCTGTGAGGTACATGGGTGTCACATCAACTTACAAATAGGTTTCTCAGTTCTTGTCCTTCAAAAGATCTCCAATTCCTTTCTTCCCAAACAATCTACATCACAATCAAAGAATCCAACAACCATGCTTTCTTCCTTCTCTACCCCCTCCTTCTCTTCTAACAACGAAGACAGTTACCCACACTTCTAGGAAAACACAATACACTCCAAACAAGGCTAGAAACATCACACAAAGCTCTCTAGACCATGGCTTCAAACAAGCGGCAAGATATGGCTATATTTTGTGAATCATCACCAGCATCATTATTGTCTATAAGCAACGGAGTAGGCTTTCAAAATAGTTGTATAAAAATATCGTTCCCAAAAATAGAGGGGGGAAAAAAGAGAGATGTCAGTGATATTTTCGCCAAAATTTCAAGCAACACGGGCATCAGGCAATATATTCTCTTATCTTAATGTTCCTACTTGTTTCTACTTTTTATCTCGTCAGCAAACACAACTCTCTTCCATAAGCACAGAGAAGAAAACTATACGCCACATGTATGAAGAGAAAAAGAAGACAAGGAGGATGCTGGTTTATTCTCTACCACTTAACAACTTCATGAAATACATTAAATGTTACACACATTAAATGTTACACGTTGGTGCATTATCTGACTCAGCAACCGAATCTCAAACACAATGGTTGGCAATTCATTGCGGACCAATAAAGAAATAAACAAATAAGACTGAAATCCATATGAATAAAAACAACTCAGATATGTTAATTTTAGCACATTTATCCAAAATTATCCAAAATGGTGGGTTATGACCCTTTTGATGCTGAAATGGCAAACACAAACTACGTTCGATTAAATACACCTTTTGGAGACGAGATAACAACAGTGAGATGCTAACCAATGGCAAGAGATCATTAAATAAAACAGCATAAAAAGACATACTGCAGAAGATCTATGGCAACATAAAGATACAATATTACTTACAATGTTAGTGCAATGAGAGCAGCAGGTACATTCAAGAGGAACATCTTGAAATAGTCAACGGACAGGTCACTGTAAACCTACAAGACAAAGGTAAATCAGTTCAAGAAAACTCAAGGCTCAGCTCAGGTTTGCACAAGCATACACCCACTAAAAGTGTCATCAGGTGTGACAAAAAGGTAGTCAACTTTAAACAGATGACGTTTAGGAACAACAATTTTTCCCAATAACTATTCAAAGATCACATAGCACTGATGCCAGCTCTTAGTTTACAACTATATACAACTAGTGCCAAGGTCATTACTCATTAATATGTGCACACAAAGGAAACAGAATACCAATGTACAAGCCTAGTATTCTGAGTTCATGAAATAGACGCTGAAATTTATTGAATTTGTTCGCAGTCAATCCATATAATCTTCTATAACATTCAATAATAAATACATCTGCTGATTCATAGTGTGCAATGCACATAAATGGGGAAATGAGTAAGAAGAACAGAAGAACAAAGATAAATGGGAAACACAACCCCAAAACAATTAGGAAAGGTGATAGTCATTACTCATTAATATGTGCGCACAAAGGAAACAGAATACCAATGTACAAGCCTCGTATTCTAAGTTCATGAAATAGACGCTGAAATTTATTGAATTTGTTCGCAGTCAATCCACATAATCTTCTATAACATTCAATAATAAATACATCTGCTGATTCACAGTGTGCAATGCACATAATGGGGAAATGAGTAAGAAGAATAGAAGAACAAAGATAAATGCGAAACACAACCCCAAAATAATTAGGAAATGTGATAGGATTATATTAATTAAACTAATTATTGGAGATAATATAATGAACGTTATTAGTGCATACGCCTCCGAAGTAAGATTAGATGATCAAACTAAGAGAGATTTTTGAGACTGAATGGATGAGGTATTACAGAAGATACAAATAGGAGAAAACCTAATTATAGGTGGTGATTTCAACGGCCATGTAAGAATAGATAAACTAGGATATGAGAGGATGCATGGTGTGCAAGGTTTTAAAAAGCGGCCGCAACCGTTACGTAACGCCGTTACGTAACGGTTTTGGCGGTTACCGCCACCCGTTACGGCCGCTTTTGCAGTGTGATTGAGATTCACAGGTGTGTCGGCCGTAGCGGCTGCCGTAGCGGTCGTAACGGTGCTGTAACAGCCGTAACGGCCTGTTACGCACCGTTACGTAACGGTTCCAAACTGTTTCTTCCGAAAAAAAACACAAAAAAAAAGGCTAAAAATGGGGGAAGAGGGATAGAGAGAAGAGAGGAGAGAGAAGATAAAGAGAGAAAATGGAGGAGCAAGAAATAGAGAGAGGGAAGATGAAGAACATGTTATTAATTTGTTGAAACTGTAAGACCTATGCTATTCTATTCAGCTGCTATCACTAAACCATTTTGTTTGTGTGTGTCTATCTATATATTGTTTGAAAATAATAATAATAATAATAATAAGTGTGGTCATTATCTATTTGGCTTGGTTAAAATATGTATATATATATATATATATATATATTTAGCCTCTTATTTATTCTCTTACTTTTGTCATTGTTTATCTTATGTATAATAGTTAGTGATTAATTTTTTGTATAATATAAAGTCATTAATTATTAAAATAAAATGTAAAAAACTCAGTTTATAGTGATTTAAAAATATGAAATATATTGCATCATACTTAAAAATTTATAAAAATTGATCAATATTTATTTTTAACCCAATAAATATGATCATGGAAAAAAAATATGCGTATCGGTAAGTTTTTTTCAAATTGTGCAAAAAATAAAAAAATTCACGGTTCCGGTTACCGCAACCGTTACACTACGGTCTTTACATCCCGCAACCGCGTCACCGCCACCGTTACGGCGACCGCAACCGCTTTTCAGAACCTTGATGGTGTGTATAGTTTTGGTGGTAGAAATAAGGTTGGGGAGAGTATTTTAGATTTTGCGTTGACTTCTGATCTAGTGGTGGCCAATACTATGTATAAGAAAAAAGAGGAGCATTTGATAACCTTTAAGAGTGGGTCAATTAGGAACCAAATAGATTACTTTCTAGTAAGAAAAGTGGACCGTCTAAAATGCAGCAACGGTAAGGTGATTCCTGGAGAGAGCCTGATATCTCAACATAGGATTTTGGTACTAAATTTGTGCCTTAAAGGGCAATACCAAACTAAGAAGGATAATGGGCGTCGTAGGACATAAAAGGAGATAAATTATAAATATTTAATAATAGAATTGATAAAAAAAGTACTTGGGACTTAGAAGATGATACTAACACTATGTGGAACTCAATGGTCAATTATATGAGGAGAATCTCAATGAAGTTCTCGGAGAGTCGAAAAGAAAGGGACCTAACTTTAGGTAAACTTGGTGGTGGAGGGAGGAGACTCGAGCGGTAATAAAGATGAAAAAATAATACTTTAAAAAGTGAAAGAATGATAGAACTGAGAAGAATCTTAAGGGCTACAGATTAGCTAATAAGGAGGTCAAAAAAATTGTGAGAGAGACTAAGTTGAAAGCCTATGATAACCTATACACTAGACTAGATAATAAGGAGGGAGACAAGAGGATATACAAACTTTTATGAAGCATGGACACTCCAAAATAGGTGTTATGGCGGTGTCCGACACACGGACATGCCGGGGACATGGGAACACATACGAGACACGCCATCTGGCGTGTCCCGTTAATTTAATGATTTTTTTGTGGAGGACACAACATGGGGCACGGCAGGGCTCACTTTTTTTTCTTTTTTTTTTTTTTTTTTTTTTTTTGCCTCTTATTTAGTGCTTTTGTGAAGAATATTGTTGGATGTTGAATGTTTTTCCCTTCTTGTCTTAGCTCTTGTTATCGTTTATTATGACTTTTTTTTGAATGAATGATCTATTAATTTATTTAAATATAGTGATTATATTTATTAAATTAATGTTACTATGTTAGTGTTTGTTAATTTTGATTTAAGATAAATGTAATATGAATCTACATAACATACAAAAATAATAATAAAATTCGCCGTGTCCTCCGTCGTGTCTGTGTCCCCATTTTTTGAAAATTGTCGTGTCCTGTATCCGTGTCCGTGTTCGTGTTCCTGCTTCATAAACAAACTTGCCAAAATAAGGGAGAGAAAAACAAGGGACTTTAAACAAATTAAGTGCATCAGGAGTGAAGACTCTAAGGTGTTGGTGAAGGATGGAGAGATTAAGGAGAGGCGGAAAAATATTTTGAGAAGTTGTTAAATTAGGAACTTTGAAGTGGAGATTGCACTTAAGGAAAAGAAATCGAATAAAACTTTAGGATCCGATGATATCCCTATTAAAGCTTGGAAATGTTTGGATAAGAAGAGGGTTGCTTGGTTGACTATGTCATTTAGTAAGATTTTATTGACTAGAAAAATGTTAGCTGAGTGAAGGAAAAGTATTTTAGTTCCAATCTATAAGAATAAAGAAGATGTCTAGAACTCCAACAACTATAGATGAATCAAGCTAATGTGTTGTATAATGAAAGTGAGGGAGAGAGTGATGAAACATCAATTACGAGATATAACAAAGGTGTCAGAGAATCAATTTGGATTTATGCCTAGTAGATCAATAATGGAAGTGATCTATCTTTTGAGAAGAGTAATAGAAAAGTATAGATATAAGAAAAGAGACATTCATCTAGTTTTTTTGAATTTTGAGAAAACATATGATAGAGTGCCTCGGGATAGAATCTGGTAAATGTTAGAAAAGAAGGGGATGATAAAAGGTTACATTGATTTGATTAGGTATATGTATGAAGGTGTGGTGACCACTATTAGATCAATGGCTAGAAAAACAAGTGAATTTCCAATTATTATAGGATTTCACGAAGGATCAACCTTAAATCCATATCTTTTTGTTTTAGTTATGGATGAGTAAACAAAAATATTCAGGATGATAAGCCATGGTGTATGCTTTTTGCAGATGATATCGTGCAAGTGGATGAGACTAGAGAAGGAGTTAACACTAAGTTAGAGACATGGAGGGAAGCACTTGAATCTAAAGGATTTAGAATAAACAGAACTAAGACAAGTACATGGAGTGTAATTTTAGTAACAGTAACAATGGAAGTAGAGGAGAAGTAAAGATTGAGGACCAAGTACTACCTAAGAGTGAACATTTTCGTTATTTAGGATCGATTATCACAACGGCTGGAGAGATTGAAGCGTATGTGGTCCATTGAATTAAGGCAGGGTGGCTTAAATGGAGTGCGTCTGGGATAGTGTGTGATAAACAAGTACCCACTAAATTAAAAGGGAAGTTCTATAGAATGGCTATTAGACCAACGATATTGTATGGGACGGAATGTTAAGCAACTAACAAACAACATGTAAATAAGAGAAGTGTTGCTGAGATGAGGATACTAAAGTAGATGTGTGGCAATACTAGAAAAGACAAAATTAAGAATGAATATATTTGAGAATGGGTAAGAGTAATACTGGTAAAAGATAAGTTAAGAAAGAATAGATTAAGATAGTTTAGTAATATACAACGGAAACCAACAGAGACAGTAGTAAAGAGATGCGATACAGTGACGGTAGATGGAAGTATTAGGAGAAGAGGCAGACCTAGATTGACGTGGACTAGTGAAGCAACTAGAGATATGAATCTCCTTAATTTGTCTAATGAAATGGCATTAAATAGAGTCGAGTAGAGAAGAAAGATTCATGTAACCGACCCTATTTGATGGGACTTAAGACTTGGTTTGGTTCGGTTCGGTTTGGTTTGGTTCGGTTCAATTATCACCAATCAACATTCATCCAAGTTTGGTGCCCTAAAACTATTACATAAAGCCATATATTTAGGCATAATAGGAAGCCCTAATTAAATTGAAGTTAGCAAAAATAAAACACTACAATAATTGAATTATAATAAAATAACCTAATAAAGTAATAAAATCCAATAAATAAAAAATAATTCCTAAATAAATCACTAAATACTTTTTATCCAATGTCTTTTTGATCCCCATAAACATGGTTGAAACCGACCCCACCCCACCCCATGATAAGTTTCTTTGACGTTGTTCCAATTCCTTGGTCACAAAAGCAAGGATGGTGAAAACTGACAAAAAGTAGGAAGGCTATCAGTTAAGGTGAGCTTTCCTCCTTTAGAAAGATACTGTCCAAGGCAAAACCCATTTAATTAGAGACAGCTCCCTAGTTTAGGGATGACATGCATCCATTAAAGAGATTAAACCCACAACTTGGCATGATGCTCAAGCAAGCTACTTTTTCCTTAATCAAAATTAAATCCATATAGCATAGGATACAACAGGGGACTCTGCTTTGAAAAAAAAAAGAAGGGTTACCTGAAAGATAGATGAGAGAGGACCGGTAACATCAATCTGTAGGGAATATTTAAACTAATTCCCCAACAATCATTCCAGAAATAAAAGGCTACGATAAAATTATTGTACTTGTATTTGTATCCATACAAAAATTAACTTGTATTAAGTAAGCATAAACACACAAAACCGCAAATTGAAAAAAAAGTAAATAATATAGCAACAGAACACACCTTTCTACTGCGGAGACTGCATCGTGGACCCTCAACTACAATGTCACTCCCATCCATCTGGAGACAGAAAGGATGAAACAAAGTCACCAGTAGAAAGCAATAAAATAACAGATATAGAGGAACAACTGGAAGTGCAAGTTTAATTGTTTCCCTAACTTTCTATGATAAGAAATCAGGAAATAACAACATCTACGAGTGGATTATAATCCATCTTCCCAAATAGCTTCAGCCACAAACATTTCAACCACATAAAAAAATATGCATGAATACTTACCAGCCACACAACCACAAAAGATGTTGGACTAGTTTCTTCAGCAAGGTTTCAGAGTTCTATGCAAGTAATAAAGGAGTTAATCTGCTATAAATGAATTGACCATTGTAGAACAAAGAATGATACATATCTGGGAAACAAATTATAAAGGTAAACACACACATGCAACCACTGTAAGTGCATGTGTACTTATTAATAGCTGCAAGCAACGAAGGCATACACACAGATCAAGTCAACTAGAATAGCCTTCTTCCTTCACAAAGAAAGTAGGTCTTGGACCCAGGTACATTGTGTTGAGATTTAAACTTCCTTAGGATAAGTGGTGACACTTTCAAGAAGTATTGTATTGGATATTTAGCATCTACAAATTCAACCAAAAACATGAGTCTCATTCCCATTTCCAATTGAAACGTAGTTTATTTTCAATGAATCATTGTCAAGAAATTCCTTTTTTTTCTTTTTTTTCTTTTCCCTTTTTTTTTTTTTTGGATAAATGAACAAACTTTATTAAGAAAGCATCAAGATAATGCAAAGAATACAAAAAAGGCATCCCCAAATTGGGGAGAAAAAGCAAGCATTAACCAATCACTTCATCCAAAAAAATCTTTGAAAAAAACATATCCGGATCAACCTTCCTCTCCATCCAATTATACAAAACTACTAGAAGACGACTCTCTAATTGAAGCCTCCAATTTCTATGATATTTTCCAAACCTCCTCAGAATATTGATTGCATTTGCTTTGCTATATCTTCAGTAAATTATTTGCTCCACAACTCAACAACTTGACCACTTACAATGTAGAATCAAAAGCAATCATCTTAAGTAATGCAACTATTGCCTGCCAGATACAAGCACAATTCTAATAGAACAGAAGCTATGGCCCCGGTCTTAGTAAGCTGCTTTTCTCCTTTTCTCACTTGGATATATTATTATACAGGAAAGGACAGCAGTATCTTTGGGAGTCCTAAAGTAATTGGTGATAGTATAATCTACATAAATCAAAGTCGATAGTGACATTGTCATCCAAGGCCAGAAACCCCAGGACTGTGGATCACCATGGAAAAAATTTAGGGGGACTTACATGTAAGTCCTAATAAATGGACTTATTGTCCAATAGGTCCTGTGAGAATTAATGGCATTTTTCATCAAACACTATCAAAAAGCTTCACTAATTGTAAAATTTCAGCGACAGTTTAAAAATTCTCACGAAAAAAAGTCACCAATTTTTAACTTTTAGCGATAGTTCCAAATAGTCACCATAGAAAAAAAACCAAGAATTCTCTTTCTTCATCATCAATCGAACCACTGTTCGCGACCGGAAGTTTTAGAGGCAATTTATAAAAACCATGACAAAAAAAAAAATCATTAATTGTCAAATTTTAGCGATATATGCAAAAAACAGTCACAAAAAATTATTTTTAACGACGATTTTATTAAGAATTATTTTCAATAGGACTTGATGAGAATTAAGTCCAATCATTAGCACTTATTGGTAGTTTACCCAAAAATTTAAAATTATGAAACTAGACATGATAGATTTGTGAACTAAAAGTCAACAAAAGAGTAACAAGTAGGCTTGGATTCTTCAAACATGCGTTCCCATGCTATAATAATGAATGATCAATACTTAGCAACCCCTTAAAATTCGAAAGTAAATTTCAAGATAAATTAAATGTATATTGTTAATTGAAGAATGTGCATATGAGGATGAAGCCAATGTGAACAAACCTTTAGTTTCATCTTCAGTTTGTCATACTCCTCATCGCTCATTATTGGCTTCCCAGCTACATAAGCCATTGAAGCTTCGAGAAATTTCTGTTCATCAGAAGCTGTACATGAACCAATAAAGTTATGCAATGGCATCTTAAAGGTTCAAAATTTGATGAAAGGATACCATAAAAGGTGGAGGCTCCATATGTAGAATTTAGTCCATACTTAGCATGACAATGCTGCTTCCTTCCCACATTAGTTCTTCCTTGAGGTTATCAAATTCATCATTTGACATAATAGCCCTTCCCTCATAATAAAAAGCCTACAACAGAAACCAAAAACAAACCTCAAATCCCTTGCATAAAAAGCAGCAAAACTAAATATATAATCAAAAGCAGAATTAACAGAATGAAACCATTACTCTTTTTTTTTCCAAATTCTAGAACGCTGCATAATACTTCTGATTCTACAATCAGTAGGACAATCAGAAGTATTTTAATCACTGTAGAACTGTAGTCTGAGCAGAATTCTAAGACACAATAAATTTGTGTATTTAAAAAACAAACCAAAACAAAACAAACTAAAAATAATATGTTTTATTACTTGTAGTGCTTGAAGAAATTCTTGTTCAAGCTCGCCCAATGACTTCTTCTCTTTCTTGTCTATGCTACAGTATGGCAAGATCTTACTGTCAACCACCTCATCTTCTTGGACCTGACCTGCAAGGAGCACTAGGGTTAGCAAACAGAATTTTGATAGCAACCCTCCTTGAAAAGATATTTGTAAGAGAACATATAAAATGCACAATGATGTAGAGCAAGTAAAAGAGCTGTATTTGCAAGCAATTCAAATCCTGAGAAGACCAAAATGTGAATTTTATTTCTTGTTTACTATTTTTTATTAGTCACTTCTTCGAAAGAGCCAATCAAATGAGACTATTGCTAGCAACCAAGCAAGTAAAGTAGCAGCTAAGGAGGCAGCAATACTACTTGACCACTAGGGTTGGGATTGTGCACTTTGTCATAGTTATTAATGTGCACATTGCCTTCTTATAGGGGTTTATCCACATCCACACTTGTCAGGCAACTTGCACATGAAAACAGAGATAGCACATGTGATATGTATTTTGGTCATTTTATATTTTCTGTAGGGGTACTTTAGTCTATAGGATTAATTAGAGTTTTGTTCTCTATTTATTTTGTATAAGCTATGTGATTAAGCTTAGAGTAGTTAATCCAATAAAATACAATTTTCCCTCTCTTCCATAATTGCTCACAGCTCAGCGTGATTTTCAATTAAAGTTGTCACATGAAAACTACTTATCAAAAAAATATGACTGCACATGAAAATTTAGTCGCCTTGAACTAACAAGAGGGAATGTCCTCCATGTTCAATCAAGCATAATTAAAAATACAAAAAGTAGATGTTACAATATTCACACAAAAAATGCTGTCAAGAAGTCATTACAAGTGTCATAAGGTGCTTGGGCAGAAACTTAAGTGTGTAATTGGCAACACTATCCTATATCTTATTCTTTTCATCTCTTGTCCTTCTTCTCTTCTTTTCTCATCCACTCCTCTTCCCCACATCTCTCTTTGGTGGCTCATGTTGGATGTCACAAAGTTTGCATATCCCAATGGCACTCATTGAAATTTAGAGGTCTGAAAATCACATTGAACCCTCCCCCTTAGCAATTTTTCCTCCTTTTATATTTTTCACTCTAGCACTCCTATATATACTTCACGCAACCATTCCTATAAACTCCATACAAGATTTGCTTTCTTTTCACCTTTTACCAAACCCACTGGGAATTTTCCAATTTGTCTATGATTTACATGCTCTCGATAGAGAATAAGCTATTAATTATCCCTTAATTTCAACACATTGCCAAAGGTGTAGCCATGAAATTGCCTTGATTTAATATTCCTCAATTGCTATTATTCGAATTGTATTCACTATTTCGCACATGGAAGCACTCCCGCAATCCACACGAACACAACAAAGATAAAAGCACACATAGAGAATATACAGTTTGGCAAAAACCTGTGTACGCTATTGGCAAAAGAGAAATCCATCATAAACTGAGAGATTACAGGCCTAAGACAATCTAAAATATCCAAAATTGACACCAATAGTAGACAATCGAAAACATCCAAAACAGATACCAATGAGTTTTGTCCCTCCCTCATATAGTTGGATTTCCCTAATACATATCTTGGACCCCTTAGTGGATTCCAGACCCTACAACCCTACCCAAACACATGTACCAAGCCAGGAACTATATGGACGAACATAATACATGAAATACACTCAACAACCGAATATCCTATCTGCACTTGATATTAAAGGGTGATTAAAGAACATACCACTCCCGAAGGTGGCTTCCAAAAGCTTAGACAAGCCTAGACAGCATCCCCTATCTATGATAAAAAGGAAAAAAGCACCATCGAGAAAGAAATGTTTGTGTATAAACTAACAGCCATAACTCTCAAAAACCAAGTAAATCCATTCGAATTGCAGCAATAAGAATCTGTGAGTAACTGACTCAAAAACAAAACCACATAAAATAGAAAACCCAACTAGGGCATGAACAAAAATGAGAAATCCGGTGAACGCATAATGGGCTATGAAGCACGGGTACTCCAAAAATAGTGCCGTACACGCACCGGGTACTTACCGGGTGCGGGTACGCGCACCGGTATGGCTGCACGGGTACCGGGTACGGCAAAAAGTAGTCGGGTACGTCTGCCTCTGTCGGGTACGCCATGGGTACGGCTCGGGTACGGCATGGGTACGACTTTGGTGCGTTTTGGGTACGGCGGGGCAGAAATCAAATTTTCTGGAGAATTGAGGGGCACCGGAGCAATATTAAGAAAAATTAAAAAAAAAAAAAGATATTTACGAAATTACGAATGAATTTCTTTTGCCCTAATGTCATCACTCTTGCCCTAATCTGTCATCAGTCGAGCAAAGAGGCGAGGCGACACAGCACGAAGAGGCGACGGCGACCCACCATTCCCTTCCGGCAACGGCGACGCAAGAGTTCCGGTGAGTCTTCTTCTTCTTCGTCTTCATCTTCTTCTTCGCCTTCTTCTTAGCCTTCTTCTTCTCTGTTTAATCTTCCTTCCACCCTCGTCTTCTCTCATCTTCTTCGTTTCTTCTTCTTCATCTCATTTTTTTTTTTTTTTTTTTTTATACAGAGATCAGCAAGCATCTATTTTCAATTCGTCCCCTGCACTGCATATCAGCCACCTAGCAACCAAGCAACTGGTCAGAATCTCTTCATCTCTATTTTTTTTGATTTTTTTTCTTGTTTCTTGTTTCTTCTTCAGAGGTATAATCTGATGTAGAACGAAAAAAAAATTAGAGAGGTATTGAACCCTATCATATTTAGAAAAGAAAAAAAAAAAAAAAGATAAAAAATGTTAATAATTAATCTGCTGCAAGTGTTAATAATTATAATCTGATATTAAAAAAAAATTAGATCACAAATAATTATAATCTAATGTTAATAATTATAATCTGATGTTAAAAAAAAATTAGATCACAAATAATTATAATCTGATGTTAAAAAAAAATTAGATCACAAACATTGTTAATAATTAATCACAAATATTATTTTTAATCATCAAAAATATTATTTTTTATGCTTATAGGAAAATGAGTTCATCAAGCAGTTTAGGTTCATCTGCTGCAAGTGCTTCTGCTCCTTCCATTGATCAATCTGGAGATGAAAATGCTCCTCTTTGGGGCTATGTTACAAAATTAGTTAGAAGGGGAGAAGGAGGAAGTGGTAATACAAAATTTAAGTGTAATTTTTGTAACATTGAGTACCAAGGGTCATATTCTAGAGTTAGAGCCCATTTGTTGCTACTTACTGGCCATGGAATTAGAGTGTGTGCAATTGTGAAGAACAAGAGTGATCTTCTTTCTGAAATTCGAAAGGCAGATCAAGAAGCTGAGAACCGGAAAAAAATGGCAAAGCCAAAAAATGTTCCTTTACCACCACCATCTTCTCAAATTAGTGCTAGCCACGGCAGTGTAGAAGATGTTGGAACATTTAGAATGGAAGGTTATGCACCAAGAAAGAGAAAGGCAATTGGGAGTAGCCCTTTAGATAAGGCATTCAATCAAAGTGTTAGAGAGCACTTACATTCTTTAATTGCTCATATGTTCTATTCAGCCGGTTTGCCTTTCCATTTGGCTAGGAATCCATACTTTGTGGATGCTTTTCAATATGCTGCTGAGAATCAAATTGTTGGGTATGTCCCTCCTGGATATAATTTGTTGAGGACTACCTTACTTCAAAAAGAAAGGGCAAATATTGAAAGGTTATTGGAACCAACTAAAAAATCATGGGATGAGAAGGGGTTGAGTATAGTATCTGATGGATGGACTGATGCATAGAGGAGGCCTCTCATTAATTTTATGGCAGCATGTAATGGTGGAGCTATGTTTATAAAAGCTGTTAATTATGAGGGTGAGACCAAGGACAAGTATCATATTGCCAAATTAATTAGTGAAGTGATTGATGAAGTGGGTCCTAATAATGTAATTCAGGTAATTACTGAAAATGCTCCAGTTTGTAGTGCAGCTGGATCAATTATTCAAGGTAATTATCCGAAGATCTTTTGGACACCTTGTGTAGTGTACACTCTTAATCTTGCTCTTAAGAACATTTGTGCTGCGAAGGAAATTGGAGTTGCTGCATATGCTTATGATGAGTGCCATTGGATCACTACTGTGATTGATGATGTAATGTTTGTGAAAAATTTCATCATGAATCATTCTATGAGATTAGCTATTTTTAATGAGTTTGTACCTTTGAAGCTACTTTCTGTTGCAGATACACGCTTTGCATCTGCAATTGTTATGTTAAAAAGGTTTAAACTTATATATTATGGTCTCCAAACAATGGTGATAAGTGACAAATGGGCTTCTTACAAGGAAGATGATGTTGGGAAAGCAAGTGTTGTAAAGGAAAAGTTGTTGAATGATGTTTGGTGGGATAAGATTGAATATATACTCTCATTCACATTGCCAATTTATGAGATGCTCAGATTTTGTGACACAGATAAGCCATGTCTACATTTGGTTTATGAGATGTGGGATTCAATGATTGAACGGGTGAAGGCATCCATCTATAGACGTGAAGGGAAGTCAGAAAATGAAGAGTCATCCTTTTACTCTATAGTGCATCAAATATTAGTGGAAAGGTGGACAAAAAGTAGCACACCTCTTCATTGCCTTGCTCATTCTTTGAATCCAAGGTATAATTCACATTAGAGTCATAGTTTATACTTTAATTTTTTTCATTGCATAATTTACTTATTATTTTTTTCTAATTATGAAATCTAGGTATTATAGTGGGATGTGGCTTCATGAAAATCCCATTCGTGTTCCTCCTCACAAAGATGTTGAAATTTCTGAGATGAGAATCAAGTGTTTTAAGAGATACTTTCCTGATTCAGATGAGAGAAGAGTTGTTAATACAGAGTATGCGAAGTTTTCAGGTTGTTTAGAAAGTTTTGGTGACTCTGACTCAATATGTGATAGAGGCGTAATGGAACCAGTGGTTTGGTGGTTGGCACATGGCTCTTTTGCACCTACGCTCCAATCTTTGGCAGTGAAATTACTTAGCCAACCATGTTCCTCATCATGTTGTGAAAGGAATTGGAGCACCTACTCTTTCATTCACTCTATGAGGAGGAATAAAATGACACCACAACGGTGCGAGGATTTGGTTTTTGTGCACTCCAGTATTCGCCTCTTAACAAGAAGGAGTCAACTATACACAGAAGGAGAGACCAAGTTATGGGACGTTGGGGGAGATGCATTTGATTCATTGGAGGGTTCTGGTTTCCTTGAAATTGCAAATCTTTCACTTGATGAGCCAGAGATGAAAGCTATTTTATTCAATGAAGAAGTTGATGGAAGTGAACTTTGAAGTGTCAAGTTTAGATATATAGGGCTTTCTTTTGTTTTTTTTCATTTGCTTGTGTTATGAACTGAATTGGCCTTGTTTTTCTTTTGGTGTTGGTTGTTTTTCCATTGCTTGGATTATGGACTGAATTGGTGTTGGTTGTGTTGTATTGAATTGAACTATATTAATATTTGTCTTTTAGTTTTATAATTTTCTTTTTAGTTTTGATATTTAATTTCAATTTGTAGGTTGGATCTTCTAACCATAATTATAAAAAATAAAAATAAATAAAAAAATATCGGCGTACCGCAGCCGTACCCGTATCCTACTTTTTTGGAATTTTGCCATATCGGCGTACCCGCACTCGTACCCGTACCATACTCGTACCCGCACCCGTGCTTCATAGATAATGGGTTACACTTCACATAAAACTTGAAATTAGAGAATTTGTGTTGTCAAGTCTAAAATAACAACTTTCTTCTCCTGACAATCAAAATCTCAATTCTAATTACATGAGGTGATTATCGGTAATATAGCATTGTCTACCCAATGAATGAACTAACTATTCAAATGTCCAAACCACCCATATGTTATATAAACAAGGCATAATCAAATCACCATAACAATTAAGAGAGAGAGGGAGAGGAAAAAAGAAGTAAAGAGTAAAGGAAAGGCATTTAAGCAGTATTATATGAATTCAAAATTCCAACAAAACCATTTTCTATCAATGTGATCAATGAAGTACACATAGGGATTCGGATATAGAAACCAAACCTGGCTGGTCAGTAGTGGCCTTGGGGGAAAGAATAAACAGTCTGCGTCGAACACACAGCTGTCGATCAACGAGTGAGACTAAGCGAACCCTAGAAGAAGAAGATGATGATGATGGTGAAGTGGAAGAGAAAAGAGCAACGGGTTTTCGAAAGCGAGCGCTGAAGAGACGAGGAGCCGTCAGAGTAAACCCTAATTTGGTGGCCATTTGCTGCGGCGGCGGTGGAGAAGTGGAGAAGTGGAGGGCAAGATATGGGTAGTGGTTGTTGCATTTTGATTATTGGGGTGGGGGACTGTTGATGATTTTTTGGGCGAGAAAGAAGAGACAACCGAGCTCAGGATCGGATAAGGCAATGACGAAATGTGTGAACGAAATTGTGAGAGACAGATCTTCCAAAGATCAGATTCTGGCCCTGCTTGGGATGGGCCTTGTTTGGGTTATGTTTCCCAAAAAATTTTGGAAAAAATTTTCTACAAATAAGTTTTCAAAACTAATCAAACTAAATAAATTTTTTCAAAAAAATTTCTCAAAACTTGTTTGGTTTACAAGTTTTCCAAACAAATCTCTCTCTCATACACATCAAATCAATCACTTTTTCCAAAACTCTCTCTCAAAATAATTTTTCAAAATATCTTTTGAAAAAAACCAAACCAAACAACTTTTCGTACTTTTTATCTCTAAAACTCATCTCCCAAACTCAAACCAAACATCATTTTTTTTGTTTTTTTTTTTAATTATTAAAATAGTTAATAAAGATATAATAATTTCAAATAATTAATAAGACAAAATATTATATCTAGATTATAATTATTTTATTTTTTTTCTCTCACAATTATCAAATTAATTATTAAAAGAATTAACTATTATCCCAAACATAATTTTATTACAATTTATTTTTTTAATTTTTCTTTTAAAAAAATGTAAAGAAAATAAATAAATGATATGATCTAAAAAAACTAAAAAAATGATTTTTACTCAAAATAGATCTAAAATAGCGAAGCTCCCAAACGGGTTAATCAACAACCCCCATTGATTCACCCAGCGAGAAATTATTCAATGCGGGTTAATCAACAACGTCCAATCACCCAGCGAGAAATTATTCAATGCTTACGTGTGGTAGTTATTGGTTAGATTCATCACTTTTGTGTTAAGTTTTGATATAAAAATAGATGTTTTGAGGAGATAATTAAAAATTAATTTTTTATTTTTTTAATTATTTTAAAAAATATATAAAAAAATATAAGATATAATATGACGTAAAATAGATTAAAAATTAAGAAGTAATTTTTAACCTACTTTTTAAAAATGACAAAGTATTACCTGGTATAGACGTCCCTGAACGTCCCGGGAGGGAATCCCGTTCTGTTCATTTGAGCTCACTATAGTTCGGACTCAATGTCACGGTCCTGTATCTAATCTCGCAGAGTACAATGCAAGACCGATGAATCATCAAAGAGTTCAAATCTGGCAAATCGTTTTTGAAAAATATATTTTTTGTAAAGAAATGTCAAACATGGACTGCTTTGCCAGATACAGAGTCGTCACCTAAATATTTTATTTTGGAAGAATTTAGGAAA
The DNA here is from genome assembly GCF_055761805.1 of Camellia sinensis. Classification (NCBI taxonomy): domain Eukaryota; kingdom Viridiplantae; phylum Streptophyta; class Magnoliopsida; order Ericales; family Theaceae; genus Camellia; species Camellia sinensis. The sequence continues at coordinate 66,110,240 of NC_138973.1, read as the reverse complement.
CCCTGACTCGTGCCTAAGGCCACGTGTCCGTCATCACCAAAGTTGCCTTGGCTCGGGAACTTGGGTACGATTGGGGAAGGTCACTTCGTGAGCACCCCCGCTCGCCCCGATCAAAGATCGACCTCTACTAACTATAATATCAGGTTTTGAAAACATATGTGCTCTTATTCCGGTCATTAGCTTAGATTTACTATATGATGCACACAGCATACAAGTATAGACCGGATCGCCTGAATTAGAACAAAACATTTCTTGTTTGTTTTTTAAAGCGGTTTGCAACTCGCAAGTAGACTAAAATGCAGATTTTGTCACCCTCGGGTGGGCTTAGGAAAGATGATTTGGCCACTATCTAGTGGGTTTAAAACTCACAGTCAATGCACTATTCCAATTCAGATAATCCAACCTTCACCCACAGGCATTCAGGCAGTTATATTACATAAGCAAATAGTCTCATGGTAAGCATGCTATCATGGCAGTCACTCACACACATGCAAGGATGTTAAAGCATAAAAGCTTACCTAGTATTCCGAGCCAAAACAAAAGCTAGTTAGTAATCAAATGTATGATCCTAGCTAATGTTAAGATGGCTAATGCAACGCATGCAAAATGCAACTAGAAATAGGCTCGGCTATTCTAAGATGGCATATGAAATGCAACAGATAGCATGTATTCAACTTTGGAATGGAAAATACAATGCAGTTAGTATGATACGCCGAGCCCGGTGCATGCAATACAGATGAATAATGCAAACATGCGAGCATAATGATGCTAATTGAAATATGCCCTAGTACTAACCATCAAAAGTAGGTAAGTAAAAGGGAGAAAGAAGTGGAGGTTGGAAGACATGCATCACACACACACGCGTTTATTACATAATTCGCCCTCTCTCAGAGGGACCAAAAGGATAATACAAATTAATTAACTAACAAGCTAATTAAATATTACACAACCACTTAACTAATTAAACAAAATTAATTAAGTTAAGAAAGTAATAAAACAGCCTCGGGAAGAGGGTCAAATGCACACATGCTCGGCTTCGCTCGGAAATCCAACGCCATGCTCATGTTGCCTCTGTTTACACTGCTTTATGCCTCTAAAAATTGCAAAAGTCCCAAGGTTGGTTCTGGAACACTCCCTGAACACTGTGGGATGTCACCGACCAAGAGGAAACATCACCGGCCATGGGAAACTGGTCATCGACCAAAAGTATGGCTCTCGGCCAAAAATATGTAGTCGGCCAGCATTCAATGTGGTCGGTCGGCTATCCATTCCTGCAGAATCCTGTTTGACAGCAGCAGAGGACAAACAGAGCATGGCAAAGTATTTACGATGCAATATTTGCACAACTAACCTCCCTATCATGTTATGAACTCAAGGAATGATGGTCATCGACCCTCGGGCCACCAATCATGTATTTCGATGCATGATGGCCCAAGAGGCCAAGTGTGCATTTCAATGTCAAATGTAATGCACACAACACACATAAGGCCCCCAATCTCTATCATGATTGATCAAGAGGAATGTGATGCATGCAATGATATGCAACCTAAGCATGCAATATAAGCATGTGAACAAGTATGCAAACATGCAAGCATGTAACAAGTATGCAAGCTAATAAGCATGCAAAGTGCAACTTAAACATGCAAGTATGCAAGACATGTAACAACATGTTGAGCAACTTAATCAAAGATGCATGCCAAATGCGATATCACTTAAACATGCAACAACATATTAATAAGCCAAGTATGTAACAACATGCAAAGCGAGCATGCAAGAACATGCAAAGGATGGTCTTACACCAAGATGGACAGCTCTCTAATAGGTCCAAAACAGTGGCCATATGAGATGAGAACAAGGCCCAAGATTCATGCAAACATGCGCAATGCAAGGGCTCCAAGCCTAAAGCACAAAATGCAACTCTCCAAGAGCAATGCAATGATGAAACATGGCATACAATGGCATACATTTCGGCTCTGAAATGGTATACTAAATGATTCCAAAATGACTCCAAAGCATGCAAACACTCATGATATGCATGGTAGGGGCCTCAAAACCCAAGACTAGCCTAAGCATTTACACTATAGCTATACAAAGCATGAATGATATGGCCATGGCAGCCCAAAACAAACCTAGGATAGCCCAAAATAAGCATAAAATCATGTTAGAGTAAAGCTAAAATATGCTAAGATGATGAGTCAAAACATCATGCACAAGAGGCTAGTAAACAAGATTTGTTCTACACCTATATGGAGCATGCAAATGATGACCAAACCAACTATGGATAGGGTCATGATATGGCAAAACATTACAAAAAACATGCTGAAATGTAAACCAAACAAGCTAACAAGACATGACAAAACATGAAGCATGTGAAGCTAGTTTAGGCGATTTACACTACAAGTGTATGAAACATTCAAGGGGTCACTAAACCAGCCCAAAACAGATTCATGACATGCCAAAATATGACCAAATACCCTCTAAAATGTATCCAATACATGCAAAAATGAGGTGCTACTTTGAAAAGTTATGAAGGGGGTTGCTCTACACATGCAAGAGGCAAGCCTTAAATGACAAAAACAGCTCTGGAAAAAGTTCAAGCAGGCCCCAAAACTCACTGAAAAAGGCCTGAACCGAGCTCAAGAAGTGTGCAAATATGGGCTCCTTTGTAAGGCCAAAAATGCAAGTAAACAAGACAATAAGGAGAGGGGATGACCCTCTCATTCTTAGGACCTCAAAACACCATCCCCACCACTGAAATCCAGAGGGCCAATACAAGGTGGTCCCGAAACTCACAAAAAATGCACAAAATGAGACCAAACAAGGCCTAAGAGGGGGTAAACAACCCCAAACACAAAAGTGATCTTAAACAAATTTCAAAAGGAGCTCAAATTAGGACTTCTTTCAGTTTATGACAAAGCTCGAAAATGATTCTAAGTATGGCTAAAAGATGAAGCAAAATAAAGACCAAAAGAGGGTAAAGTGTGTTACTCTTATAGTTCCAGCAAAACCAGCAGCTTTGAGACCAAAAAATCAGACCTTCAACCTCTGAAAATGGCCTCCAAGGACCTTAGATGAGTGGTGGAGGTGTGTGGCCATGAGGTATGGCGCAAAGGGGTCAAGAACCAACACTTTTGGAGCTCAAAATATGGAGATAGAGAAAGATACAACTCTTGTGCCTTAGGCCATTTTTTTTTTCAACCCTTACAATAGAAGAGGAGCTCTTCTTTTATAGAGGAAGAAAGGTCCAAGCTTTTCTTAGAAGCTTGGAGCAAATGGGCCAAACTTCTTCAAGAAGCTAAAAAGGAGTCAAGCTTCTCTTAGAAGCTTGGAGCAAAGGGTTCAAGCTTCTCTTAGAAGCTAGAACAAAGGTTCAAAAGGTTCAAGCTTCCTCAAGAAGCTAAAACACAAGGGTTCGAAAGGTTCAAGCTTCCTCAAGAGGCTAAAACCAAGGGTTCAAAAGGTTCAAGCTTCCTCAAGAAGCTAAAACAAGGATTCAAAATGTTCAAACCCCTTCAAGAAAAGGTCTCGCGCAGAAAAAGTGGCCGATTGACCAAAATCATTAGTCGGCTGACCAAACACAATGCTGACTGACTAACACATTTGGCCGGTAGAAAGAAAACAGGGCCGGTGGCCTCCAGCCATGGCCGGTGAGATGTGGGGATGGCTTACAAGCTATTTCCCACCCTCAAAAGCAAAACAACAAGTGTTTGATGCAAAACCAAACATAAAACAAACAAGTCGAGAGGTCTTGAGGCAAGGCGCGTAGCCGAAACCTTCGAGAACTCAAGACGAATACAAACATGGATAATCATCGAGTGTTCAAACGATGACGTCCAAGTCTCGAGGACGGTCAAAAATGGGGTGTCTACACCTAGGAATCTATAAAAATATAATTCTCGATCATTTGGTTAGAGATTGTGTAACACTTTCGTCAGTTGTAGTAAATACGATTTGAAAGTAGGAGTTGTATTTTGAATTTGTGAGTTTTGAAATTATGATTTGAGTATGAAAATTTTGTTTGGTAAAAGAGTTTTGAATTGAGTTGGAAATTTTTGATGTGACATATGATATTTGATACAAAAATTTACAACTCATAACCAAACATACAACTCAAAATTCTATTAAAGCACATAAAAAATTTTAAAAAATTCAGAAAATATTTTTTTCGAATATATAAAAATTAACATATGTCAAAAAAAAAAATTGCATTGTTCTGGTCAACCGGTCGAACGACCACTAGGACGTCCGGTAAGACATCCGATGGGACAATCGATTAGGCCAAATTTGAAAAAAAAAAAAATGAAAATCGCGCCTCACACAAAGTTTTTTGCAGAATTTTTTAAATGTTGTGGAAATATGATTTGAGAATACTATCCAAACATCATATTAGAATATAGGGGTAGAATCATAGTTTGGAAATTATTCCAAACACAGCCTTGGTTTTTTTATTGTGATGTGATAAAGTCATTTGGTATTAATTTTTTTAGTTGGTATTTTTGAGTTGAGGTTAAAAAGTTCATTTGGTTTAATTTTTTTGACTTTTATAAGAAAAAAAGTGAAATAATTAAGATTTAAATGTGATATTTTATTTTATTAATTTATTTTAACTTATTTTGTCTTTTATAATTTTTTAATTCAACTAATGGTAGTTGATGGGTTTAAATTTGGGTCGGTAAACTTGTATTATTGGCTGGGCTTGAATTTGGTGTGTTTGAATAATTTAAGGGCAAATTACATATACCTCCCTTGAGGTTTGACTAAATTATAGATATCCTCTTGAGGTTTCAGAAATTACATCCCGTCCTCTAAGGTTTGTATTTTCATAACAATTTGTCTCCTGAGGTTTAAATTTCATAACAAATTATCCCCTAATTTGTTATGCAAACATAGCATTCAGAGGGAAATTTGTAATTTCTCAAACCTCAGGAAGGTATTTGTAATTTAGCCAATTCTCGAGGGGTATATGTAATTTGCCCAATATTTAATTGTTGGAATTTATTAATTTTTTAATTATTTTAACTTAGGTTAAAAAGTTTCATTTTGGATAAATTTTTTGACTTTTTAGAATTTTGTAGGAAAAAAATGAAATAATTATGATTTAAATGTGACATTTTATCTTATTAAGCTAAAAAAATTATTTTATCATTTTATGATTATTTTAGCCTCAACTCACCACACCCCAACCCATTATGCCAAATGAGGGCTTTGTTCGATTATATAAATAAATTTTATATTTATAATTACTCTCTTATTCCTTTTGGAAAAAAAATATACATATATATATATATATATATATATATTTATACTATTATATATGTAAGCACATGAATTGGTATTTAATAGTGTGGTGGCTTCTCCTTCTATCACATGACAAAGTTTCTTATCTTAAAATAAAAAAATATTATTCAAGCAAGATTTGAACTCAAAATTTTAAATTTTATTAAAAACACTCTTATATATCATTTAGATAAGATACATATTATGATATTAATTTCTTTATTATTTATTTTTATACTTATTTATCTGAATTAAACATATATTACGCCTGTCACCCACTAACATACAAAACCAACTGCCAGGTCATCGGTTTTTGGTTTCTTTCACAATAATTTTATGAGCTTATTATTTGAATTTATTATTAATACTAATTTAATAAGTTCTATTTAGGTTGATAAACGAGCGGAGTGTATGTTCTTTAAATTTGCTCTTTCACAATGATGAATTTAAAAACGTATTTAAATTTGATTTATTTAACATAATAAGCAATTTCGAACAATTTTTTGATAAATTAAATTTAAATAACTTGATTTTTTTTTAAATTTGTTAAAACCTACCATCACCTACTCCACCTACTACACCTACCACCACCTACTACACACCTACCACTACCACCTACTACCACCTACTCCACTACATCTCTTATATAAGGAGCCCCTCACCATTTGTAATTTATAACAATATCATAAATCAATAATACATACAATTTATTCACTCTTTATTTCTCTTTATACATTAAATTTTACATGGTATCAGAGCAAGGTTAAGAAGCTAGTAATTCTGCTTCACCGGCGGGCGGCAGCCTCGCCTTGGCCGCCCGCCGGACCTCTACACATACCTTCACTCTTCTTCACCACCTCGCCGAAGCAAACCCAAAATCCCTTTGGGACATTTCGTCGAACACCATGTCTGCAACAATGATGGGCAAAACACACACACCCACCATGCAGGCGGGACACCCAACATAGCCAGACAGACAGGCCAACCTCTTCTCTCTTGGGCTGGTTCTCTCCTTCCATACACCTCACCACCACATTCTGTTGCATGGAAGATGAATGCACAAGGCTGCTCATAATGGACCATTCATAACAAATACAGCAGCAACAGTAGCAATTGCTCGGACTTGGAACTCAATCTGGTATGCTACAACAATCTAAGGTTCCGATGCAGCAACAAACCCAGCAGAGTTCTGCAATTTTATTGCCAACCCGAGGTCAATAGTTACAACAAGAACAACCAGCAGCAGCAAGATCAATAGGTGGTGTCGGACCTGTCGCCGGGGAACCATAGGTGACAAATGATACACAGAGATATCCATATACATACTTTCTTTCTCTCGGATAACACACAGAGAGAGACATGCATGAACTCCCTCACTGTCACTCTCTTTTCTCTTTCTCTCGTGGGGCATGAGAACACACACATGGATAGTTTCTTCCAGCCGATTCTGGCCCTGCCAACGAACCCATCAAGACATTCTTCACTTCTCATCAGTTCAGAAACACCGTCTGGTAACTCTCTCTCTCTCTCGCCGCACTTGTAGCCGTTGTGGTGGCGGAATCCTTGCGAATCACCTTCTTCGGGTACTTGGAGATTCCGGCGACGAGACAGTGGCCGTAGGGGCGATCGCGAGTGCCATCGTCGAAGGATCTGATGATCACGGCTTTTCGGCCGGCGTAGCGGCCTTGGAGGACGATTACGACCTTGTTTGGTTTCAGAAACTTCACCATTTTCGCCTTCCTTCGCTCTCTCTCTCTGATCCCTTTTTCTCCACTAGACCCACTTTAATCATATCCCTGATTTCCCTTACTTTAAAACCAAACCTCTCTCTACACAGACAAAAGTAGAACCCATCTCATGATTCCCACTCTTTACTTTGTCAGACTCCACCACCCCCACAATGTGATGTTGCCAGAACCCATCATTCATTCCACTAGAGTGTATAGAATATATATATATATTTTTTTTTAACAAAAAAAAAAAAAAAAAACCTCACACCGATCTTTCTCAAATCGGCCATCCAAAAATATTGTCTTTCATCTTTTTATTTTATTTTATTTTATTTTTCTTATTCTACAAAACAACAACACCAAAATAACACCACAAACATTCCACGCACTTGTCATTTCTTTCTTTATGACGGAGATCAACCTCGATCACAATTTTACACCAAAAAAAAAAAAAAAAAAAACAAACAAACAACCAAAACCAAAACCACAACCACCACATCCACAAGCGGGATTTTTCTTCTCTACTCTACCGCCGGTCTCTTCTTCTTGCCTCCGTCCTGGGCGGCCCTTGACGATGTTGCCTCCGTATTTCCTACTCCACTGGACACGATCACTCCACCCTGCTCAGCATATGGCGGCCCTCCAAATCGGAACATCACGGTGGCCTTCCGCTTCAGCTCCTTATTTTCTGCCTTTAGCACACTTATCTCTGCTCGCGCATCCTTATACATGCGTTGGAGTAGAGCCAGTTGGGCGTTTAACTGTTGCACCTCATTTGTCCTACTCTGCAGCTGGTGCGACAAGTTTGTGACCGCCGTCATGGTTTCCACACATGACTTCAAAGTATACTGATTGGCCTCAATATCAGTTTGCACCGCCATTTTTTGCTCCACCGACCGCATCGGAAAGTTCAACGGAGCAAAACCAGAGGCGCTTGGTTGAGGTTCACTGGCCACCGCACCAGTTATCTCTCTTGTTGACTCGTTGAGGTCGGGAAAGAGAGTGAGTAGACCACGGGACGAAGAGACCATATTCTGGGTAGCTGAACGGGAAGACGAGGCCATGTTATGGGTTGCTAAGTGTTTCAGAGAAGGGTTGGTTACAGAGTGTTACAGAGTATCTCTCTCAAGACAACGAAGAGTTTCTCAGAGGTTTTTAGCCAGTTTTTTTGTCTTAGCCTCTGCCTTAGCCTCAGCATCCGTCTTGGTTAAATAGCCATGGCAGACACGCGCATCGCGCGCCACTTGACGCCAGACGACAAAACGGGTGCGCAAGCCAATGTGGTGACGCGCCTCGCCATCATGTCTGGCACATCTTTTTATGACTTGGGCTCGCCTTTTGATGGCACGCCTTTTTATGGATTGGGCACGCCTTTTGATGGCACGCCTTTTGAAAGATTGGGCACACCTTTTGAGGGTGCGACTTTTTAGGGGTCCGACAAGACTCTGTAAACTGTCCCGACATTGATTCCGGTTAGCTCCTTTATGGGTCCGACAAGACTCTGTAAACTGTCCCGACATTGATTCCGGTTAGCTCCTTCATGGGTCCGACAAGACTCTGTAAACTGTCCCGACATTGATTCCGGTTAGTTTCTACAAGGGTCCAGCAAGACTCCGTAAACTGTCACAACAACTGTCACAACATTGTCTGCTACAACGGTCCGACATGACCCCATAAACTGTCTTCTACATCGGTCCGACACGAGCCAGTGTCTTCTACATCGGTCTGCCATAACCATACAGTCTTCTACAACGGTCTGACACGACCATACAGTGTCTCCTATTCATTTTTTATTTTTCAGATTATTTTCTTGTTTTGTTCCTCTCTCCAAACTCAAGTTGGTTAGTTCCTATCCCCCTTGAGTTTGCGGGGGGCTGTTAAAACCTACCATCACCTACTCCACCTACTACACCTACCACCACCTACTACACACCTACCACTACCACCTACTACCACCTACTCCACTACATCTCTTATATAAGGAGCCCCTCACCATTTGTAATTTATAACAATATCATAAATCAATAATACATACAATTTATTCACTCTTTATTTCTCTTTATACATTAAATTTTACAGTATATAAATTTATAAAACCAAATAATAAATTATTTAAACTTAAAACTTATGAATGAACTAATTACGAATGATTTTTTAACGACTTTTTAATAGTTCTAATTCTATTATTCATATATGTTATTAGGAAAATTATACATAAATCTATTTTTTAGATCACTTTCTAAATCTAATGATGTGTCAAAAAAATAATTAGTTATCAATCAGTCATTTTTTAACATACCACTAAATCTAAAAAGTGAGTCTAATTTTTAAACATAAATAATAATGGCCCCATTTGGTAGAACTGTGGGAAAGTGATTATAGATTATAGCTTAACAGATTATAGCTTACAGCTGTGAGCATAAGCTGGTAACCTGTTTGGTGTAGCTGTGGGATTATAGATTTAAGTTGCAGAATAGTGTTTGGTAAATAAGCTGTAAAATAGCTTTTTCTGTATAATTGACTTTTTTGCCCTTATATGATATAAAAATGATAATTTTGTCTTTTTTTTTTCCAATTTTAATTTTAAAAAATTATTTCATTAATAAAAGTTAATATAATTAGTATTAATTAGTATCAACTAATATAAAAATTATTACACTTGATAAAATGTAATTAATATCAAATAATATTAATATTATTTGATACTAATTATTATTATTTTTTAATATAATTCTTTTTAATACTAATTACAATTAAATTGTTATAATATTAATATAATTCTTTTAATATTAATATAATTATTATAATGTTAATATAATTCTTTTTTTAATTTATTATTCTTTTTCATTACAATTAAATTGTGTAATTGATTTAATTCTTTTAATATTAATATAATTATTATAATGTTAATATAATTCTTTTTTTAATTTATTATTCTTTTTCATTACAATTAAATTGTGTTATTTATTTAATGGATATGAATTGCACAATTTATTTCAATATTAATAAATTATTTTTATTATTATTTTGATTATTTTATTTTTTATTTTTATTTCAATTTATTTTGTTCAATATTATTTTTATTATTTTGTTTTTAATTATTATTTTTGTTTAATTTATTTAATTTTTTTCCTTCCTCTTCCTTCCTGAGCCTCCGTACGTCGCAACCCTAGCCTTGATCTTCCTCGTCGCCGGTGGTCTGCAATAGAGAAAAGAGAGACGAGATCGAGTGAGATTGCAGATTAGATCTAGGGTTTCCTCTGGTTTCGAGAGCTTCTACAGCTTCGAGAGTAGATCGCGCGAGAGCAGATCGCGTGAGAGCAGATCGCGACGGGGAAGATCGAGATGACGACGACGCTAGGATTTTCTCGGACGGGGAAGATCGAGATGACGATCGAGAGAGAGAGAGAGAAGAGAGGTCGCGATGACGATGGATGTTGTGCTGTGTTGAGGATGAAAATGAGTGTCGGATGCCTTGAGATCGCAATGACGGAGATTACCTGGACCGCCGGAAATCGCCTCCACACTCGCCGGAAATCGCCTCCATCGAGAGAGAGAGAGAGTGAACAGTGTTTTCAGATGGGATTATATAATGGCATTTTCGTAAATAATGGAGATTAGGAGGGGCATTTCAGTCATTTAGCCCCTCCCCAAATAGCTGCGCGCATAAGTCGTTTTTTTAAGCATCTCCAGAGCAACTTTAAATTTAAGTTGAAATTTGACTTAAATTAAGCCATAAGCTATCCTCATAAGCTATACCAAACGCACCAATATAGCTTAATTTAAGTCAAAAGCTGCTTTAAGTTAAAATTAAGTTTTACCAAACACCCACAATGTTCATGTTATTAATATAATAATAATTTGTCATATAATAAATAAGACATTACAATGTTCCGGATTCCACAATACTAAAAGCCTCACATGCACTTTAGAGTGGAGAGAATAATAGGATAATTTCTGGCAAAATGCATTGAGCGTATTTATTTAGGAAAAATTTAACTTGCGGATAGTTTTATAAAATAATTACAAATGAATAATAAATTTTATAAATATAAATATTTTATGAATATATAATAAGTTTTTGAAACAATCACGCTAAAATACAATCATCATTCAATGATCATTATGGGGCAATTGGGAAACTTAATAAAAAGTCAGCTTTTTGATTTTTTAGGAAAAAATCTATTTCCACACTCTACTTTCTTTGTTTTCGTACATTTTCTCAATACACACACTAAATAAATTTAAATTATTAACTTTCACTCAATACATATCCTCCTATACCAAAAATACCCTTACCATCTTCATCCTTCAAACCCTAACCCTAACAACCCACCACCGCTTTTATTTTTTCAAAGTAACTGGTATTGAGTTTCGTTATCTACAAATGACATAAACATTTTTTTGTTACATCTATGAAAATTGGTAATACCTCTTAGAGTTGAAACAAATTGAAATCTGCATAACTATTCAAGAATCAAAATTGTTGCTTTGATTTTTCTTCTTTTAGTTCCAATTGCCCATCAATGAGACCAGGAGTAAGCAACTTCTCAAGCTTCTCACAACAAGAATTGAGATTACCAAATGTCAAATATTCAATTATGGCATCATCTGGGTTTTGAAATGAAGATTCAATTGTATTGAAGGATATGGCTAGTAGGAACAAAATAGTGATTGGAGGTGAAAGATAAAAAAAAAATAATAATAATAATAAAAAGAAATAAGTTAAATTAAATTGAAAATGAAAAACTGGCAAAGCAATGAAAGGTAAAATTTTTGCAATAGTTTAGATAATTCTCAAAGTGAAATACGTCATGGAGTAAACAGAAAACAAAAAGGCTACTACCAGAATATGTTTGTCAGCTATAAATGAGGAGGTACAAAGTCAGACTCACAAATATGGTTTGAGAGAGTTAGAGTTAGGATTTTGGGAAAGGGATATTTTGATAATAAGACAAAAATGTAATAAAAAAAATAATTAAGTGGGTGGAAAGAGAGAAAGTAATGTATGGAAATAGAATTTCCTATTTTTTAGTTTTTTTACACAAAAAGCCAATTTTTTTACACAAAAAAACACAAACAAAAAGTCATAAAAGTTAAAAAGTCATTTTTTATCAATTTCCCAAAGCACCACTATCTAGTGATTATAGGGTAATCATGGAATCGTTCAATTTATACAATTCGACCAAATCAACCCAACTTAATTGATTTTGGATAGATGTCTATCTTTTTGCAAATAGATGCGAATGAAATATGTCAAAATTCACCGATACGATTTAGATGACGCATAAACTATGCCGCACCTGTATAAACCCAATCCACCAATAGATGAAGTTAAAAAAAAAAAATCTACCAACAAGTAACAACGTGAGGTAGAAATAATAAAATATATATTTTCATGAAAATAAAAAACAATACTTTAAAATATACACGTGTGGTACCATAGTCTATTATGAACAAATAATACTTATTTTTTTAGATTACTAGTTATTAGAGATTGTAAAAATTATGAATTATAATTTTAAAAAATACTCAAAATTTGTAAAGTCTAAACTGCCAAATCAATTGTATTCATCCGCCAATTCATACGACCTGTTCAATCTGCATCCACTAAATTGATGAACAGATACAAATTAATTTTCTCCTGTTTGGCTAATTTTGAATGAATGGCATATAAAAGATGAGATATTACCCCACTCAATCCAATCTCCAATCACCCCTGAGTGAATGCGACCATTCATTCAAACCAATGGGTCAAGCTATCCATGAGGATCTGATTTGAGTCCAAACCCAACCCAACCACCGACCCAACCACCAACCACCGACCATATATATATACGCAACATGGGCCACTTTGGATGTGGCTTTTTAGTTTAAAAACAAATATATAAATAAATAAATAAAAGTTAAAAAGCCACTCAAAAAAATTAAAAAGTTAAAAATTTAACCTAAATAGTAAAAAGTCATATTGTACATTTTTTTTTTCTCACAACTATATTTCTAACTAAAAAATTATTTCTAAATAAATTAACTTTTTTCACTATATAAAAAAAGAAGAAGAAATCACTAAAACAAGTTTCAAAGCAAGTCATGTGACTTGTGTGGGTGGTTTTTTGGGAATTTGGGAGGGTTGCTATGCGGAGTGCATAACAATCACTATTGTGCAGCCCAATGGGTCTATTTCGGGGTCCATTTTGATATTCTGAACCGTTCACATTTTAGAGTACATCAAATTAAACATACCTACAAAAAATTAAGTTAATTGGATATCGTTTACTCTGTCAAATGTGAGTGAATGAAAGAATAAACGATATCTGATTAACTTGATTTTTTGCAGGTATATTCTACTTAATGTATTTTAACTTATAAACAGTTCGAATTATCGAAATGGGTCATAAAATGAGCCTATTGGACTGCACAACAGTGGTTGTTGTGCACCTCACACAGCAACCACCCCAAATCCGTTTTTTGGGTGACAAGGAAATTTGAAATAGAGATTTTCCAGAAAACATGTGGACATGGCATCAAGTGTTTTATCTGACGAATAAGTAATATTACAAATTTAGATTTAATTATTTAAATATTATTTAGAATTGTTATTTTCGTATTTACATTTATTTTATATATGAATTTTACGCTATACAAATTCAAGTTTAATCACACAACTCTCATTCGGGATAAATTTGAAATAATTACGTGGGTTCATAACATTTTTCCTAAGGAATTAATCTTTTTGAATCATTGTCTTCACAGATAATTCTATTATACACATCTCATACCATATGCATCCTTAGTTATACTATTTTTTTTTTTAGTTATGATATTATTTTAAGATTTTGGTTATGATTTTTTTTTTTTTTTTTGTATTTGGTTATGACTTATTTTTATTTTTTTATTTATGATTTAGAAAGTATGAAATTATGTCATTTTTTTTTATAATTATAAGGTGCATATAATACACACATTTTGAGGAGTGTACCATAATATTTTATTGGGGCTATTTTAAAAAGAAGGTTAAAAATCATTTTACAGTTTTTAACCTATTTTGGATCACATCATCTCTCATATTTTTTTACACATTTTTTAAAAACAATTAAAAAATTTTTAAAAATTAACTTCTAACTATCTTTCCAAAAAGTCAAGAAACTTTTGCATGAGAGAAGATAGTACTTGGGTTTGACCTTATGCTTGAAGGATTATTTTGAGAAATATGTTAGAAGTTATTTTTTTGATTTCTTGATTTTATATTTAAAATGCAAGCAGAGTTTCTTTTTTTTTTTCTTTTGAAAAATTCCAAAACAAAATACTAAAGATGAAAATAAGCCAAAATGATTGCTTATTTTTGTCTTCTCTGATTTTTTTTGAAAAAATTATAATTTTTTTATTCATCTTGTCCAACTGAATTTAAAAATCTCAAACTTTTTGAAACATTAAAAAAAAAATCCACTAAAGAAGTTAATAGACTTCCCAAAACACTCCTAAATTTGAGGTGATAAAATGCATTTTTGGGGATATTTTGAAAGACAAATCATCAATGTATCCACATGTTATGATTTATTACATGCGACTAGCTAAAAGCCCAGTAACCATTTTAGACAAAACTATATAAAAAGTAAAATATAGGTAATATAAAACATAGATATATTATGAATAATATTAACGATCATGAAAAAAATATCATGAAATGTATTATGAATAATTTTTGGTTGCGTTTGGTAGAGCTTTGTAACTATGATTTGAGAGTATGAGTTGTATTTTGAGTTTGTGGGGTTTGGAATTATGATTTGAATGTGAAAAATTTGTTTGGTAAAGAGTTTTGAAAATAGTTTTGAATTGAGTGAGGAATTATTGATGTGACATTCGATATTTGATATAAAAATTTACAACTCATAACCAAACATACAACTCAAAATTATTTTAAAGCACATAAAAAATTTTAAAAAATTCAAAAAATATTTTTTTCAAATATATAAAAATTAACATATCAATTGAAAAAAAAAAAGAAAAAAGTTCACCGTTTCGGTCAACCGGCCGGACGACCGGTTAGGCCAAATTTCAAAAAAAAAAATTAAAAATCGCGCTCTGTTTGACAGAGTTTTTTGCAGAGTTGTGGAAAATTAATTCCACAACTCTATCCAAACACCGCGCGCGAACGCAAGTGTAGAAAACGATTTTGAGAATTGTTCCAAACAGAGCCTTCATCTTTTGATTAGTGTGTGGTGTTTTATTGTGTATATAATCCAAAGGTGAAGAATCTTTCATGATCATTTTCATGATATTTTTTTCATGATCTCTAACATTACTCATGTTGAGATTTCTGATTGGAAAGAGTCATTAAACGAAAGACTCTGATCGGGAGGAATCATTAAACGAAAGACTGTTATTAATAAGAATTTTAAAAAAAGAAATTCAACTGGGTTATATTTTCATAAATTCTTACTGTAAGAATTTTTCGTTTAATGATTCTTACGAATTAGAGACTTTAACTATTTGGTCTAATTCCACTTTCAACTAGAGATAAGTCAAATCCTATTTTATATATATATATATATATATAGAATGGAAGATGATAATAATAAAAATGGTTTTAGGATGTGGGTTCGGCATGGGGGTTAGCTGTCACGTGCATGGCTGGTAGATGGTGCATGCGCCTGGAAAACAAAATCACATAAAATAAAAGAATATGCTAATGTTGTATAAAAAAAAAGAAAAGAAAAAAGAATATGCTAATTGAGCAAAGTCTTACGAATTGTTATTAAAGTAAAGGCAATGATTAAGTAGTTAGAATTTGAATGCATTTTCAAATGTTTTTACGTAGTTTTATATATTTTTACACTTCATGTACTTATATTAAAATTCATGATCACTCGTTATTATTTTTACACTTGTACTTATTCATTTATTTATTAAATAATGTCACACAAATAAAGGTTTCACTCATACGCAAAATATCTTGTATAATGTTCCTCTTATTTATTAAAATTGTATACAAAGAGAGTAATATTATAGAAAAATTACATGTCAGGGCTTTTTCTAAATCGTAATAACAAAATCAAGAAAAAACTCATGTTTTTACTTTTTATTATTTGTAAAGTTTACAATTAATTTGAAAATATTTTCCTACATATCCACTTAAATTTTACCCCAATATTATACATATCACATTTTTATATTGTTTTTAGTACATTGTCCCTTGTGTCAGTATATTACAGTATATTATTAATGTAATGAATCTCACTATTTATGCCTATTTCTAATACAATATTTGGACATAAAATGATATGATAAATGTAATATAACATTAGCATCTCCAGCGGTAGTAGGCATTTTACCTATCCAAATATTACTATAAAGTATATATTTTATTTTGCCTATCAACTGTTTTATGTTTTTACTCCAACCATGCTCTTTATTTTAGCTATTTATCCAAATACTATTAATTTTATAGAATGCCACGTCAACAACAAAGATGGAGGGAAATGATCCTAATGATTGAATACATTTTGCCTAGCGTTGAAGGCTAGCTACATGTAGCTAGTGAATATGAGTTGAGCCAAAATACCTAATCATATGCCTAGTGCATTGGAATTGAAAAAAGTGAATCACACTAGGCATTTTAACTAACAAGTATTATATGCCTAGTGCATTGGAGATGCTCTTACTCAGCTAGAAAAGGGTGGCAGTCTTTGCTTGTTGATGGAAAGGGCACGTAGTTTTTGACTTACCGTGCTTATTTTCGAGTCTAGATCCTTTCCTTGGATCTCTCTATTTGGTTCCGGGTCATTGATTGGATCTACTTTAAAGCTTAACTTTAATAATTTGAACCGTTTATATTTTAAGATTTGTCAAATATGTCTTACTTGTAAAAAATCAAGTTTATCGGATGTCGGAAATCATGTATTCGGATCATCGAAGTAAAAATCGTTTATTAAAAAAAAATTTAATAAAACTTTTAGTTCGATGATTTGAACACGTGGTTTTAGATATCTGATCGACTTGATTTTTTTACAGGTATGATATATTCAACAAATTCTAAAATGTTAGCGGTTTGAATAATTAATATTAAGTCCAAAAGTGGCCCCAATGACTCACCAAATAGGGAGCCAAGTAGAGAAATCTGAGGAGAGGATCTTGCTCCTTATTTTCTTGGTTTCAAATCATAATAGGTGAGAATTGACTCTGGTGACGGTTAGAGTTAGAAGAACCTCGTGCTTAAACCCTCCAGTCAAACCCACCTTCTACTTTCCCATCTATGCCCTCTGATCTGGTGTAACAGTTTACCACGCGTACAACTATCCAAAACCCCCTCTCTCTCTTCCTTTCTTAATTTGGTAGTTATTTCTACCCCATCTGTCAGCCTCGTCCCTACTTTCCAAGCAAACACACACACGAACTCAATTTCCTCTATAAAAACCATTCAAATATCAGTCACAACCATTGATACAAGAAAATAAAAGAAAAAGAAAAAAAATAGAGAGCATACATACATTGAGTTTGAAAAAATGGTGGCTACTGTGGCAGGTATAAGAGTCGAAAGCTTGGCCAGCAGCGGCCTTGAATCGATTCCAAAAGAGTACGTAAGGCCGCAAGAAGAGCTCACTAGCATCGGCAACGTATTCGAGGAAGAGAAGAAAGAGGAAGGGCCTCAGGTTCCCACAGTGGACTTGAAAGACTTGGTGGCGGAGGACAAGGAGGTGAGGGAGAGGTGCCGCGAGGCGTTGAAGAAGGCGGCGACAGAGTGGGGGGTGATGCATTTGGTGAACCACGGGATACCGGATGAGCTGATGGAGCGAGTGAAGGCGGCCGGAGAAGGGTTTTTTAACCAGCCTGTGGAGGAGAAGGAGAAGTATGCAAATGACCATGATTCTGGAAATATTCAAGGGTATGGAAGTAAGTTGGCTAATAATGCTAGTGGTCAACTTGAGTGGGAAGACTATTTCTTCCACCTTGTCTTCCCTGAAGACAAGCGTGACATGTCCATTTGGCCTAAGACACTATCCGACTATATGTAAGTTTACTTTAATGCTACATTTATTAATATACGTAATCTCATTTTTTGTTTAATTTTTTCATTCCTAAATATAAAATAATAGTATATAAGACCCACTTAAATATTTCATAACTATTGATTTTGAAATGGACATTTCTGTTGTATTCATGCAATAGAAAGGATTGTATTCATTTAATCTGAATTTTATTTTTATTTTTTTAATCACTTAACGTTGCATAGTTATAGTAATTGGATGTTAATGGAACTCAAGTGGGATTTATTGTGTTAATTATTGTGAATTTATCACATCAAATGATATGATAAAAAAAAATTATTATAGTCATCCATACGTTATTGATAAGTTATTTACGCTTTATTAATTATACTAAAAAAATATCAAAATTACTTAAATTAATTATATGACCTATAATCATTCAAAACAATAATGTTTAGTTTATAGAAAAATTAATAATTTTTTTAATCAGCAAAAAAGAAAAATGTGGTCCACTCAACATATTCATATAGAGAGGTGATTGAGCACCAAAGATCCTCTAGAGTGAAATTTCCCTAAAGTTTTCTAGAGTGTTATATTGTGTGGTTGAGATTTATTGGCAAGTTACATCAGAAAAATTGATGTGACTTACCAGTAAATCTCAACCACACAATGTAGCACTCTAGAAAATTTTAAGAAAAAATTACTCTAGAAGATCCTTGCTCGTGATTGAGACCCCTCAAGCCTCTACCCCAACCACCCTCCACACAGATGGGGTTGGTGAAAAGGAAAGAAACAAAAAATGTCCAATCACGTCACAAAAGGGGTAGTAGGGTCACTTTCTGTGGGAGTTCGAATCTTTTTCCATTCGTATATTCGCAAACATTCCCTTATTCAAATTTGTGTGAATGCATTTTATTACACGCAGTCCGGCAACAAGCGAGTACGCAAAGCAACTACGAGGTCTAGCAACAAAAGTCCTGTCGGCCCTCTCACTCGGCTTGGGACTAGAAGAAGGCCGACTAGAAAAAGAAGTAGGAGGCATGGAAGAGCTTCATCTCCAAATGAAAATAAACTATTACCCAAAATGCCCTCAACCAGAGCTCGCCCTCGGCGTCGAAGCCCACACCGACGTCTCTGCCCTCACCTTCATCCTCCACAACATGGTTCCCGGCCTGCAACTCTTCTACGAGGGCAAATGGGTCACTGCCAAATGCGTCCCCAACTCCATTATCATGCACATTGGTGACACCGTAGAAATTCTCAGTAACCGCAAGTACAAGAGCATTCTCCATCGTGGACTCGTTAATAAGGAAAAAGTGAGGATTTCGTGGGCGGTTTTCTGCGAACCACCCAAGGAGAAGATCATTCTGCAGCCACTCCCGGAGACAGTGACGGAGGAGGAGCCGCCGCTCTTCCCGCCGAGGACTTTTGCTCAACATATTCAGCATAAGTTGTTCAGGAAGACTCAGGTGCTTGGAGGGAAATGAATGAATGAATGAATGAATGAGGAGTGTGCGGGGGTGGTGGTGGTTTGATTAATAATAATTAATCATCTTTTTTTTTTTTTTTACTGTGACGATGATGATGTTATCATTTTTATGGTATTTCTTAATTATAAGGTTTGATTATTATGTTGTTATATGTTAGGCTAAAATCTGTATTTGTCTCTTGAGGTATTGTGTCTTGATCTTTGCTCAATAAGATTATTTTTATTCTGTTGTAATTTTGTGGACGTTTGTGCCATGTTCTAAATCGCGGTATTGGGTAACGTAACGGTATCGATCGCGGAGTATCGGTATTGGTAGTATCAATCGGTACGTATCGGGGATCGAGTGTCGCGACGGTGAAATTTTGAAAATCATTTCACAGGTTTTTTAGCCTTTTGTGTACAGTTTGTGCCGTGTTCTAAATCGCGGTATCGGGTAACGTAACGGTATCGATCGCGGAGTTTCGGTATCAGTAGTATCAATCGGTACGTATCGGGAATCGGGTGTCGCGACGGTGAAATTTTGAAAATCATTTCACATGTTTTTTAGCCTTTTCTTTCTTGTACCAGTCCGAACCGGTGAGTATCGGTCCGTCGCGACTTGTGTAACGGTTACAGACCGATACGTACCGGGACTCGGCCGATGCGCTTGCGATTTTCAATCACAGCGGTATACCGGCCTGTATCCATCGCGGTGTCCTATTTTTCTGATACGTTACGTATCAACCAATTTTTAGAACTATGGTTTATGCTAATTGTTTTTAGCTTCAATAACGGTTAGTTGCACACAAATAAAATATTTTAAAAAAATTTACTTTCACTTTATATATATATATATATATATATTTTGCATTTTATTTTTGCGAACCTAGCACCGTTGGGGTCATGGTGGTTAGTGACGGAGCTAGAAAATCAAATTAAAAAGAGCACTTATTAATTACAATATCAAAAATTTTTACAAAAATATTTCACGTAAGTTTTTATGATTGATTTCGAAAAATATCAAAAAATAATGTTATTTATAACTAGTGTATCATGAACAATATAAAAAACTATAGATATAAGTCTTAAAATAAATTATATAATGATAAATTATTTTTTTATACAAAATTTAATTAAAAATTCAATATAAAGGTAATACCACGTTATCATTAGTATGTAATATCACCAACTAATAGTAAATAAACACATAGAGAGTGAACATCACATGTCAAATGTAACTAACAATCTAATAAATTTCATATCTTTATAGTGAGATTATTTATACTTGCATGTCAATAATAATGACATCAACGTTACATTCAAAAATTTTCATAAATTTTTTATAGATAATATGGTTTATAATAGTCGTTTTATTTTCAATCAAAATAACCATTATTGTTCTCATAATTTTTAAAATGTTATTGACATTTCACTCTAATAATATTTTTATAATTTTTTTTATTTAAAATATTTTCTTTATATTAAATAAAAAAAATAAAAAAACCTAAAATCCGGAGGCACGCGAACCCTGTCCTCACTTCCCTCCGCCACTGATGGTGGTCCAATACTCCTATGTGGTTTGGTGACGAAGAAGAACTTGGATTTGAGTCTGTATGACTCTTTGGGAGCAACCATTATTGGAGGCAAGACTGTTGTTTGTGTCATCATTTTTTTGTCATTATCTTCTTCATAGAATTGGGATATTCAAACTTGTTATGAAAGAATATATCTAAATTTCGTGCATTATTCAGTCATTTATTGACGTAAAATATTTTATTTTATCTTTTGTAAATTAATTTTACACAGAAAAATATTTTTGCTTTTGTTTTTGGTGTTTGATTGATACTTGAAATAAAAATATTTTATTACTTAAAAGTAAAATTTTAATTCAATAAAGTGTCATATATGAATTTTTAATTAGTCAAGATATTTATTTTAAAAAAACTAAATGTGTTAAAAACGTAATAAGTGATAGTCAACTTTATAAAAACCGACTTACAAAATTTTTACATTTTTTAGAAAATGATACAAAAATTTTACTTGCTGTTTGTTTAACCAAACAACTAAAAATAAATAAAATATTTTTGAAAAATATTTTACATAAAAACAAACAAAGCCGTAGCATTTCTCTATCTAACTTACTGACAAATAAGAACTCCTATGAGGGTCGTCACCTACTAGTCCCTCCCACCTTCTTCCTTTGCTTTTTTTTTAAAAAAAGGCAAAAAACACAAATGCATTACTAACTAGTAGTCCATTTTTTAAGGGTTGCTCCGCTCACCTTATTCTATTTCTATTTTGTTTTGTTTTTTATTTTTATTTTGAACAGTTATTTCTATTTTGTTTGGTCAATTATATATGATTAGTTTTGTATACATAAAAAATTAAAATCAAACATTTTACTTACAAATGAGATATGTAAAAATTAAATTTTGAGATTTAAAATGAGATCTGAATACTTTGGTAGTAACAATTGCTACATCTATAAGTAAAATAGCAATGCTACGGATAAAAAAATAAAAAACAAAAAAATCAATTTGGTAGAAATTTTAGGATCTCTAATATTTTTCTAAGTAAAAAGGAGATGTGTTAAATTCCATTTAATAAAAATATAGATGATGTATTTTTAAAAACATATTTTTCATTTATTTTTTTGAGACAAATATGATAAATGAAAAAATTATGATTATTGCACTAATTTAATTTTTTAATGAATAATAGATTACAAAATAAGAATTATTGAAAATGGGACTCACCATAAACTTCACGTATCGAAATAATTATTTCAAATTCAAATTTAAACTTGAAGGAGCCAAACCCTACTTATAAAACTATCTGTTAAAACTAGGAGCCAAACCCTACTTATAAAACTAGGGATGGGAGCTGAGTATTCCATCTGTCAGTCTTCATATGGGAGATGGAGTGGGCATGGAATCTGGTGCGATCTGTTGTTGGCGTGGAGTTTGGTCTGGTGTGATCTGTTGTGGTTGTTGCGGAGTTTGGTCCATTTTTTTTTGTTTTTTTTTTTTTTGGTTGGTTTCTCATCAATTTTGGACGTGTTAATAAATGATAGAATAGATTTTTTAGTACTAATTTAATTGGAATAATTTAACTCGTTGTGATGTTTTTACACTTATTTTTTTTATTAATGTATTTTATTTTATACATTATACTTGATTCTTATAGCAATAATTTTTTTTTTACTGATAAAAAAAAAATCATGATATAAACAAATTTATTTTTACTAAATAGTATGCCTCTAGGGCTGAGCAAGGAATCCGTGAAATCCGTAATCCGATCCAGTCCAGTCCAATCCGATAGGTTTGTATTGGTTTTTTGAATCCGTGGTTCGGTTCCGGATTGAATAATTAAAAATCCGTAGTTCACGGATTGGTTCCGGATTGAATCCCACGGTTCCGGATTGGAACCGATCCGGACCGTATACAAATAGTCTATATTTTTATTATACATCCTCCCCCATAGTATCTTTTCTTATTCTATGTAAAATCTAAACTCAAACCTAAAATCGTATAATATCTTCTTTTATTACTTTTGTTTGTTAGTTTTAAGTTTTAATTTGCAATGGTCTAAATACTTATGGTGAAACCAGTTTTCTTATGGTTGTTTAAATTCTAGAACAGTATGTCGTTATTATAGAAAAACATGTTGCTATTATGGAACTAATATAGCGCTATATTTATATTTTTATGAAATTCAAGTGTTATATATATATTTTTGTTATTTAATTATGTGAATCCGTGGTCCTAAACCGATCCAATCCGTATTTAAATGGATTGGTTTGGATTGGTTCCATGATTTAAACGGATTGGATTGATTCCAATTTTTTAAGAACCGTAAATAACGGATTGGTCCTGATTTTATCCCAATCCGATCCAATCCGGACCATGCTCACCCCTATATGCCTCGTATATTTTATTTGTACTATTATACGAAACCAATTACGTAAGTATGTCCCTCTTTCAAATCTGTGTAGGTTTTTTGTTTTTACTTTATAAAAAAGCCAAACTACTTCAAAAGTTTCTGACATCACATTTTCTATCACAGTAGGTATAAAGCTCTTTCAATAAAAGATCTTGTAAAGCATGTATATATTTATACTAGCGTATGCCCGTGCCTAAAGGTACGGTGTAAATAATATTAAGATTAAAATGTAGTTATAAAAATATATTTAACAGACTATACTTTACAATTCTAAATAAATTAAATATAAAAAAAATTAAAATATCAAATAATGCACACCAGCCAGCGCTCTGCAATTTAAAAGAAATTAAAACTTAAATGCACACCAGTTAGTGCTACTGCTGCCAATCAAATTATAACTACATAAGAACCAAGTTTGACCGACAAAAAATAAAAACAAATAAATAAAATAAAATCCCAATCAACAAATCCAATTGTATAATTGCTTTGTGTCATGATCTAGAACCAAGTTTGACTCAAAGGCAACACCGCACCTCATTACCAAACTCTGGATACTAATCTTAAAATGCAAGCTCCCATAGAGAGAGTGAGAATATTTTACAAACATCAGGGGTATATTTATAATTTACCCTTTTTTAAGATTTTGTGAAAATTTGAGAATGGAGATTTAGAGGGCCGCGATCCATCACATTCTTACAGTATATTGGCATAGTTTTTAAATTTCTTTTGTCTAGAAACCGAACAATAACAATAGACGAAAAGATAATCAAGTGGTTTACTATTAAATCTAGGATTACATCTCTTTTTAAGACAGGTCCCTAGGTAATCAATGAATTTCAATCAAAGAAGATAGAGAAACAATTGCTGGATATGAGTATCCTAACAATTGTTAAATGCAAAGCAAAGCACTAACCAAGAAACTCAACTTCAGAGAAAGTTTCGGATGTGTAATGACTTCACATCAACCATCTCCTCATCCTTAAATTCCTCTCTGAAATATATTGAAAGCATTCCATCAATTAACCATAAAATAATAATAATAATAAAATAAATAAATAAATAAAAACTGTATACAATAAATGTTAATGGTGTAGACAAATGCATAGTAATTGAAGGGGAACACTAACACACAGGGTATAATAATATTTCCAATGCTAGATATTGATAATGTTAATGGTTTGTTGATAGCATTGGAAACAATATCAATATCTGGCTTGTAGTCCTTCTCATTGACACCCATAACAAACATGGGAGCATCCTTACTTGGAGCAGAAATGACAACCTTCTTTGCACCACCCTAGTGATTAAAAAAAAATCAAGAGCAATACTATCAACAAACCATGCCTTCATGAGCATTTGCAAGCCAACAAAATAACAAACATTGCCCAATTGAGCATAACATGTCAAGTCAAAATTCATGAGTGGGGCATTGTACCAGCACTGGTATTTTAGCCAAAGAAGAAAACAGATTCAACATGCAACACGTCCATTTAAAGAAATAAAAGAACCAGAAATCAATATTGATGAAAGCAAGACAAATATATCTCTTCAACTATATCAGAGAAAGTATGCACACAAATCAAAATACCAATCCATAAAGCAAAAAAATAAAGGCAAACCTTCAAATGGGCAGCAACTTTGTCCTTATCAGTAAAAACTCCAGTGGACTCAACAACATATTCAGCTTCAGCTTCACCCCATGGGATTTCCTCTAGGTTCCTAAATAAAATCAAAAAATAAATTATTAATATTCAAAGGGTGCCATTTTGAAAATAAAATGAAACATAAAGATAGCAAAATCAGCTTATAATACCTCATACCAAAGACTGCGACAGGTTTGTCACCAAAGAGAAGGGTCTTAGAATCCTGAACCTTAAGCTCATTTTTTTTCCATTGACCATGAACACTATCATACTTAAACATATAGGTCTGTACAACACAAAACCAAAATTAAGTTAGCTGAAGATGGATGTCCTAATGGATTTCATGGCCAAATGATGCCTTGTGGCCACTGTAGCAGATATCAAGGTTCAAAAATCCCATTGTCCATGATAGAAAGTAAAAAACCAAAAAGGATATGCATTGCAAAGGGAAATGCACCATGCTTTGTTGCAGAAAGACTCACTGTCATTAGGGTAAAAACAAACACAAAGAGAGAAGGGGAGAGACAGAAATTGAACCTTGCGAGTGCGAGTTCGAAGGGAGGGTGGTTGTCGATGCTGAAATTTTTATTCATACGAAACAGATTGATTGGAAAAAAACCTAACTTGGATCATCATCCGTATATCATCACCAACATGAAAAAGTGAAACAAAGAGAAAAAAGATTCATCAAATATATCAATGTATTCATGAATGTATGTATTAATGAAATGAAGAAGAACAGAGAGAGAAGGGAAAAAAAATATCAAACCCAAATGCACCAATCAAACCCAAGAATGTTATAAACAACCCTAAAAATGTATGTATTCATGAAATGAAGGAAAAGAACAGAGAGAGAAGGGGAAAAAAATATCAAACCCAAATCACACCAATCAAACCCAAAGGAGGCAGTGATCACATTACAATGTGGCAATTATTCATGCATTGGGTTTTCAGACGCATTTCTACTATTTCACATCAAAATTACAATAAACATCTGGCTAAAAAAAAAGAGCAAATCAAAACATAATTGAAAAACAATACAATAACATACTTTTCCTACAAAAATGTGGCAGTTTCTCTCATTTCCAAACAAAAGCCTCAAAAAATTGTCACTACCACCTATAAAAATTAAACCTTTATAAAAGAAAATCCAACAATAAATCGTTTTAAACAAAATTCGATCACAACATCAACAAAAAAAAATCACCAACAACAACTAACATAATACCTAAACACATTCAAGATACATCAAACACCCTCTATCACCATGGAATCAAACCCTAGCAGACATATGTATGTATATGTATACATGGGTGTATAGTTATGCTTTATTCAAATCACCCCATGGATTTCTTTTATGCTTTATTCTGTTTTTTTTATTGTTGTTACGTCATGCTTTATTCTCACTTACGTTATATGCTTTATTCACTACCTCAGTTCATGTTCCTTGACTGCTTGCTGGTGTATTATTGGTCCTTGTACATGATCAAACCAACTTGGGTGGAATTTATGAGGCTCACTTAGTGGCACGCCTCAGAGTAATGCATCCCAAAAATACCTTTTTTTTTTTCAAAGCAATACATTCCAAAAATACCTTAAGTCCTACATTATTTTATTTAACAATGTTTTCTTTATTGAAACACTATTTTGGTGTTTCTATTACTTACATTTCTATAATATTTTAAATGGTGGACTCTTAACTGCTTTCATTGCTTAACTTTTCTAATAATCATGTAATTTTAGCAATTTTAAGCTGATAGGGTAAAGTCTAATTTGCCAATAAATTGTGGTTTTTAAATAATTTTATTGTTGGTGGGATTTAGATCCACATGTCCTGTTGATAAAGGTAATATTTTTCAAATTAGTTGGTGTTGTTACTTTCATAGCACTGTGACATATGGAATTTGTTTTTCAATGAATATAATTGTCTATCATCATTTTTTTTAGTTGATGTGTAATCTTACTATTCTTGATTCAATTCGATTCACAATTCCACTATTAGGATTTTGTTTCTTGAATCAACAACTATGATACAATATAACTGGGACTTTTGATGCACTTGTGGAAGTAAGAATAGCTGGCTTCAAAGTTATCTTTGGAAGGTGAGCTATCTTGGTTAGTATTCTGTTCTTTGATTATTATATTTCCCATCTTCAGCTGGTCTTAATTTTTTGGTCTTAATTTTTTGTCGTACGATTCTGTTTGTCAGTCAAATGGGCAGTTACGTGTTCCAAACAAACTGTGAGTGCTTACTATGTGTGAAATGTGAGCTTTATCTTTTATGCATTCTTGTTTTTATAGCTGATCATGCTAATTGTTCTTTTTGACTATGATATTTATTCTAGCTTCTTGGGTTTGATCTACACTAAGTACTGTGCAACTTGTGTGAAATCAAACTTACGTTGGTTTTTATATTGTGAATTGGATTGTTTTTTCGATTTTGACATCTTATTTATCTAATTTAGGACAATAATAAAATGCTAGTTGTTGGATAATTGCCACATGTATTTCTTTGTTTTTATTTGTTTCCGTTCTGTATAAATCAGCGATGACAATACTCAACACTCTCAGCATTCCTCTATTCATGTTGGCTGAACCACACGCAGCCATGACAATACTTAATTACAGTTTTTTATCAACTCAAATTAACATTCCTTTGTGAATTGGGGGAGGGGGAATCTAAATCAACAACCAAGTGTGTGTGCTATTTTGACAACCGAGAAGAAACAACTTACAAGTCTCTGATAGGCAAACTATCAAACATGTTGTGGCCATGGCAGTATAAGCCAACATATCAGCACTTTTCTTCACCCCCATTGCCATTCTGCTTCTCATATCTAACTAATGTACTTGAAAAAAAAATAAAAAAAAGTCAGCGAACCCTAGATCCCAACTATGTCATAGTCTTTAATTGTGGAGGATGATTGATACAAAAATTAGCCCTAAACCAATGCCTCAAAGAACTAAATAAATGTAAAATACCTCTAATGTTGGGAGGGTGGGAGCCGAGAGAGAGTGGGTGTCGATCAATGGCGACGGTGATGATGAGCAGCGACGGCGGTGGTGAGCCCTATTGAGACCACCGTCTCTGTTTGAATCAAATTGTTGGAAGATGTTTCTTTGATCTGCTACCTCTGTTAGCCAGTTTCAGAAAAGAAAGAATTTCAAACGTGAGAGAGAGATCATAGAGGGAGTTGAAGAGAGAATGTGAGAGATAACGTGTAGGGAGGGAGTTGAAGAGAAGGTGTTTGGGCAGACATGGGAGAGAGAGAGAGAGCAGAGAGTGTTTGGGCGGGAATAAAAATGATCTCAACCGTTAGATAGTATATAGAAATGATCTCACGTACATTTTGATACATTTTTCAAAAAGCTTTGTGCCTTATTATATAGATAGATATATATATCTATATCTATATACATCACATTCAAACAAATGGGTTGAGTTTGAAATGCAATAGAATCAAGATGAAATCAAACCCATTTTCAGATTACAGATATCAAACCCATTTCAAAAAACCAATTCCATATGCACAAAATCACAAAAATTGACCCTTCAAATGAAATGCTGAAAAAGTCAGACATGAGACTGTTGTACATACTCACCCAAAAAATGACACTGTTGTACAAAGAATAAACATTTCAAGAAATGGTGATAGAAATCTTTGGATTTGAGGCTTGTTTTGATCTCTTATCCTGATCCGAAGTATACCACTTTTCCTCTTTTTATTGTTATTGACATGTTTTTTTTACAAAAACAGTTATCTATTTTAAGAGTCTTACACCCAAGATTATGTAGCCCAATTATCATATACTATGTAGCCCAATTTGTGATTTAGCAAACCTTAGAGTATACAAAATCTAAGGTAAATTTACATGATCATTTCTGCAAACAAAACAGACCACATGGAGGATGACTCAACCAGAGCAAGTTAGCTCCATCACTTGATCTAAAATCTTTTTTGCATGTATCTATGCCCCAATCCACAGAATATACTCTATACTAACTATTATACAAAATGTGTTATTAATCAGTCAATAAAAACAAATAATCAAAAAGAGAAACAATCAGTGTTGATTATTGTCATTGTTCTCTTCACACCCTTTGCACACAATAAAAACATCATTTGAATTTTTTTTTTTAAAAAATAAATAAATAAATAAACCAATAATTTCTGCCATAGTTCTAATTAGGCAACCACCAAACAATAAACCATAAACCACAAAATAGGCAACCACCAAACAATAAACAATAAACCAGAAACAGAAATGATGATAAACAAAAACATCGATTTAAACCATTACCTCAATTCCACCAACAAACATGGAGGATGACTCAACCAGAGCAAGTTGGCTCCACCAATTGATCTCAAATCTTCTTTGTATGTATCTATGCCCCAATCCACAAAATTTGAAGTTAATTTCTACTGAAATGAAAATGCGTATGAGAATATAAGTTAAAGAGTTTTCCGAAGAGAGAGAATGGACAAAAATAATGCATTAGCTAATGCTTTTCTGTACATAGAGAAAAAACTAATAAAATCAAAATAAAATTAATATTTTCTAATAATTTAGAGATGTCCGTGTAAATAACTCATATATTATCATATACTATGTAGCCCAATTTGTGATCTAGCAAACCTTGAAATATACAAAAACATGATCATTTCTG
This sequence comes from Camellia sinensis, assembly GCF_055761805.1. NCBI lineage: Eukaryota > Viridiplantae > Streptophyta > Magnoliopsida > Ericales > Theaceae > Camellia > Camellia sinensis. The sequence goes on along the minus strand of NC_138973.1, from coordinate 66,080,526 downwards.
CAAACAAAACAGACCACATGGAGGATGACTCAACCAGAGCAAGTTGGCTCTACCACTTGATCTAAAATCTTCTTTGTATGTATCTATGCCCCAATCCACAGAATATAATCTATACTAACTATTATACAAAATGTGTTATTAATCAGTCAATAAAAACAAATAATTAAAAAGAGAAACAATCAGTGTTCATTGTTCTCTTCAAACCCTTTGCACACAATAAAAACATCATTTGACAATTTTTTTTTAAAAAAAATAAAAATAAATAAACCAATAATTTCTGCCATAGTTCTAATTAGGCAACCACCAAACAATAAACCATGAACCACAAAATAGGCAACCACCCAACAATAAACCAGAAACAGAAACGATGATAAACAAAAACATCGATTTAAACCATTGCCTCAATTCCACCAACAAACATCGATTTACTTGAAGCATAAAGAAGCATTGAGAGAGAGAGAGAGGGAGAGAGGTACCGGAGAGCTCCCATGGGGGTTCGAAGCAGAGAGAGAAAAAGAAGACAGCGGCGTCAATGTAGAATTTGAGGAAGTTGATGATGATGACGGTGGTTGTGGTGGTGGAAACCCTAGCCTTCGGTGACCCAATCAAAGCACAGTGTTGCAATTCACAATCGGAAACCCTACCTTGCGAGTGGGAGGGTTGCGACTGGAAGCCACTGAGAAAGAAGGGGGGGGGGGAGAGGCAGAAATCGAGCTCAAGAGGGAGGGTAGGAAAGAAGAACAGAGAGGGAGAGAGAGAGAGACAAAGAGGGAATGGGAGGAGACGTGTAACAGAGAGGGAGAGATAGAGAGAGAGAGAGAGATAAAGAGGGAATGAGGAAGGAGACATGGGTAGGTGGGAGAGGGAGAGAGTGTTTGAGCGGGAAGAAAATTGATGTCAACCGTGAGATATTAATTAGGATTGATCTGAGCCCTTAAAATGAAATGTATCTCTGATATTAATTAGAAAATATTGTTCTAATGCTATGTCCTACAAAAACTAAGATATTGAAACCATAATAGAAATATAAGATTAGAATAAATAACACAAAGAACAAAGAGATTATCATCATGTTTAGGGACCAAGTTTAAAACATTAACCAGCTTATGGGTGATACTACATTAACCAGCTTTAGGAAGAGTTGTCTCAATTTACGGGTGATACTACATTTTCTCCTAGCAAAGGAACAATAAGGAGGATGTACTCCTAGTAGTACTTGATCTACCCACTTGGAGTAAATGATCTTTGACAAAATCCTAGAATCCAAAAATCGACTCAACAAAAGCAACTAACTTCAAGCAACTGACTCCGTCCTATTGTCAAGCTGCCAATTGGCAGCATAAATATTATATTTAGTACAACTCTCTACATGAGAACCCCAAAATCATAAAGAAATAACAAACATCACATGAAATAAAATGATCAAATTAGAGATTAAAATCCCTCATTTATATATGTAATGACAAATTAGATTGATAGTGCATATGGTTGGAAATGGAGAGTTGAAAAAAAAAGGAAACAAAAATAGAAATTACTATAGAACTTATCTTAGCTTAGCGTCATCGGTTGATCTCACTCCACTTGTCTGCACACATACACTATCACACAATGGTTTCTCTTTTTAATAGACAATGGCATTGTCAAATGAGAAAAAATAACAACGAAAATGAGTAAGCTTAACAATGTATCAATTGGGGACCCGATTACCATGGGTCCATTACCGCCATGGGTCCTCTCAATTATTGTAACTAATGCTTTCCTTTCAGCAAAACCAACTAAAATTTGAGTGTCAGAGTGCAATCTAACAAACAATCAAAGTAAAATACCTTTTCGGAGTCTAGTTAAAGATTGACAATGGTTGAGTACCAAGTAGGCATCACTCTAAGCCAATCTACTACCACCGATTGGTACCAAATGTATTGATTCCAGACTTAAAAAAACAAAAACAAAAACAAAAAGAAGAAGAAGAAGCTACCAAAAGGAACAGTTAAGAAACAACATCACTACTCTAGAAGTGATAAAGAAAAGAACATGATCATAGCCTCATATTAGATACTAACCTTATTGAATACCCAAATTTCACCATTAACAGTTGATTTTGGTACACCATGTCCATTATAATGGAAGAGAACTCTATCAGAATTGGCATTCAAGCTCATAATGTGCCTACTTACATGTCATGAAGAATAAGTTAAAACATTATTTGATATTAAATTTATACATAGAAATAATAATAAAAAAATCTCATTTTGAGTTGTCACCGTTTATATTGGAAGAAGTAAAATGACATAAATACTTTCATAACATTAAACCTTTACTCATAAGAAATTAAATGCACAACCAATTTGACAACTGGTGCCACAACTTGAAAAGCAAATTAAACAAAGAATAAAAAGACACATGTTATGTAGTCAATTGTAGACCACAAAAAATTCAACAGGTCAAAGTAGATACACCCATACAACAAACATTTCAAACTAATATCATAAATTAAAACCCATTTCATAAATCAAAAGCTTTTCAAAACCATAGGAAATCAACACCCATTTCAAAAATCAACACCTATTTCCCATTAAAGAATCAAACCCATTTCATAAATCAAAACCATGTCAGAAATCAAACTGAACATAAAAAATTTATTTCTGAAATCAAAACCCATTTAAAAAATGAAACCCATTTCATGAAACAAAACTTATTTCAAAAATTAAAACTCATTTCTCATTTCAAAATCAAACCCATGTCAGAAGCTAAATTATAAATAGAATCCACACAATGACCAACCTAACCAAACACCCACAGACGTCAAAAAGGTTTATGGTTTAAACACCAATGCACAATTCACAAAAATAAATGATCTGAGATTCAACAAAATGAAAAAATTTCCAAAATCCAGATTTGACAAAAATAACCAGATTAAAAAATATTCAGATTCAACTTTACAAACTCATAAAAGTATCTAGATTCAAGTAATCAGAAACAACCAAACCCACAAAAATATCATGAATTGCAAAGGTTGAGAGTTCTAGATTCAAGCACAAACCAAAAAAAACCCCCAATTTTAATTCATATTTCCAGCCACTTTCCTTTTCTCTCCACAAATCACTCTCCAAATCCAAGATTCAAGCACAAACCAAAAAAAAAAAATCCAATTTTAATTTTTCTAATTATTCCACTACCTTCAATTTCTAAAACTCCCAAAACTTTTGCATAAATACACATATGTAAACAAAAGAAAATCCTAAATACACAATCCCCACAATACATATCTATCAATATGTATACCAGACATTCAAATACCCTATGAGAGATTGATCTGATTCAGTGGGGGAAAAAACTAAGAACTTAACTAATTAAAATACCTGTTTGGGATCTCTTTGAATATTGACAACGACGGAGTATCGATCTCTCTAGAGCCGGTGGTGGTCCAACGAAATCTTCCCTTTTGCAATGGCTCCTTTCGAAATCTCTCCTATGGGCTGAAAAGGTTGTGTCGATTGTGGTGGAATATGGAGTTTGGCCTGCCACTGTTGATGAAGATTGAGATGGAAGAAAGGGGGAGGAAGGAAAAGAGAAAGAAGAAACGAATTGGAAAGAGAGAATGAAAGAGTATTGACTGAATCAGAGCGAGGGAGGAAGAAGAAACGAATAGGGATTATGGTTGAGTATCCCACACAGGATGGGCTCTGATGGAGAGAGAGAGAGAGAGAGAGAGAGAGAGAGAGAGAGAGAGAGATTTTCTTCGATTTACAAAGAGTGGGTGGGAAATGAAGAAATCTCAACCGTTGAAGTTTAGATGGGACAATCTGACCCATTGATACAGAATGTATCTCTTAGACATTTTATGACATTTTCAAAAACCCTTGTGCCATATTATATAGATAACAAAACAAGGATGTTGAAGGGACATTTGTCTTAAGTAACATATAAATTGATGGCTGAGATTATACTTCTTGTCATACATTGGCCTCGTTTGGGAAGTGGATATTTTAGTAGGTTATTTTAGTTTTTGGCTATTTTAGTAGGCTAAAATTTTTGTGTTTGGGAAGATGATTGGATTTTTTTGTGGTTGGATGTGATGTTTGTGAGAGAAAAAGTGAAATGATTATGGGTTTGATGTGATATTTTGTCTTATCAGCTATTTTAGTCTATTTTGTCTTTTTGTGATTTTTAACCTACACTAGGCTATTTTTTTTTCCCAAACACCCCAATTTTAAGGGCTGAGATCACACTTCTCTTTTGTTTTTCTTTCTCTCAAGCTCTGTTTGTTCAGGTTTCAAAATTCAAACATTTCAAAGGTTTGATACTATTCTCTCTCTACCAAACATTCTCGTTTCCCCATTCCACCCTCTCTCTCTCTCATAGTCAAACACACTCTTTGGTTCTCTCTCTCTTCTACCCAATCTCCCCCCATCGGAGCCCATCCTATATGGATATCCAACCTCAACCCCCTTGCCCATAGCAACCCTGACCGAAGGGTTCGATTTTTCCCATTACAATCTGAAATCGCCTATTTCAATCTGAAATCGAAGGGTTTGATTCTGCCCATTGCAATATGAAATTGCCCATTGCAATATGAAATTGCCCATTTCAATCGTTCAAAGTTAAGCGAGTCGTCTTCGATCAAATGGTGGGTTTTGCAAGTCGTCTTCGATCAAGTCAACCGATTTCAATTTCAGATTTTCTTCAGTTTCCTATTTCAGCAGGTCAGATTTTCTTCCAACAAAACACTCTGTCAAACTTTCGAACTCAACCTACTTGTACGAGCAAGAAATAATATTCTCATATAATCCTGTTGATCAATTTCGCGCTCCTCCAAACGTCGACGCTTTACCCCCTGAAAACACAAACGTGAGCTAGCCGGCGGGTGTGTGCCGGATACCTCTCCGATGCCTAAGTCAGCAAAATAGACAAATAGACAAAAGCTCTGTGTATTCGAGAATCAAAGTTGTGTTACCTCTCCATAGGTGATGGTATGAGCTTTTATAGGTTCCGCGTGGCACAATCCTAGTAGGACTCTTATTCCTCCATGCAGAGTCTTCTTAGGAATCATACTCTTGAAAGATAATGCCTATCCTTCAACACCCCCCTCACTGCTTAAACCAAGTGAGATGGTCCTAGCTCAGCAACCGAGCTAGCATTTTCATGACACAGTGACAATGTAACTGAGCTATTTATCCCAGCGCTTTATAGGTAACATGTAACTCGGCTTTGCTTGTAGACCGTGCTAACAATAGCGTACTTCGACCGAGCTACTCAATAGTAGGTCCTAAAATAGAGGCCAAAAATACCTCGGCTCAAGATGGTTCGACCGGGCTAACCGTCACCGCGCCGGCCGTGGTGACAGAGCTAACCACCAAGCTCCTTCGGACCGGGCTATTTATAAGGTTCCTTTGGATCGGACTAATTACAAGGCCCCTTTTACTCAGCCCTTCTTACTATGGCTCACAGAATGGCCCATTACCCAACTCGGCCCAATTTACATATAAATTACCCTCTCAATTGCCCCTTAATCCCATCTGCGCAGCATGATAGGGATTACTTGTTTCCAGCCGAGCTAAAAGACTAGCCTTTCAACTGAGCTAAAAAACTTTAGCCTTCTAACTGAGCTAAATTCACACCGTGCTACCAACTTGTCCGGTCAAAACGTCTCTACAATCGTACTAAAACTGAGTCGCTTCCCATTCCATAGACACGTGGCATACTATCATTAGCCCAATGCAGCTGTCACGCCGCCTTTGTATTTCGCGTAATTTGAGCAGTCCCGCCCAATTTCACCTTTTTCACAAAAAAAAAAACTCATTTTGAATCTATCACTCCACTATTCATTACTTTCTCTCTCTTCAAACTTCTTCTCCCTTATTCTCTTGCAACTGTGGAGCTCGTGTTCTTGCTGGTACCACCTCCATCTTCAGTGTCTTTACCTTGAACTGGTAAGTGATTTGAATCTTCTTCCTTTCTGTTGATTTCGCACCTGTATGTTTTTCAAAGCATATGTTCCATTTTTGCTTCCATTTTTTGAAAAAACCTTTGCAATATAACCACTGGTACTCATGAATAAACTGAAGAATGATGTATCTGATCCAAAATCACACATCAACCGAACTAGGATACTGTTTGTATTAGATGCAAGCCTAGCCACAACCAACAATCGCACTAAAACTTAGGCCATACTTGTGGTTTCCATAAGTTGGGGACTTTTTGTTTCTTTTAACCGAGCTATCGCACCGTACTAGGTTTACGCAATACCACGCTAGAAAGCCTCAACCACCGACCGAGCTAAATCTTGGGGCTAAACCAGCTCCCTTAGTTAAAACCGAACTAAGAATGCTGCCCAAATGGCTCAACCAGGCTAAAGCCCCTTGCTTAAACCGAGCTAAGACTAGATAGCATTCCATTTAACCGAGCTAGGACTTCATTTATCTTGCTTATATTTCTTGTAGCACGGTCCCACGATCTGTGCTTAACACCTTTCTTTTTCACTTTGCAAACTCTGACTAGGTTGCCCAGGCACTCCTTTGCACGTCCAACCGAGATACCTATTATCTTCTTGGCGCCGAGCTAATACTCCAGGCTAATTTATACATAATTTAAATCCTTATGGGTAAATATAGGTTTTTAGTGAACTCACCAAGTGCTATGGCCGAGTTCCGAAGGAACTACCATATCCTTGATGATGTTCATCTCACTTTAGCCGAACTAGATACCATACCCTGGGAAAACCTTGGTTTTGCTCCCTTTACACTTCTTTCCATTGTAGAAACCGGACTAAGATTCCTTGTACAGCCCCTTCTATGCGAGTTCCTCAGACAAACCAACCTCTGTCCTACTCAACTTTTCACAAATTCATACCGCATAATAAATGACATTGCCGAGCTAAATCGTCAGGCTGGCCTTAACCTCGGTTAGCCGAGCTCTTCCATCAGTACTCCATAGGATCGACAGAAGATGGCTGGGTTTACTATTTAAGAGTAAGACGCCGCCATGAAAAGATAATAAAAAATACCCCGGATAAGGATGTGAATGATGATGATTTCCTCTGGGTATCTGGGAATTTTGAGGACCAACAAGCCCTGATTCAGGGCGACAGAATAAATTGGAACAAGGGTGAAGCCGGTAAGATTACCTCGGTTCAATTCCATGCTCACTTTTACCTCGGTTTTCTTATGTTGAACTGCACTGACTGTTTTCTTTTCCTCATGCAGATTTGAACTTCCTCAAGTCCCAGTACAACTACCCCAATTTAAACACACTTCGCGCCGCACTTCAATACCCTAATAGAAGTTGGGCCGAGCTACTGAATTTTGAATCGACGAATAGACACAGTAGTAGATGTAAGACCAGGGTAACTGACTTTTTGTTGGAAGCCTCTCCTGAACTAGACCCAACCTTGCCTCAAATCAATCTGATCTGACTAACTACTGAACAAGAAATGGCCAAGAAAAGAGCCGTAAGAGCCCTTCTGACTGAGACAAACCAGCCCGAGGTACCCCCAGCCGGTCAAACCCAAGAGACTGTGGTAGCCCTGCCATCCCACCAACCTGAATCGTCTCGAACTCGAAAGCGAGCTCAGTCTTCTACTACTGAACCATGCCTCGTCGACGAAGACGAAACTGTGCTTCCCCAAACCGAAGTACCGAGCCTACAACCTGAGAGCCCAGACCGAGCTAACTCCTCTGATTGGGCACCGAAATTAACACACCACAATTGAGCCATCAGACCAACAGATTCAGTGGTGGCAGATAAAGATCATATGCTGGCCTTCAACCTGGCTAAGAGCGTGTGTCTGCCCCCTGATATGGATCACCACGCCCACCTTACCGAGCTAAAAGCAATCCGCTCGGCCACCAAATCAATGGTGCTGGTGAGTACTCTTTCCTTTGTTTTCCTGTTTTGTCCAACTGTTAGCTCGGTTCTCACTCTACATTGCTTACCATATCTATACAGGCTATGCAAAAGAACCAGATTGCCCATAAGCGTATGCTAGAGCTACGCAAAACAATAAGGCAAGCCTTGGCAGAGGCTGAAAAGAAGACGGCCGAGCTAAACGAGGCCAAACAACAAATAGCCGAGCCACAATCTGAGGTCGCCCGCCTCACTAGCCTAGTTGACTTAGCCGAAGTGGACAAACAAAAAGCTCTGACCGAGTTGAAGGACCGTTATCTACGTGAGCTTGCCAAAGTTGAGCAGACCAAGAAAGCCGAAATAACTGAACTTGAGAAGAAGATTGGCGATGCAAAGGACCGTGGTTACAAAGAAGGTGAAGCAACCTACATCCTGCAGTGCGAAGCTGCCAAGGATCTATTTTTCAAGTGCGGGTGGAAAGCGGTGGTGGAACAGCTCGGTCACAGTCCAGAGACTGAGGTTTTCCTGAACTCTCCATCGCACTTCATACCGAGCTGTATGGCGGAGTATGCAGCCGCCATTCAACAAAAATTCCTTGAATCTGAGAATGATGATGAAGAGACCGTGCCTGACAATGCCCCGGTCATCAATGATCCAGCCATCCATTCAGCGCGGGTTGAACCACCGGTAGAAGACTTGACAATCGAGCTACCAACTGAAACCGGGCTCCGAGTTGAACTGGATGCTGATCTTGATGATCTATTTGCTTGACTTTGTATTTTTTTCTTTTTTACTTTTGGAAAGAAAACTGTAACCGGGCTGAAATCCCACCATTTTGTAACTCTTGATTTGTACTCTCAATGAAATCTTCTTTTATTCCAACTATTATTTCGGTTAATTTCCATGTATGTACTTTACTCTGTAATCTGAGTGAAATATAATATTCCCTAGTCGAGATACTTTATTCCGGTCTTAAACTTTGTGATCTAACTGGCCATACTTGCCAACCTTTTCAGCCTAGATCCTTATCTCGACTGAAGGACAATAAGTGTTGGTTTCTCTAGCCAACCTTTTAGCCTAGGTTCTTATCTCGGCTGAAGAATAACAAGTGTTGGTTTTTCCAGCCAACCTCTTTAGCCGAGATCCTTTATCTCGGTTAAAGAACAATAAGTGTTGGTTTTTCAAGCCAACTGCTTCAGCCTAGGTTCTTATCTCGGCTGAAGAATAACAAGTGTTGGTTTTTTCAGCCAACCTCTTCAGCCTAGGTTCTTATCTCGGCTAAAGAGTAACAAGTGTTGGTTTTTTCAGTCAACCTCTTCAGCCGAGATCCTTTATCTCGGTTGAAGAACAATAAGTGTTGGTTTTTCCAGCCAACCTCTTCAGCTAGATCCTAATCTTAGCTGAAGAGAACTCAAAGTTGGTTTTTCCTGCCAACTCTGAGTGAAGTGTTTGGTTATTCCTACCAAACGTCGTGCAGCATGGATCCTTATCCTGGGTTTAGGAGGGGTGTTGGTTTTTCCAGCCAACCTCTAAGTTGGGTATTCCTGCCAACCTAGAGTAAAGTGTTTGGTTATTCCGACCAAACGTCCTGCAGCCTGGATCCTTATCTTGGGCTTTAGGAGGGGTGTTGGTTTTTCCAGCCAACCTCTAAGTTGGTTATTCCTGCCAACCTAGAGTAAAGTGTTTGGTTATTCTGACCAAACGTTCTGCAGCCTGGATCCTTATCCTAGGCTTAGGAGGGGTGTTGGTTATTCCAGCCAACTTCTTCAGTACTGATCCTGGTCTTAGCTGAAGAGAGTGTAAAGTTGGTTATTCCGGCCAACGATGCTTATAATGCGCCTAACTCACTAAAACACTCTTTTACAGAAGGAAACAACTATACTGAAAAGAAACTACTTATTTTATTGAGAAAGAAAAAATTACAAATACTTGAAAGAAAAGCTAAAAATAAAATAGTTTGAGATTGGCAGTGTTCCATGGCCTGGGAATGGTTTTTTCGTCCTCGTCTTCCAAGTTGTATGCCCCTTTTCTCACTAATCTAACCACCTTGTAATGTTCTTCCCAATTAGGCCCTAACTTGCCATCTCCGGGTACCAAGGTGTTGCCCATCACTTTGCGCAGTTCCCAATCTCTGATTTTGAAATGTCTTGGATGTACTGTTTTGTTATACTTTCTGGACAACTCTTGTTGGTATGAGGCGATGTGAACCAGTGCTCTTTCTCTTCTTTCTTCTGCAAGGTCGAGTTCTAATGTGATGGCTTCTCCGTTTAAGTCTGGATCAAAATTTTCGCTTCGAATGGTGGGGAGGCCAACTTTTAGTGGGATTATTGCTTCCATGCCGTAGGCTAAGGAGAATGGTGTTTCTCCCATTGATCGTCGAGATGTGGTATGGTAAGCCCATAAAACGTGAGGAAGCTCCTCAGCCCACTTTCCTTTTGCTTTCTTTAACTTTTTCTTCAATCCATCCAAGACAACTTTGTTTAATGCTTCTGCCTGACCATTTGCTTGGGGGTATGCCAGTGTAGAGTTGTAGAACTCTATCTTGTACTCCTCACAAAAGCCTCTAAAAATTTTGCCGTCGAACTAGGTGCTGTTGTCTGATATCAGCGCCTTGGGTATGTCGAACCGAGTGATGATATTCTGCCAGACGAACTTCTTTACATCTTTCTCCTTTATTGATGCTAGTGCTTTTACTTCCACCCACTTTGTGAAGTAGTTTGTTGCTGCAAGGAAGAACTTTCTGTTGCCGGGTGCTGTTGGAAGTGGTCCTACTATGTCCAAGCCCCACATTGCAAAGGGCCATGGGCTAGTTAAAGGTAGAAGCTCTCTGGCTGGCTGATGAATTTGGTGTGCGAACTTCTGGCATTTCTCGCACTTCTTGGCATACTTCTCCGAATCTGCTTGCATGTAAGGCCACCAATATTCCTGCGAAATTACTCTGTAAGCCAATGATCTCCCCCTTTGGTGGTTTTCGCATACGCCTTCATGAATCTCGAACAGGAATGCTTTGACCTTGCTAGGATGGACGCACTTCAAGTAAGGTCCTGTAAAGGATTTCTTGTACAAGGCCATTGATGGGGAGAGCCAAAATCGTTGTGACTTTGCTCTAATCTTGTTGGCCTCCTTATTCTCTATGGGCAAAGTGCCGTCTTTTAGGAACGTTATAATGGGATCCATCCATGAAGGGCCTAGTTCGGCGCAACATACTTCTTCTACTTCAGGTTCTTCAATGCTTGGTTTGGGTAAGAAGTCGATCAGTAGTGGATATGGGATGGATGTATCTGCCATTGAAGCAAAGCCTACTAGTTCATCTGCTCTGTTGTTTTCTTCCCTGCCAATCTGCTCTATCCGCACTGCTTCAAACTTCATGATTTCTTTTCTAACTAACTCTTGGTACTTAGCCATCCTTTCATCCTTTGCTTCGTAGTCGCCTGAAATTTGGTTTACCACCAGTAGTGAGTCACTGTAAACCATTAGCTCGATGGCCTTTGTGTAGAGTGCTGATTTTAGTCCTGCCAGAAGCGCTTCATACTCCGCTTCGTTGTTTGATGCTGGGAAGCCAAGGTTGACGCATGTTCCGCTACTAGGCCATCTGGTGAGATGAGGACTATGCCGAGTCCTGCTCCGTGCCTGTTGGATGCTCCATCCACAAAGAGCTTCCACATCTCTCCTACGAATAGTTTCCAGCAGGTAGAGGGATCAGATGATGCCTTGGGGTCCTGAGTGTTGCTGGTGTTTTCTTCAAAGTCCACAATTACTGTTTGCTCCTTACTATCTGATTGTACCAAGTCTTTATTTGTTGATGAGTCTTTGCTTGGTGCAGCATGGTTTGTTTCTCCCTCCTTTTGTTCACACTGGTATGTCTTGGGATGTGGCTGGGTATTCTATATTAGGGGTTGCGCTATTCTGGTGCCACTTTCCATCCCTATTTCGGTTGTACCCATTAAGTCAACTGGGCAGACGTGATGACTTCCTCGTGTAAATTTTGCGACAAAGTCTGCCAAAGCTTGGGCTTTTATCACGGTTCTGGGTTGAAACTTGATGTCAAACTATCCCAACTCTACTGCCCACTTCAAGATTTGCCCAGAAAAGTTCACCCTCTCAAACAAAGCTTTTAATGGAAAAGCTGTGAGGACGATTATGGTGTGGGCGTGAAAGTAGTGCGACAACTTCCTTGAGGCCATCATCAAGGCTAAGGTAAGTTTTTCCAATGGTAAGTACCTGGTTTCAGCGCCCAGCAATGTCTTGCTGACATAAAAGATGGGCAGATGTTGGATTCCTTTCGTTCGGACCAACACTGCACTTATTGCGTACTGTGAGACTGCCAGGTACAAAAATAGTTCTTTTCTAGGTATTGGGGTCACTAGCAGCGGTGGAGAAGACATGTATTCTTGCAAACTTTCTAGGGCGCGGTCGCATTCTTCATCCCACTCAAACTTGGCCTTTAATGCTTGAAAGAATGGTCGATATCTGTCTGACGACCGACTTATGAACCGGTTTAGCGCGGCTGCCATATCGGTGAGATGCTGTACTTCTTTTACTGAGTTGGGCCTCTCTAGATCCTGAATTGCTTTGATCTGAGAAGGGTCTGCCTCTATACCTCGGTTGGTCACCAGGAAGCCTAGGAATTTGCCTGATCCTACACCGAACGCACACTTAGATGCATTAAGGCGTAACTTGGTGTTTCTTTAGGATTTGAAACATCTCATCTAGGTCCCTGAGATGGTCATTCTCATCTTTTCTTTTGACTACCATATCGTCGATGTAAGCTTCCATTGTTCTGCCTAACAATGGTTCGAACATCTTGGTGATCATCCGTTGGAATGTTGCCCTTGCGTTCTTTAGGCCAAAGGGCATGACCTTGTAACAATACAAACCTCTTGGCGTTGTAAAAGATGTGACATCCTGGTCTGGTTCATACATAGCGATCTGATGATAACCTCTGTATGCATCAAGAAAGCTAAGTCGGTTGTGTCCTACCGTGAGGTCCACCAGTTGGTATATCCGTGGTAGAGGAAAGCTGTCTTTTGGGCACGCTTTGTTGACTGTTTTGTAATCCATACAGACACGCCGTTTTCTATTCTTCTTTGGCACCACTACTGTGTTGGATATCCACTTGGGATAGTGCACCTCTCTGATAGCTCCTACCTCTAGAAGGTTTCCCACTTCTTCCGCCACTATCTCGGCGTGGTGGAGTGCTGATCTGCGAATGCGCTGTATGATTGGTCTTGTAGTTGAGTAGACATTCAATTGGTGACAAATGAAGTTTGGGTTAATGCTAGGCATGTCATACGGCGTCCAGACAAACACTTCGATGTTAGAGGTCAAGAATTCCATGACCTCTATTCTCTCGGTGCTGGACATAGATGAGCCAAGCAAAAAGAACTTTTTCGGGTCCTTTTCATTTATTCTTACCTGTACCAAGTCTTCCACTGCCTTCTGTTCAGCGGCTTTGCCAACATCCGCAAACAATTCATTGCTCTCAGGTTCTTCCACCATCTGAACAAATCCTTTGGCAGCTCGGCTGCTATTTACTGTGACGAAGCATTGCTTGGACATAATTTGGTCTCCATTGATCTCTTCAATTACTCCGGCTTCGTTAGGGAACCGTATTACTTGATGGTAGGTTGACGCTACCGATCGCATGGCGTGCAGCCATGTCCTCCCCAAGATTACGTTGTAAGTGGAAGGGACTTTCAACACCCAGAATTCCACTTGTTTCGTCATGCTTCCTACTCTGACTGGGAGGATAATCTTGCCAACTGGCCACTCTGGCATTGAGTTGAATCCGATCAGGGGAGATACGGCAGGTGCCAAGTCTTTGTCCTCCAGTTTCAATTGTTTGAAAGTTTCGTAGTACATTATCTCACATGAGCTCCCTTGGTCGATCAAAATTCACTTGACGTCGTAATCCTTGACGCTGAGAGTGACGACCAGTGCATCATTGTGAGAGCAATATATCCTTGCCAAGTCTTTATCTGAAAAAGGCATGACGTTTGTGGCCTCTGTTTTCTCATTTTTAATGGTGGGCTGCGCACTTAATACCTCCCTTAAGTGCTCAGTCTTCTTTATCATTCCCTTGAGCTCACATACTCGTTCAGGCTCGAATACCCCATGTATTACGTTTATCACGCCTTGAGGTGGGGTGTCGATCGACGTTCCGTCTGGGTGATTGTGGTTTTGAGGGGCTGGTTGCGTCCTTCCTTCGATGTATCGGTCCAGGTGACCAGCTGCCACCAACTCCTCCAGATGTTGTCTCAACGGTGTGCAATTTTCAGTGCGGTGCCCCTCTTCCTTATGGAAGGTGCACCGAGATCTTTCGTCGTAGTCCTTCTATGCCTCTCCCAATTTAGCTGGCCATTTGACGAAAGGTTCATCGCGTATTTCACTGAGAATTTGGTAGATTGGTTTCTTGAATATCGTGGTAATGGCAGTGCGGACTCTCAACCTTCTTTCATCTTGGTCTTCTCCGTTGTCTCGCCTTCCTCGTCCGTTCTTGCTTGGACATTCTACCGTGTTGACTTTTGCCGAAGTTTTTTTATCTGGTATTGCGGCTGTACCAGACTTTGTTTTAGCACGAGCTCCATCCTCCTCCACCCGAATGTGCTGGTGTACCCTATCCATTAAAGCTTCCATTGTGAAGGGAGGTGTCATGGTAATTGAGTCCCTCAGCCTGTTTCCGATTAGAAGTCCTTTTTTGTATTGTGCGATGGCGAGATTTGTGGGACAATCTCCTATCTGGTTGAAGGTCTCCTGATAACGACTGTTGTAGGATCTCAACGTCTCTTTGTCGCCTATGTCAATGGAGAGTAGTTGATCGATCTCCACTGGCATCTTGTTGTTCGTTCTGAATCTTGTCACGAACGCCTCTGCTAACTACACCCAGGAGGCTATGCTGCCTTCTGGTAGCCTTTCGAACCAGGTTAAACCTAGGTCGCCAAGGCTGGATGGGAATAGGATGCACATCAAAGCCTCGTTCCGCTGGTAAACTGCCATGACCTAGCAAAAGTGGCTTAGGTGCATGTAAGGGTCTGTTTTCCCTTTATACGTTGTAAATTTAGGCTGGATGAAGCCTGAAGGTAAGGGTGCGTTCTTAATCGCCGGAACAAACGGTGAGCTATGTAACCTTGCCAGTGCTTTATCTGTTGGTTCGTAGGCAAGGTACGGTATTGGCATTCCTACCTCGACGCTTCCATGCGTTCGAGGAGCCAACTGCTGAGGGGCTGAAACTCTGTGCGGGTCGCGTGCCCTGGCATCCTCCTTTTGTCGTGCCCTCTCTTCAAGCACAGTCCGTAAGTCGGACGATCTAGGCAACTTCGTTTGCCTGGATGATGTCTGGTGCGTATGTGAGGGCCAATAGGTACTTCCCTCAGTGTAAGACCTCAATGATTTCGTTCTCTCAGACCTGTAGTAATGAGTTCTAGAAGTCCTTGATTGAGTATCGCCCGTTCTGAGGCTCTTACTCTCTGCTTGCGATGGCGTGGTATGCCTACCACGATC
Organism: Camellia sinensis; assembly: GCF_055761805.1. Taxonomy (NCBI): domain Eukaryota; kingdom Viridiplantae; phylum Streptophyta; class Magnoliopsida; order Ericales; family Theaceae; genus Camellia; species Camellia sinensis. The sequence continues at coordinate 66,065,184 of NC_138973.1, read as the reverse complement.
TTTAGAGTAGCGAGGGGGACGTATCGCTTTTGCGTCCCTCTCCTGTCGCCACCCCTTTCTCTTTTATCTGGCGCTTCATCAATTCCATGTCCGCTGCCATCTTCCTGATTAACTCATCCTGCTCCTTTACCCGATCCTCCAAAACTTGAGGGTCGATCCTCCGCCTCTGTCTATCAGGACTTGATGAGTGACGGGGGCTGTTACCCCGCCTTCCCCTTGTATCCCTCCGGGGATTCTGTCGCTGGGGCTCCAAATCTGCCATGGGAGGGATGGTAGGCAAACCTGCACGCCTTCTACCTCCCTCTGGGGTTTGCCCGTCAATGGCGGACTGCGACAAATCTTCATTATGCGCCATTGCGTCTAATCTAGCGAGGAAAACTTTGATCAAGAGGTTTTGTTCTTTCTGTGATTCCCACAGACGACGCCAATTGTACGAGCAAGAAATAATCTTCTCGTATAATCCTATTGATCAATTCCGCGCTCCTCCAAATGTCGACGCTTTACCCCCTGAAAACACAAACGTGAGCTAGCTGGCGGGTGTGTGCCGGATACCTCTCCGATGCCTAAGTCAGCAAAATAGACAAATAGACAAAAGCTCTGTGTATTCGAGAATCAAAGTTGTGTTACCTCTCCATAGGTGATGGTATGAGCTTTTATAGGTTCCGCGTGGCACAATCCCAGTAGGACTTTTATTCCTCCATGCAGAGTCCTCCTAGGAATCATACTCCTGAAAGATAATGTCTATCCTTCAACACCCCCCTCACTGCTTAAACCAAGTGAGATGGTCCTAGCTCAGCAACCGAGCTAGCATTAGCTATTTATCCCGGCGCTTTATGCGTAACATGTACCTCGACTTTGCTTGTAGACTGTGCTAACCATAGCGTACTTCGACCGAGCTACTCAACAGTAAGGTCCTAAAATAGAGGCCAAAAATACCTTGGCTCAAGATGGTTTGATCGGGCTAAGCTAACCACCAAGCTCCTTCGGACCGGGCTATCTACAAGACTCCTTTGAACCGGACTAATTACAAGGCCCCTTTTACTCAGTCCTTCTTACTATGGCCCATAGAATGGCCCATTACCCAGCTTGGTCCAATTTACATATAAATTACCCTCTCACTACTGTATGAATCTCTTTATCTTCTATGCTTTGCAGATCACACTGGAGAACCCATTATGTTATGGAGGTAACGATCTTTGTTAAAATATGATTTATTGAGTTCCATGTAATTGAAATTTTGTGTTGTGGTTATGAGTTGTGTTTCCGCATAATGTGTTTAACTTGTGTGTTTCTTTTTTTTTTTTTTTTTTTTAACATTTATTATCAGCATTGTGTATGTATATTGTTTTAGATCTATTGTTAGAGCTATTGGTGTTTCTAATTTATTTATTTTTTTAAACACTTATTATCAGCATTGTGTATGTATATTGTTTTAGATCTATTGTTAAACTAACTTGCAAGTTAGGATTTTGGAGATTGTTGTAGAGCTATTGGTGTTTCTAAGTTTTTTTTTTTTTTTTTTATTTTATATTAGGCACGAGCTATTGGTGTTTCTAATCTTATTGAAGAAGATTAGGCAATTTTTTATGTTCTTTTTTTTAGAAAAAAAAAATTTGTGTTAGTTTTTTCAATTGTTTTTGGTACTGATTTAGTTATTTATTTATTTATCTATTTTATTGCTTTAATTATGATTGATTTTTACAATTCGTATATGAAGCATTGATTGATTCTCACATTAGAGAGCTTGATTAAAAAGTGAAACTTCTTAAGAATCTTTGCATCCAAACGTTGTGGTTGGAATTTGATTATATTTATGTGTTCTCATTGCCTAAAAATTTGGTAGGCTCACATTATTTTATTTTATTTTTTTTTCAATTTAATTCGACATTGATTATTTAACACTTTGTTTTTTTATTGACAAATAGTAACATTTTGCCAACAATCCCATGATTCTTTGATTTTGAATTGGGTGTGTATTTTTTTTTTTTTGTTAAATGTATTGTGTAATTTCTTTCTTTTTGTATGTCATTTGAGTTAGAATTTATACAGCCATGACCATATCCATTTGTAAATGGGTCAAAGAAAGGTAGAGGCTGGTTTTTTGGGTCCAACATTATCATCCAAATTCAAAATAATATGTATAATTTTTTAATAGAGGGATAATTCTTCTACTTTCTCCACCTTTTTTTTCCCCCCCGTCTCATATGCAAAATCAGCAACCACCTCAAATTGAAATCCTATTGTTGAAGAATATCACACAATCCAATCCTATTGGTGAGTTGGCCTTTAAAATGAAGTGCTAACCACCCTCTTTCCAACTTTTCCAATCGACTCTAGCCTTGCTCGATCTCCCCCCCTAAAGCTCCAACTCCCTCTTCCCAATCCCTAACTCACTCCCTCTTCTCTCTCAGGCACAATTTTTGTTCTTTATAGTATTATTGTTTGTATAATTTTGAATATTTTTTTACGTGGTTCATGAAATCTGTTTGTATTTTTGTTAACCATTCCCATTATTGATATAATTTTCTATCTATTTTTTTATTTAATTTGTATTATAGGAGAATTTGTAATGTCCCTTGGTTCTTCGGTTGTAGAATGGTGAAGTTATGTCAAAGGTATGAAAATTTGGTATGAATTTTTTCTAAATCAATTTTTGAAATTTGATTTCTTCTTGCTTAAAGATTGACAATTTTTGGTGTTTTTAATATAATCACTATTTGTAAGAATATTTTTTTTATGTGATTCATGACTTTTTTGGATTTTTTCTAAATCTATTTCTGAAATTTGATTTCTTCTTGCTAAAGGTCAACAATTTTTGAGGTTTCCAATATAATCACTATTTGTAAGAATACTTTTTATGTTATTCATTATTTTTTTCCTATGTATTTTTTTATTTTTTTTTGTTTTTATCATTTGAATACTCATGAAATCTGTTTGTATATTTGAGGTTCATGTAATTTTAAAAGCATTATAACGAGAAGAGGACTCATATGGCCGAAGTGATTCACAATCATTTTAGTAACTCCTATACTGTTGTTTATTTCCTAACTACAGTTTTCGTTATTTCGGTCAATAACTCCCAAGCCTACTTCACAATATTTCCTGCACATTTTCACATTCAAAAGCTGTTGTACATGGTTTTCGAGAATGGAATCCCCTCTAGATGATCTTTTTCGTTATTCTGCAGGAAATAATTGAAGTAATTCTGATTATGCTTTTACGAGACCATCCAAATAATTGTAGGTATTCATTGACATCTACTTTTCATATTATGCTTAATCAATCATTATTTATGTTGGTTGTTGATTTTGATGTTTTTTATTTTTTATTAGTTGATGCGCCTTGAAATTTCTTTAACACATTAGCTGGTTTACTTTTGTTTTATTGAATTTCTATCTTTATGGATTTAGTAAGTTATTGGTGAGGTAGAGAGGATGTGCAGTAGGGGAGGAAAAGACAAAGAAGATGGTAGCACTGCGATAGGGGAATAAATTTGAAAAAAAATCCAATATTTAGTTTTAGAGAAAATTCTATATAACAAGGACAGGTAGTATTTAATCCAATGGCTAGGATTGTTTCTCCCTTTAATCCACGGTCCATTTCCAACACTAATTTTGAAAATGTATTTGTCCTATGTGGCAATTCGGATGGTCTTGATTAGTTTAATCCAATGGTCTATTTTTTAACACTTCACCCATCTCAAATTCTAGATATCTCTCAATCCCTCCTCAACTTTGCCCCTTCCTCTTAGCCACCGCCTCATCAAAGTCTAATTTTTGTTGTCTAGGTTTTCTAATTTTTGCTTTCACTATTTTTGTGCCTCTTTCATTACATAATGAGCTTTTCCTTTTTTGGTTTTTTTCCTTTTCCCATTATGCCATCTAATAGATCTCTAAAAACATTTCTATCTTCAACTCAAGCTGTGATGAGATCCTTAGGTGCCTTTGTTTTCTAATTTGATTTTGATTTGGTGTTTGTTTACAATTCTATTTTGGGTTTGTTTTTAAACATCTGTATTCCTAGCATTGCTATTTAGATCATAAGAGAACTCATTTATTCAGATTTGTATTTGTCTGCTTGCTTTTCTTTTCTTTTTTTATTTCTTTTTTTTTATTCTTTGTTTTGGACTTTGTTGTTAACCATTTAGAGTGAACTTTTTTTTGGGTGAATATTTAGAGTGAACTTTGTTGCATTAATATCCTTAATTTGATTTGCTTGGAAAAATTGAATCTTTGAGGATTAAAAATGGAGTGTGAGGCTAACAGTGAGTTTAAGGAATATCAAATGTTGATAATTTAAGCTTCATTTTGGTTGGGGCGTGCCTTTAGGCACAGGTCATTCGCTAGATTGTTTTGATATATTCTTCTTTTTGGTAATGTCTTTTTCACACATTTCTTTTTTATTTTTTCTTTTTTGGTGAGATGCTAAATTTTTTATTTTGTCACAAAAGTTTTTTTTTTTTTTTTTTTTTTTTTTTTTTTTTTTAATTTTTAAAAGAAGTTCAACAACTTTCAAAGTGTTGACATCGTAGTTTTTTTTAGTCCCAGGATGGTTCTTGAATAAGATTCTTATTAATTGGTATGGTTCTTTAACATTTAAAATATTAGTATGATTCAAGACTATAAAACACTTAATACTTCATAATATTAGTATTGTTAAACTTTTATTTAGTGTTACCTATAGGTTGTGTTTTGTCAAGTTTATATATGGATCATAAGCTGGTTTTTTTGGCTTATTACGAAAATATATATATAAAGTAGAGAGGTGACGTGACCCAAATAAGCCAATAAGTCAATGTTTTGGTTGATCTAGATGTTTTGGCTTTTGTAGATTTTGTGAATGATTTGATTTCTTAGCTTTGTTATTCCTTTGGGGGCTGAATTTTTGTGTTCTTTGCGTCATCTTGATACTTTTTAATAAAGTCTGCTTATTTGTGAAGGAAAACAAAATGATGCTAAAAGCTCCTCATGTTCAAATAATTGAATGCAACATTGTGGTCTTTTCTTAATTCTGACACTGATACATACTTAGCAATGTAGTAATAGGTGTAATATCAATTTTGCCATAGACTACTAGATTTGTTATGTTCATAAAAAACAAAGAATTTAAACATCACAGTTTTTTTAGTCCTAAGATGGTTGTTGAACAAAATTCTTATCAACTGGTATGGTTCTTGAAGAATTTTCATTTATTTAACAATTAAAATATTAGTATGTTTCAAGACTACAAAACATTTGATACTTCATAATATTAGTATTGTTGTTACACTTTTATTTAGCGTTACTGGTAGGTTGTGTTATGTCAAGTTTCTATTGTTATGCTTCTAATTATGTCGAAAGCTCCTCATATTTGAATAATTGAATGCAACATTGTGGTCTTTTCTTAATTTCGACATTGATGCATACTTAAGAATGTAATAATAGGTGTAATATCAGTTTCGCCATGGACTACTAGATTTGTTATGTTTATCAAAAACAAAGAATTTAAATTTGTTCCTGCATGCGTGATTTTTTTTTTGGTTTGCATATTCTGGATTTTTCTTCCAATGAAAAGCTGGATAAATGAATATTGACCCAAGGGCACAACAAGATGGTGACTTTGATGGCCATGGATTTCATGGATTTTTTTATTAGTTTAAATGTGTTTGTAATTTCTAAGCCTATTTCTTTTAATGGGATTAAGTGAGAAACGGGGGATAATATACTATTAATGATTGTGTAAGATCTTAGATTTTAAATATTCAAGCAGTCTCATCACTGTCTAATGAAATCATGCATGATGTAGTCAATAAACTTTTACTTCAACGCCTATTTATTTATTTAACATGCGTACTTCAATTAAATTTTCTTATGTGGTTTTATATGAACAAACTGTAAAGATTCTTCAGATCGGAGAAGGCGAAGGAATTGAACCAATCTTTTATAATACTAACTCACTGATTGTAGTGATGGTTGCATTTGGTAATGCTCGAAGGCATTTGGAAGCGTTGTCCTTTTTTTTTAACACTACGTAAAAGGAAGTGCAGGACTTCATATTGCTTTTCCTATTTAGTTCTATGATAGTCCACTACAACTCAAGACAAATTTTTTTGAAGGGAGTAAACCGATTATCTACATCACACTTTCATACTTATGAAGGTGAGGAAGCTTGATTAGGTGTCCTATCTTTCATACAATAGTTTATTTTGCTTCTTAGCTTTTGTCGGCACTAGTCAGTTTGGATTTTCTCAAGTGTTACTTTTTTTAAATGGTAATTTTTTTTAAACGGTTTTTTTTAGCCTTCTATAAGGAATCAGATATTTTGATCACGAAAAAATTACTGGTATTTAGTCGATAATTGCAGGTAAATTGGGGAAGACATTGGTGCTTTTATCAAAAAGAGTTATATTATGAATTTTTTTATGTTCAATTTCTCTTAATTCATAATTATTGGCTTTCCTGTTTCTCATAAATATTTTGAATGAGTTTTCCTGTTATGATTTTTTTTAGCTGATTTTTTTAAGTCGAATTCAAGTGTTGGAGTGATTTTGTTACAGGTGACTGATAAGCATTAAAAACGTTGTGGTTGTGTTGCTTTTTTCTATGTGTGTTAATGATTGGTCTTTCATTCTTGATTGGATGATTAGTTTTTTTGTTTTTGTTTTTTAATAAGCTATAATGATTATTCTTTTGTACCAAAATGTTCATTCACCATTCCTCTTATGCTTGAAATATGTCATTTTGAATTGATTTGTTATAATTGAGTTCTATAGCGCAGTGAAATTGTTGTCATTCTGAATTGATTTTTTTAATTGAGTTCTATAGTGTAATGAAATTGTTGTCATTCTAAATTGATTTATTTTAATTGAGTTTTGTAGAGTGTGAGGTACCAAAAAAATTGTTGAGAGTGCCTTTAGGCATGAGTTATAAATTTTTATTTTATTTTTACTTTACATTTTACTATTTTGATTTGCAATACTACTGAACATTATAAATTTTATATATTTATTTCTTAATTTGTATTAAGGCTAGGGGGAGTTGTTATTTTAATTGAGTTCTATAGAGCCCGTGAAAATTCTTTAAAAATCATCAAAAAATGCTATAGACTTTATAAATTTTAACATGATATGTATAAATTACAATTATATTTTGATCACAATATCATTTACACCGTGCCTTTAAGCACGGGCATACACTAGTATATATATATATATATAGAGAGAGAGAGAGAGAGAGGTGAGTCTGTAAGACAAATTTTATGGTACGTACATAATTAGTTAGGTTCTAAATTTGATACACAAAAAAAATGTTAGAACTCTAAAAAATTTTACTAAAATTTTTACCAAATGTCTCATAAGGAAGTGAGACTTACATGGTGTGGGTCACACATCAGTAAATCTCACATCCATATAAAACATTTAATAGAAATTTTGATAAAATTTTTAAAATTTCTAACATTACTTTTTGATATATCAATTCATATTACCACCTAAGTGAATATGGGCACATTATAATTAATGGGCCATGGCAGGTATGATCTTTTCTTGCGAGTTTTATAGGATTAGATTGGATCCAAACTATTCAAATTTAAATATCACCAAATTCATTTAGAAACATCTGATCCAAAGCCAAATATGATGTGTACGAGTACGAAATAATCGTCATTTGTATAATCTTGTTGATCAAGCTTGCAATCCTTCGAATGTTGTCGTTTAAGCTGAAACTACAAACGTGAGCTAGTTAGAGAATGTGTGCTGAAAATCCCTCCGATGCCTAGGTCAACAAATAAGACAATCGAGGAGGAAAATTTTTTTGAATTCGAGAATAGTAATTGCATTACCTGAATAGTAATTGCACGACTCTTCACCTAGCTCAATCAAAATGTTTCACCAAATCTAGTTTGACCGGTCTACATAAGTAGCTCGGTTCGATCCTTAACCGCTACTTGAGAGTAGCTCGGTCCACGAACCCAACCTTGACAAAGGCCAAGTTTGGGAAGACTAAATAAGTGCACTTTTTGACTTTTTTTGTATTATGTGTAAAAAAAGTAGAGAGGAGATGTTGATTGATGTGACCTAAAAAAGATAAAAAGATTAAATAAGTGCACTTTTTTAGGTTAGCCAAACTTGGCCAAAGTCTGGCCGGTTAAACCATGCAGCATGTTTGACCGGCTAGACACTCGCTACACGGCTCAAAACAAGCAGACCCTTAGCTAAAACAATAACAAGAGCATAATTTAGTCCCAACCCAGACACACCACAGCATAAATGGTGTTTTCAGGACTTACATGATCCAACCACTCGTGGAAGAAAGTTGCAAAAAATATTTTTCTATGTTTGGTGGGGGTGGTGATGGTCTGGTGACATTAGTAAAAATTTTCTATGTTTGGCGGTGGTGGAACAAAGGCAAAGGTTGAGGTGGTGGCATGATGGTGGGGCGACGGTGGTGTAGTGGTGGAAGTGAAAGTGAGAATGGTGGTGGTGTAGTGATATCGGTAAAATTTTAATTTCGAAAAATGATTTCTGCATTTTAAAAGCAGAAAACGTTTTATGCCAAAATAGGCTTGTTTTTTATTGACCATGAAAAATATTTTCTGTTGACTTTCGTTTTTTATTGTACCAAACACCAAAAATACATAAATATTTTTCAACCAAACAAAATATTAGGGAGAGTTGAACTCATAACTTTCTGTTAGAATCAAATCCTTAGGAGAATTATAGTAACCAATTAGGCTTGGTTAATTTAAGGATAAATTACAAATACACTACTTGAGATTCGCTTAAAATATGAATTGCCCCATATGGTTTGAAAAATTACAAATATCTCCCTGTCAAAATTTTTTATTTAACAGAATTAATTGAAAAAGTGAAATTTCTAACTGTTCACTTATACAATAATAAAATTATTTGAATTATTAATTGAAATAAAATTTTAACATTATTAAAAGTAGTTAATTAACTTGATGATTTATTAATAAAATGACCTATTTGTTATGAAATTAGAAACCTTAAGGGGTATAATATAATTTCTAAAATTACAAGAAATAATTTGTAATTTAAATAAATTTAAAAGAATGTGTAACGTGTTTGTAATTTACCCTAATTTAAGTAACATCTATGTAAATCATTTGTTGAAAAATGAATGATATCAATTTAGTCACGCAAAAATTTGAACCAAGAAAAAGAATCGAGTTTTTAATTGAAATTTTATCAATTAAATAGAGTGATGATCTATAAATAAAAAATTAAGATGAAAAACTCATATTCATATCAAATGATTAATTAAAATGCTTTAAAATTTTGGGCAAATTACATATACACCCCTCCAGGTTTGGTTAAATTACAGATACCCCCCTGAGGTTTCGGAAATTACATCCCACCCCCTGAGGTTTGTATTTTCATAACAATTTACCCCCTGAGGTTTATATTTCATAACAAATTACCCCCTAATTTCTTATGCAAATATAGCATTCAGGGAGGAATTCGTAATTTTTCAAACCTCAGGGGGGTATCTGTAATTTTGTCAAACCTGGAGGGGTGTATATGTAATTTGCCCTAAAATTTTTAAGAGGTCACTATTAAATCATTATTGTAAGGTTGTACGAATTTTTTTTTGTTTATAAATTATTATTTTTGGTAAAAATACAGTAAATTAAAATAAATATTTAATACATCTTGATAAAAAGTTCCTAGTCTATAGCAATTCTCGGACAATGACCATTGGGACACGTATCGGCAGTTGGCACCACCTACTCCCACCACCCAAAAATAATTCTTGACCCCACAAAATTAACGGTTCAATTTTTTAGGGTTTAAAATTTAAAATTTGTTTAATTTTTTTCAAAACAATTTTCAATTGCTTTTTATATATCTTTTCTCATTTTTTTTTATATCTTATATATTAATCAATTATTTTTTCCTTCTCTTATTTGCTCATATCTTATATATTATTCAATTATTTTTTTCTCTCACTTATCTATTGAATTACAAAAAAATTGTAGATCATCACAAATTAAAAAATAATTTTTAAAATATACAACTAAATAAAAATTTAAATTTTAAAAAACATTTTGCAAAAATATATTTTTTAAAATTGATTTCAAAATCAAACCAAACCAACCCAACAACTTTTATGATAATGCCACAACATAAAATGTAACCCAACAACTTTTATGATAATGCCACAACATAAAATGTTGCTTCCACGGTGATTAATTCTTGTGAATGGCGTGAAAGCAACATATATTCTTAATAATAATTCAAAAAGTCTAGACAGACAGATGATTGAATACAGATCTAAATACAGAAATTGTACATTTGGTTGTCTGGCCGGATGATCGTCTGGATATCTTGACCAGTACTTGTTGACCGCGACTGTCATAGTGTCGACTATAATTGTTATGATGTCTTCCAATTGTCCAACCGATCATCCGATGAAATAATTTTTATATTTAATTTTGTGTTTGATTTTCTGTGCGCAACATTTTTCATAATAATTTATATGGCATTGACAATGACAACTCACCTTTCGGTGCCTCACTCATTGCTCTTCTCAGAAAATTTTCTTTTAGAATGATTGTATTATCGAAGTGGTTAAGTTCTACAAATGTATACTAACCTTGGATATGAGGTGATTTAGTGAGAAATAATAAAAAATAATGAGAAAGGTAAAATATTTTTGCATATTTAGTTTATAAGCTCAGTAAAAAAATATGAGAAACGTTAAAAAAATGGTGAGAAATTTTTTTTTTTTTTATAAAATCATTTCATTTATTATCAAAAGTGATAAGATTTGATAAGAAACAAATTGATTGGTCGTAAATATTTATAATATTAAAGTTGTTCCTAAAATACAAAGGAAGAGAAAGAAATATTTATTTCTCACACATCTAAACAAAATAGTAAAACAAACACAATCATTTATTTTTATTTTCTTACCTAAATGAGAAACCATAATTATTTCGTTTCGTTTTTCATCCTACGATTCAAATTAGGGGTGAGCAGTGGATATTTTGATCCATCCAAACTGATCGAACCGAACCGAACCGATCCGCTGTATTTTGGACGAATGTGTGATGACGAGCGGACGGTCGCAGATTGATTTTTTCTAATCTGCCTAGTTTTGAATGAATGACGGATTTGAGGTTCCTTTAGGCACAACCCAACCTCCAAACCACGAGTACCTCTAGTAATTTGTAAGACTTTGTACTTTTAATTTGTTTAGATATTCTGTTTGTGTTTTCAATTGAAAAAAAGTTTAAATATTCTGTTGTGTTTTCAATTTGTTAATCCTTTTATCAAATGACAAGTGTTGATATTTGGTATTTTTGTGTAGAAAATATAAGGCTTAATCTTGTCATTTAAAAAAAAAAAAACAAATTGAATAGTTTTTGAATTAAAAAAAGTAATGAAATAGTTTTGATAATGCATGGTTTTCTTATATGTATTTATTATTGATATTTGACAATTTAGTTGATAAGTTTTTAGTTATGTTGAATTGGATTGTTATCAAAAAAAAAAATGTTAACAAATTGTTATATTATATTCAAAATTTATAAAAGTTTAAACCGCCACACCAATTTGCATCCATCCGCTAATTCACCAATTTGCTCAATTCACATCCGTCAATCTGACGGACGAATGCGGATTGATTTTTTCCAATCCGCCAATCCGGCGGACGGATGGTGGATTAGGAATTCCCTGACCGTAACCGAACCGCAAACACCCCTAATTCAAACAAAGTGTAAAGCTAATTACTCAAAAAAATTGTCCATAAATTTATTTAGACATTGCGTAATTGAGATTCAATTATTGTCTTGCGAGATTCATGGCTCATATGAATCTAAATTACACAATCATAATTCTAAATAAAATTCTAATTAAAATTTCTAAAATTTGAAACAACGTTTGAGGCCGTGATATTGCTATGGGGTATTAGTACTTAGAGATTATTATTTAGGATGATTTAAATAAGTGTACTTATTTAAGTTACATTATCTCTTTATTTTTTTATATATTTCCTCGTAAAAAGTTAAAAATACACTAAATGAACAAATCCCAAATAACCCTGCAGTACAAGGAATTGCAGTAAATGTTCCTCAAGGTGGTGCTTATTGCGACCCAATTTTATGATGTAACATTATTGGATAAAAGGTTATTATTTATTAGCAACTAGATGAAGCTGGTTAGGTGTGTCAAATTTGTATCACATGTGTTTGACACCAAGTTGATTTTTTTTTTTTTTTTTTTTTTTTTTTTTTTTTTTTAATTTGATTTTTGAGCTGTGTTACTTTCGAGTTCATCTTCAAAACAAACTAAACTTAAGTGGCTAATTTTGTGTTCGATTTGTTTATGACAGGATCCTCTGTCATGATTTTTTTCTATCACAATTATGTTTTGTGATAATTCAACCACTCAAATGTGAAGTAAAAGCAAAATTATATTATTTTGGCTGCAGAGATTTTAATAGTATTATTGCCATATTATTTTCACTTTAGTCCTGTTTGGGGTGTTAATTTTTTAATTAAAATAATCAAAACACCTAATCATATTACTTTTCTTACTTTTTTTTAAAACATTTTTTTATAAAAAAAATTAAAAAATTAATTAAAATAGTCACTATCTATAAATACCTTAATAAAGTTATTGGCAACTTAAAATGGTAGACTAGGTGACAACTTGAAATGTTGACTTCAAGGTTGATTAGGAGACAAGAAAATAATTATTGGTCTCTCATCAATAATTCACACAAGGACTTGACTTGGATTACCACAGTGGTTGATTTGCAACCAAGGAATGCTCTAGAAAGTAGATAAAAAGAGCTCCACTATTGCATCACCACACCTCCTCCTCCCTCTCTCTCTCTCTCACATATAAAAATAATGCTTAATTAGTACGGATTAATATATATTTAATGGAAAAAAAAATTAAATACACACTTAATCTTTGACCTACACTACAAAGTGGTTGCCCCAAATCTCTCTCTGTCTCTCTCTCTCTCTCCAAAAATTTTAAGTGGTTTTAGAACAATTCTTCCGAGTCTTAAATTGACATTTCTCATATTGTCTTTATGAGCCTCTACATATATAGATCAATAACTATTTAGAGTATCACATGAACTTGTAAGTTTAGAGAAGAGAAAGAGATAGGAATTGAGAGAGATCTCATCCCCTTTTATATTAAGAATAAAGTATAATTACAGGAGTGGAATTGAGAGAGACCTCATCGCTTTTTATATTAAGAATAAAGCATAATTATAGGAGTGCCATAAGACATAAATTATGGGCCAGCTCATTACAGCCCATTACATTAAGCAAAGATTGAAAACAAATTAAAATAAAATATGAGAATATAATTCCCTATTCTAACACTCTCCCTCAAGTTGGTGCGAAGATATCTCTCATGCCTAGTTTGATGAGAATGTTATGAAACGGTTTGCTCCCTATTCATTTGGTGAGAACATTTGCTAGTTGATCCCCAGTCTTTACAAATAAAGTACATATGGTGCCACTAGTGAGCTTTTCCTTGATGAAGTGCCTATCAATCTTCACATGCTTGGTTCTGTCATGTTGATCGCCGCTTTATTGTCACAGTATAATCTCATGGAATTGGTCTGATGGATCCCCAAGTTCCCCAACATTAGTCTAATACATAACAACTCACATACACCCTAAGCCATAACCTTAAATTCTGCTTCGGCAGCACTAGATCTAGCAACCACATTATGTTTCTTTTCTTACTTTGCCATGTGACTAGGTTTCCTCCAACAAATGTGCAATATCTAGAAGTTGATCGTCTCTCAGTGACTAATCCAACCCAATCCACATTAGTAAATGCCTCCACACTAAGATGTCCATATTTCGAGAAACAGAGACCTTTTCCTGGAGAAGACTTTAGGTACCTCAAGATTCTCATAACTGCCTTTAAGTGGGAAGTTCTAAGAGCATGCATAAACTGGCTTACCATCCTCACTACAATGGCAATGTTTGGACGCAAGTGGGATAAGTATATGAGCTTATCCACTAGCTTCTGGTATCTCCCCCTTGATCCTCACTTAGTTTCTGACTCGATTCTACAGATGTATCACATGGTCTACCTCCAAGTATCCTAGTTTCCTTTAGCAAGTCAAGTACATACTTCCTCTGGCATATGAAGATGCCATCTTTGGACCGAGCTACTTCAATGTCCAAGAAATACTTCAAATTACCCAAGTCTTTGATTTCAAATTCCTTGGACCGAGCAAGGGATCTCCTTAACATCATCCCCCTATCAGAACAATATCATCAATATAAACAATAAGAGCTATGGTCTTACCATGTGAGGAATGTTTCACAAATAAGGTGTGATCAGCTTGACTTTGTTTGAACCCATATCTCAGTATAACTTGAGCAAACCTTTCAAACCAAGCCCTAGGAGATTGCTTTAGCCTATAAAGTGACTTCTTGTCACGACTCGCTCCCCATACCCAAGGGTTAAGTATTGTGATGGCTAGCAACTAAAGTTATCTCTAGCCAATTCTTAAACAAATTACTAAATGAGAGTAGAAAAATATTTAAGTGAGGGTACCAAAATAATCATTGGAGCTTCTATTTTTATAACAAAATTTATAGACCAAAAAGGCCGATATTTACATATGAAAATTAGAATTATAAATACTATAAAAATGCTATGTGTGTCTATTCCATAACTCATCGTCTAAGACTCTCCAAAAACTATTTTTGAATTGCATTATTTTCTGAAAATTGGTAAACAACTATAAGCACATGGCAGAGTGAGAAATATTATACTAAGAGTATAAGGGACACAAAATAACTATGGATATATAGTTATTTAAACTAAAATATTTAAAATACTTAGTCTGAACAAATAATCATTTAAGTAGTAAAATTAAGATTATGTAAATAACTAACCATAACCACGATACCGAACTAAACAAAACAGAGGTCGCAGAAGTGACAGTCAGAACAGAGGTCAATGGATTCATGACAATACAGAGGTATAGATTCAAGAGGTGACTCGTACGGATTCTAGAGGTGGCTCCTACAATAGTGTAGTACTTAGTTCCGCACATCACTTTACTTCGCACAGAACAGAGGTCAATAGATCCATAACAAATAGAGGATCACAAAGTGGCCAAATAGAGGCCAATGCTTATTTAAGTCCCCCAAGGCATGGGACTCCCGTGGTGGTACTTACAAAACATAATTATTTATAAAATCATTGTCAAATAATTATTAAAATTTAAACAAACATATCCATGGATATAATTTAAGCAAATAGAGTTCTGAAAATAATTAACATACTCGAAATCTAATATAAGTTATAAAACATAACTTGTATAAAATATATTATGATAACTTAAAATATACGTAAAATATATTATGGTCACTTAAGGTATAATATAACTTACCTTAATGTTAATTTCAACTTTTACCTTTCGTTCACTGTGATCCACTAGATACTCCAAACTAAACTCAAAATTTTATTTATATAAACCGAACAACTAAGAGAGAGAGAGAGAGAGAGAGAGAGAGAGAGAGAGTTTGGGAATAAAAATAATGAGGCTCATACGAATCAGCACATATATATATAGTGAAGAAAGCATAGACGACAAGACACTTGCGGGGCACGCAAGTTGTTGTACGGAAAATGTTGTATTTTAGTATATTTTGGTCTAGAAAACTATAATAAAAATATCATAATACTTAGAAAATAATTTCGAATAATAATATAAAATTTAAGGGACAACTTAAATTTTCGGGTTGTTACACTTCCGAAGTCTGCACACTTTACCTTTGGACTTAGCATCATCGAAACCAGTGAGAATATCCATGGAGACCTCTTCTTTTAGGTCTCCATGAAAGGAGGCATTCTTCACATCAAACTGATGAAGTGGCCATTCCGAATTTCCTGCAAGAAAGAGTAATATTCTCACATAGTTCATCTTAGCAATCGGTGCAAATGTCTCCTGGTAATCTACCCTATAAGTCTGAGTGAAACCCTTAGTAACTAGTCTTGCTTTGTATAGTTCTATAGAACCGTCTACTTTGTGTTTCACAATGTACATCCACTTAAACCCAGCTGGATTTTTGCCTTTAGGTAACTCCACTAATTCCCAAGTGTCATTCTTGTTAAGAGTTCGCATCTCTTCCATTATGGCATGTTTCCATTTAGGAATAGAGAGAGTATCCTGAAAATTGTTAGATGAACTCACAGAAGAAATCTTAGACATGAAAGCTTTATACAAGGGAGACAAATTATAATAAAAGACATGATTAGTCATAGGATACTGAGTACATGACCTAATCCCTTCATATTAGCAATGAGAACATCAAGATCTGAAAACTTAGGAATATGAGCATTAGGATCAGAATTACCTGGACTCCCAGGAGAAATGGATGACTCTGGACCGTTATCCAAAGAAGAAGTTGGTAGTAGAGGAGGAAAAATAGTCTCTTGCATTCAGGTGACTTTCTGTCTATCTTTGTCCTTGACATAAAATTTGCCTGCTTCATTTTCCACAACAACTGTGGGCCCATCATCCTCTATTTGTTTAACCATTGGCGGTAGTGGAACATGAATCTCTGCATACCGAGGCTTCCCCTAAAGGGATGACTTTGACACTGGGGAGGTTAAAAAGTACAACTGGGACTCAAAGAATGTGACATCCATAGAGACAAACCATTTGCAAGTGAAAAGGCTGATAACATTTATAACCCTTTTGAGTTGCAGAGTAACCCAGGAAAACGCACTTAAGAGAGCTAAGATCTAATTTACCACGGGCGGGTGAATGATTATAAACAAAACAAACGCATCCCAAAGTCTTAGAGGGAATGGAAAACCCAGAAGATGTGGACCTAAACAAAACTTGAAGAGATGCTTGTTTTTGAAAGACTTGAGTAGGAAAACGATTAATCAAATAAGTTACAGTGAAAACCGCTTCCTTCCAATAAGATCGAGGAACACATATTTCAAAGGATAGACAACGGGCCACATCAACGAGATAGCGATTTTTTTCGTTTAGTAACACCATTTTGTTGAGGGGTGTTAGTGCACAAAGTTTGATGAATAATGCCATGAGTGATGAAATAACTGGCAAGACCAGAGTCAATATATTCCCCATTATCAAAATGCAAAATTTTGACAACCGTCTCAAATTGAGTGCAAACCAGTTTATAAAAGTTTTGAAACACAGAAAACATCTCACTTTTTTCTTTCATCAAATATAACCAAGTAACCCTTTCATCAAATATACCCAAGTAACCCTAGAATAGTCATCTATGAAAGTAACAAATCATTTTTGACCTTTTAAAGACACAAAACGTAAGGAACCCCATATATCAGAATGAATCAAAGAAAATGGAACTGAACTTTTATTAATAGAAGGAGCAAAAGAAGCTCTGTGCTGTTTTCCAAGTTGACATGACTCACATTGAAAATCAAACACATTATTTTTCTCAAAAACAGAAGGAAAAAGATGCCTAAGTAGTAAAAAAGAGAGATGTCCTAAGCGACGGTGCCACGGACAAAGGTCTTCCTTGGTGGATGGTTACTAAATAAATGAATGAGCAAGCTTGTCAGGCTGATCCAGAATGTAGAGACCATGTTCCTATCTACCACTACTAATTTTCTTCCTCGTGATAAGATCCTAAAAAAGACAATGATTAGGAAAAAACGTGTCACGACCCAAACCCGGCCCTATGGGTTTAGCACCGTAACCGGCCAGTAATCTGAGATTACCGAAGGCCTGCAGAACAGTAATACAGTAAAACAGAGTACAGGGCCTGGCGGAAGCCAATACAGTAATTAAACAATGTCCAATGAGCTGTGACAGTCTGTATGCCAAAAAGATTTTTCATGCATTCATACATAAACAGTACAGAACAGTATGCACAATATTTACATTCATTCAAACTAGGGACTCAACCCTAGATAGCGGTACAGTGAACAGTCAGTCTATACAAAACAGTGAAACAGTACGGAAGGGGGAATTCTTAAAACGCCCCTAAGCCTTAGCAGATAGGCTCGGAACCTCGCAGTGAGGCACGAAGGCTGGCTTGACAAAACTGGAGTTACCCTGACGCTCCTAGCTCCGATCTGGTGCCTGTACACCTACATATATATATGAGCAGTGAGCTAAAGCCCAGTGAATAACATAATGCGTAAAGGGGTTTAGAATGAATGTCCTTACAGTAATGAAAACAGTTCAATTCAATCAGTATTCCAGTTGTTCAGTACAGTAAACAGTCATATGTGGTACATCCATTAGCATAACAGTAACAGTAGGTCTTAAAAGACCGAACAGTAATGATGGCCATCAGTCAGTAAACAGTAGTGGCTCCACGAGGGAACCGACAGAGATCTCTGTAACAGTAACAATACAGTAAACCGTAGGTACTAAGGATGCCACAGTATAGTTCAGAAATAAAGGACATACATTCATTCAGTAATACCAGTTCAGTAAACAGTTCAGTTCAGTATTCAAAAGATAATCAGTTGAACATATCTTTACACAATTGTTACTCACAGAGTTCGGGCTACAGTATGCTAGAGCGTGTCTCCCCAGTCGCCAACCCTACACAGTTCACAAGTTGAACACACTAAGCTACACAGTTGGGAAATATAATAACTTAATCCTTAATGCCTCGGTGTGTTCTACGTCTATATCCTCAACAAGATGTCTTAAACTAGGCCTAAGAATGCCTAGAATGGGATGAGGATGCAAAGATGTACATTTAAAAGCATTTTCAGAAAAACAGAGTCCCGCTCGAGCTCAGGTTTACCCGCTCGAGCGGACATGCAACAAAGGTACACGCTCGAGCGTAAACTTTCCCGCTCGAGCGTACTGTGAAAGTACTGGACGGGTGAAATCTCCGCTCGACGCCCGCTCGAGCTTGAGACATGACTTCGCTCGAGCGCCCAATCCTCCGCTCGAGCGGACTGTAAAACAGTGCAAGATGCTGGAAGCTCGATTTTCCCGCTCGAGCGGCACTTCCCCCGCTCGAGCGGACAACTGAAATCTGGAAATCCCAGATTCGATCTCCAGGTCTAAAACCAAGCTCAAAAGCATCAAAACCAATCCTCTTGGGCCCATTTTCTGGAAAACACTTAAAAACACATAGGATATCATGTTTCAAAGCTCAATTTTTAAGAAATCAAAGCCCAAGGGTGTTTAATTCAAACCCAATTTCAAATCATTTTCAAGAACAATCTTCAAACATGACATGCATGATCTTAAATCGTTTTCAAAGCTTTAATGCTGTTTCAAAAGAGCTCAAACCTTCAAAGATAAGATGAACTCATGGAGTATGACCAAAAGATGGACATGCATGTGAGGTATGGTGAACTACCACCTCAAAACTTCAATATATGTACATGCATGCAACACTTAAGCTTCAATTGATGTTCTCAGGAGCCAATTCTTTTTCAAAACATGGTGAAATCATGGACTTAAACATGATTATGAACATGCATGTAACCTTTTGCCATGAAAACAACTCAAACATCTACAATACAAACATGCATGTAAAGATTGAGCTTCAATTCACCATTAATGGACCAATTCATGACTTAGCTCTACAACTAGACATGAACCATACAAGAACCAGTTCAAACACGAGAATGAGAAGATAAAATCCTTACCTAGAGCTTGTATTCAAGGTTTAGGAGTCCAATTAGGCAAATCTCCTATGATCTCTTCAAGCCTTTCAAGCCAATTCTCTAGAACAATTCTCTCTCTCTCTCTCTAACTCTCCTCTTGGGTCGGTTGAGTGCAAGAATGGGAGAAGAAAAGTTTGTTTTGATCAAGCACGTGGAGTGTAATAAGGCTCAAGAGGTGTGAAGTGGTGGCCATTAAGTGGCGAAACGGTAAATAAGTCAACTCTGCAATTAACTCATTATTTAATCTAATTTAATCATACCTAATCAAATTTCAGATAATTATACCATAAAATTACATTAATTATGTGGATCATAAAACATCAATCAATTTCTAATTCGGCCGCCGATATGGCCTTCAATTAGCAGTTTAAACATATAAGCATGAACAGATAATCATACGGTCAAACAGATAAAATGCAATTTAACTAACATATACTCAATCAATTCGGTTTCCAATTTCAATCAGTCAGTTCAGTACTTTAATCAGTCCAATTATCAGTCATAATCAATTCAGTTTAACGGTAATCGGTAATCAATCAGTCAGTAATCGGTAAACAGTATGAGGGTTGTTACAGTCTCCCCTCCTTATAAAGAGTTTAGTCCTCTAAACTCGAGTTACCTTCATTCTGGAAGAAAACAGGATTCAGTGGAAACAGTTCAGGATATCTTTTGGCCATGTCATCTTCCCTTTCCCAAGTGGCATACATGCCACCATGGTTTTGCCAGTCAACTTTTACCAGCGAGATCTCTTTGTTCCTCAGTTTCTTGATTCGTCTGTTTACAATCTGTATAGGCCGTTCCTCGTAAGTGTAGTCATCACTCAACACTACGTGGGTAGGCTCTATTACATGAAAGGGATCCCGGAGATAATCTCTTAACATAGAAATGTGGAAAACATTATGCATGTGTTCCATTTCAGGAGGAAGCGCAACTTGATACGCCACCGGATTGATTTTCTCAATAATCTCATACGGTCCGACATATCTCGGCGCTAACTTGCCTTTGACTCCAAAACGAGTCTGGCCTTTCATCGGTGTCACTTTCACAAAAACGTGATCACCTACTTCATATTCTCTGTCCCGTCTTCTGACGTCTGCATAACTTTTTTGTCTACTCTGTGCAGTTTTCAGTCTTTGCTGTATCAGTTTCACTTTCTCAGTTGTTTCATAAATAATCTCGGGCCCAAGCAAAGGCCCATCTCCAACTTCTGCCCAGCAAATTGGAGATCTACATTTCCTGCCATACAATGCCTCGAAAGGCGCCATACCAATACTCGAATGGTAACTGTTGTTGTAGGCGAATTCAACTAATGGCAGATGACTTTCCCAATCTCCCTGAAAATCAAGGACACACATTCTCAGTAAATCCTCCAGAGTTTGGATAGTCCTTTCTGATTGTCCATCTGTCTGAGGATGATAGGCACTACTCAGCCTCAGTTCGGTACCCAGTGCAGTCTGTAGGCTTTGCCAAAACCTCGATGTAAACTTCGAATCCCTGTCAGAAACAATAGACACAGGCACTCCATGCAGTCTTACAATCTCATCAATATAGATAACAGCCAATTTGTCCGCATTATAAATCGTCTTGACAGGTAAGAAGTGAGCAGATTTGGTTAGTCTATCAACAATAACCCAAATTGAATCCATACCTTTTCTGGAGCGAGGCAATCCGACGATAAAATCCATCGTGATATGCTCCCATTTCCACTCTGGTATGGGTAGGGGTTGCAATAGTCCGGCAGGTCGTTGGTGTTCAGCTTTGACCTGTTGGCAATGAAGACATTTGGACACAAAGTCGGCAATTTCTTTCTTCATTCCCGGCCACCAGAAATTCTGTTTCAGATCTTGGTACATTTTCGTGTTCCCCGGATGGATAGACAATTTCGAATTGTGGCCTTCTTGCAGAACTCTTCTTTTCAGTTCAGTATCATTTGGTACACACAGTCTTTCTTGAAATTTCAGTACATTATTCTCAAATTTGAATCCCGGTCTCGGTTTAGATTCTCTTTCTTCGATGATCTTCTTCAAGAAGTCATCCAGTTGCTGTTTTTCTTTAATCTCTTCAATCAGTGCCGGTTGAGCAGAAATAGCAGCTAAGGTTCCACCTTGTTCTCTCAAAACAATTTCAATTTCAGATTTTTCAAGGTCACAAAGCAACTCTTTCTGTCCTGTGAGCAAACATGCTAAGTTCCCAATCGATTTCCGGCTCAATGCATCGGCAACGGTATTGGCCTTTCCCGGATGGTACAATATCTGTAGGTCATAATCCTTGATCAGTTCTAGCCATCTCCGCTGTCTCATGTTCAGTTCTTTCTGTGTGAAGAAATATTTCAAACTCTTGTGGTCGGTGTATACTTCACATGTCACCCCGTACAGGTAGTGACGCCAGATTTTCAGTGCAAACACCACTGCAGCAAGTTCCAGGTCATGGGTCGGGTAGTTCTTTTCATGTGGTCTCAACTGTCGGGAAGCATAAGCAATAACTTTCCCATTCTGCATTAAAACACATCCCAAACCCTTATGAGAAGCATCACTAAATACAGTATAACCATCCGTACCTGAAGGTAAGGTCAAAACTGGTGCAGTCACAAGTCGAGTTTTCAACTCTTGGAATGCTGATTCCCTTTGGTCAGTCCAGTCAAATGATGTCCCCTTCTGAGTTAACTGAGTCAATGGTAGGGCAATCTTGGAGAAATCTTTGACAAATCTTCTGTAATATCCAGCCAATCCCAAAAAGCTTCGAACTTCAGTCACATTTGTTGGTCTAGGCCAGTTCACTACAGCTTCAATTTTCTGCGGATCAACAGAAATTCCATCTTTGCTAACAACATGCCCCAAAAACATAACATGATCAAGCCAAAATTCACATTTAGACAGTTTAGCATATAGTTTCTGTTCTCTTAAGGTTTGTAGGGCAAGTCTCAGATGTTGTTCGTGTTCTTCTATACTTTTGGAGTAAATCAATATGTCATCAATAAATACAACAATAAAGTCATCAAGGTATGGTTTGAAAATTCTGTTCATGAGGTCCATAAATGCAGCTGGTGCATTCGTGACTCCGAATGGCATAACTAAAAATTCGTAATGTCCATACCTCGTTCTAAAAGCAGTTTTATCAATGTCTTCCGGTTTAACCTTCAGTTGATGATATCCCGATCTAAGATCAATCTTAGAAAACACTTGTGCACCCTGTAACTGGTCAAAAAGGTCATCAATGCGCGGTAATGGGTATTTATTCTTTACAGTTACCTTATTCAGTTCACGGTAGTCAATGCACAGTCTCAGTGAGCCATCTTTCTTCTTTACAAACAAAACCGGTGCACCCCAGGGTGAAGTACTGGGCCTGATAAACTTCTTATCCAGCAGTTCCTGCAGTTGCACTTTCAATTCTTTCAGTTCAGTTGGGGCCATTCTGTAAGGAGCTTTAGAAACCGGCTGTGTTCCGGGAATCACATCAACAGTAAATTCAATCTCCCTGTCAGTCAAATCCCCTGGAAGATTATCTGGAAAAACATCTGGGAATTCTCTGACTATAGGAATATAGTTCACATCAGTCTTAACACTATCATCAGTAGACACAGTCAATACAGAACACAGATACCCTTTACACCCCTTTCTAATCAGTTTAACAGCTTTCACAGATGAAATCAGATACGGGGGAGGTACTACTCCAACCCCATTAAACACAAATTCAGGTAGACCAGGTGGACGGAAAACTACTTGTTTCGTTACACAGTCTATAGTGGCATGATATTTTTGTAACCAATCCATCCCCAATATTACATCAAAATGATCAATGTTTAATGGCAGTAAATCAATAAACAGATGCACATCCCCAACAATAATTTCACATGCGGGGTACATATAAGCACATGTCATGGATCCCCCTACGGGTGATGATACGGCTAGCAGATAGTTCATAGGTTCTAAGGGTCTATTCAATTTCCGTGAGAAAGCATGCGATACATAAGGATGTGTAGACCCCGAATCAATCAATACATATGCATTTTGTGTACAAATAGAGAGAATACCTGACACAACGGTCTCGGTATTCTGCACATCTCCCGGTACTAGTGCGAACACTCGGCCTTGCCTCACAGGCTCTTTCCCGGTAGCTCTGGGGTTAGGCTTTGGTGCTACAGTTGATGCTGCTGCGCTTGGTGCAGCTTTACTACTGGCTTGTGGAGCAGAGGGGCAGTCTTTAACCATGTGGCCCACCTTGCCACACCTGTAGCAGGCTCCAGATATTCTGTAGCAAACCCCTTTGTGCTTCTTGCCACACTCAGAACAGGGTGGTATGAAACCACTCCCTTGGCTGGGGCTAGTTGTCGACCCCGTATTCTGTTTCTTGTTGGCTGGGTTGTGCTTGCCTTTCTTGAATTTGAAACCCTGCCTTTTACCATGCCATTCAGTTGTTGGCGTTTCAGATTGTTTCACTGCTGCAATGTTCGACTCGGCCATCAATGCCCGGTCGAGAACACCCACAAAAGTCGGTAGTTTCAAAACATTTATTCGATCCAGAATTGCAACATTAAGGCCACTTTCAAATTTCCTGGCCTTCTTATACTCAGTATCCACCATATGCGGTGCATAACGGGCAAGTTCAGTAAATTTTGTTTCATATTCGGCAACCGACGTGGTGCCCTGTTTCAGTTGCTCAAATTCAGTCACTTTCCTATCCCTGACACACTGTGGGAAGTACTTTTCAAAAAAGGACTCCTTGAACTGAGCCCAAGTCATAACAGCATTTGTATCACGAATCAACATCCACCACCTTCTAGCTTCTTCTTGAAGGGTGAAGGTAGCTAACAATACCTTGTTCGCTTCCGAGCACGGAAACACTTCAAATAATTTCTCTGTTTCCAGAACCCAAGCTTCAGCTTTTAACGGTTCAAGGCCTCCCTGAAAGGACGGCGGTTTCATTTTGCTGAACTTCTGGGTCAAAGCAATTATGTCCCCATCATTCACATTCGCATTAAGTTCCGGCTGTACCGGAGGAGGAGGAGGCTGTTGGTTCTGTTGTTCAAGTCTAGCAGTTATCAGTTCTATCATTCTTTCCATTCTTTCCATTCTTGCCTCAGTAGATGAGGACTCAGGTTCATTTGCATTATCCATTTCACTATAAGCAGTTATAACAGTTTTAAACATAAGCGGTCATTTGTTTACCAGTTTAACACATTAGCAGATATTCAGTCATAACATAACCACACACTTTTCAAGTTCATGAAATGCCCTAATCACTTTTCTAGGACACCCTATAGCTCATTTGGACACGTGTGTGCGGTATAACTCGTGGTTAAGTATCGCTCTGATACCACTCTGTCACGACCCAAACCCGGCCCTATGGGTTTAGCACCGTAACCGGCCAGTAATCTGAGATTACCGAAGGCCTGCAGAACAGTAATACAGTAAAACAGAGTACAGGGCCTGGCGGAAGCCAATACAGTAATTAAACAATGTCCAATGAGCTGTGACAGTCTGTATGCCAAAAAGATTTTTCATGCATTCATACATAAACAGTACAGAACAGTATGCACAATATTTACATTCATTCAAACTAGGGACTCAACCCTAGATAGCGGTACAGTGAACAGTCAGTCTATACAAAACAGTGAAACAGTACGGAAGGGGGAATTCTTAAAACGCCCCTAAGCCTTAGCAGATAGGCTCGGAACCTCGCAGTGAGGCACGAAGGCTGGCTTGACAAAACTGGAGTTACCCTGACGCTCCTAGCTCCGATCTGGTGCCTGTACACCTACATATATATATGAGCAGTGAGCTAAAGCCCAGTGAATAACATAATGCGTAAAGGGGTTTAGAATGAATGTCCTTACAGTAATGAAAACAGTTCAATTCAATCAGTATTCCAGTTGTTCAGTACAGTAAACAGTCATATGTGGTACATCCATTAGCATAACAGTAACAGTAGGTCTTAAAAGACCGAACAGTAATGATGGCCATCAGTCAGTAAACAGTAGTGGCTCCACGAGGGAACCGACAGAGATCTCTGTAACAGTAACAATACAGTAAACCGTAGGTACTAAAGATGCCACAGTATAGTTCAGAAATAAAGGACATACATTCATTCAGTAATACCAGTTCAGTAAACAGTTCAGTTCAGTATTCAAAAGATAATCAGTTGAACATATCTTTACACAATTGTTACTCACAGAGTTCGGGCTACAGTATGCTAGAGCGTGTCTCCCCAGTCGCCAACCCTACACAGTTCACAAGTTGAACACACTAAGCTACACAGTTGGGAAATATAATAACTTAATCCTTAATGCCTCGGTGTGTTCTACGTCTATATCCTCAACAAGATGTCTTAAACTAGGCCTAAGAATGCCTATAATGGGATGAGGATGCAAAGATGTACATTTAAAAGCATTTTCAGAAAAACAGAGTCCCGCTCGAGCTCAGGTTTACCCGCTCGAGCGGACAT
Source organism: Camellia sinensis (assembly GCF_055761805.1). Lineage (NCBI taxonomy): Eukaryota > Viridiplantae > Streptophyta > Magnoliopsida > Ericales > Theaceae > Camellia > Camellia sinensis. Next base: position 66,039,107 of record NC_138973.1, on the reverse strand, counting down.
GCAACAAAGGTACACGCTCGAGCGTAAACTTTCCCGCTCGAGCGTACTGTGAAAGTACTGGACGGGTGAAATCTCCGCTCGACGCCCGCTCGAGCTTGAGACATGACTTCGCTCGAGCGCCCAATCCTCCGCTCGAGCGGACTGTAAAACAGTGCAAGATGCTGGAAGCTCGATTTTCCCGCTCGAGCGGCACTTCCCCCGCTCGAGCGGACAACTGAAATCTGGAAATCCCAGATTCGATCTCCAGGTCTAAAACCAAGCTCAAAAGCATCAAAACCAATCCTCTTGGGCCCATTTTCTGGAAAACACTTAAAAACACATAGGATATCATGTTTCAAAGCTCAATTTTTAAGAAATCAAAGCCCAAGGGTGTTTAATTCAAACCCAATTTCAAATCATTTTCAAGAACAATCTTCAAACATGACATGCATGATCTTAAATCGTTTTCAAAGCTTTAATGCTGTTTCAAAAGAGCTCAAACCTTCAAAGATAAGATGAACTCATGGAGTATGACCAAAAGATGGACATGCATGTGAGGTATGGTGAACTACCACCTCAAAACTTCAATATATGTACATGCATGCAACACTTAAGCTTCAATTGATGTTCTCAGGAGCCAATTCTTTTTCAAAACATGGTGAAATCATGGACTTAAACATGATTATGAACATGCATGTAACCTTTTGCCATGAAAACAACTCAAACATCTACAATACAAACATGCATGTAAAGATTGAGCTTCAATTCACCATTAATGGACCAATTCATGACTTAGCTCTACAACTAGACATGAACCATACAAGAACCAGTTCAAACACGAGAATGAGAAGATAAAATCCTTACCTAGAGCTTGTATTCAAGGTTTAGGAGTCCAATTAGGCAAATCTCCTATGATCTCTTCAAGCCTTTCAAGCCAATTCTCTAGAACAATTCTCTCTCTCTCTCTCTAACTCTCCTCTTGGGTCGGTTGAGTGCAAGAATGGGAGAAGAAAAGTTTGTTTTGATCAAGCACGTGGAGTGTAATAAGGCTCAAGAGGTGTGAAGTGGTGGCCATTAAGTGGCGAAACGGTAAATAAGTCAACTCTGCAATTAACTCATTATTTAATCTAATTTAATCATACCTAATCAAATTTCAGATAATTATACCATAAAATTACATTAATTATGTGGATCATAAAACATCAATCAATTTCTAATTCGGCCGCCGATATGGCCTTCAATTAGCAGTTTAAACATATAAGCATGAACAGATAATCATACGGTCAAACAGATAAAATGCAATTTAACTAACATATACTCAATCAATTCGGTTTCCAATTTCAATCAGTCAGTTCAGTACTTTAATCAGTCCAATTATCAGTCATAATCAATTCAGTTTAACGGTAATCGGTAATCAATCAGTCAGTAATCGGTAAACAGTATGAGGGTTGTTACAGTCTCCCCTCCTTATAAAGAGTTTAGTCCTCTAAACTCGAGTTACCTTCATTCTGGAAGAAAACAGGATTCAGTGGAAACAGTTCAGGATATCTTTTGGCCATGTCATCTTCCCTTTCCCAAGTGGCATACATGCCACCATGGTTTTGCCAGTCAACTTTTACCAGCGAGATCTCTTTGTTCCTCAGTTTCTTGATTCGTCTGTTTACAATCTGTATAGGCCGTTCCTCGTAAGTGTAGTCATCACTCAACACTACGTGGGTAGGCTCTATTACATGAAAGGGATCCCGGAGATAATCTCTTAACATAGAAATGTGGAAAACATTATGCATGTGTTCCATTTCAGGAGGAAGCGCAACTTGATACGCCACCGGATTGATTTTCTCAATAATCTCATACGGTCCGACATATCTCGGCGCTAACTTGCCTTTGACTCCAAAACGAGTCTGGCCTTTCATCGGTGTCACTTTCACAAAAACGTGATCACCTACTTCATATTCTCTGTCCCGTCTTCTGACGTCTGCATAACTTTTTTGTCTACTCTGTGCAGTTTTCAGTCTTTGCTGTATCAGTTTCACTTTCTCAGTTGTTTCATAAATAATCTCGGGCCCAAGCAAAGGCCCATCTCCAACTTCTGCCCAGCAAATTGGAGATCTACATTTCCTGCCATACAATGCCTCGAAAGGCGCCATACCAATACTCGAATGGTAACTGTTGTTGTAGGCGAATTCAACTAATGGCAGATGACTTTCCCAATCTCCCTGAAAATCAAGGACACACATTCTCAGTAAATCCTCCAGAGTTTGGATAGTCCTTTCTGATTGTCCATCTGTCTGAGGATGATAGGCACTACTCAGCCTCAGTTCGGTACCCAGTGCAGTCTGTAGGCTTTGCCAAAACCTCGATGTAAACTTCGAATCCCTGTCAGAAACAATAGACACAGGCACTCCATGCAGTCTTACAATCTCATCAATATAGATAACAGCCAATTTGTCCGCATTATAAATCGTCTTGACAGGTAAGAAGTGAGCAGATTTGGTTAGTCTATCAACAATAACCCAAATTGAATCCATACCTTTTCTGGAGCGAGGCAATCCGACGATAAAATCCATCGTGATATGCTCCCATTTCCACTCTGGTATGGGTAGGGGTTGCAATAGTCCGGCAGGTCGTTGGTGTTCAGCTTTGACCTGTTGGCAATGAAGACATTTGGACACAAAGTCGGCAATTTCTTTCTTCATTCCCGGCCACCAGAAATTCTGTTTCAGATCTTGGTACATTTTCGTGTTCCCCGGATGGATAGACAATTTCGAATTGTGGCCTTCTTGCAGAACTCTTCTTTTCAGTTCAGTATCATTTGGTACACACAGTCTTTCTTGAAATTTCAGTACATTATTCTCAAATTTGAATCCCGGTCTCGGTTTAGATTCTCTTTCTTCGATGATCTTCTTCAAGAAGTCATCCAGTTGCTGTTTTTCTTTAATCTCTTCAATCAGTGCCGGTTGAGCAGAAATAGCAGCTAAGGTTCCACCTTGTTCTCTCAAAACAATTTCAATTTCAGATTTTTCAAGGTCACAAAGCAACTCTTTCTGTCCTGTGAGCAAACATGCTAAGTTCCCAATCGATTTCCGGCTCATTGCATCTGCAACGGTATTGGCCTTTCCCGGATGGTACAATATCTGTAGGTCATAATCCTTGATCAGTTCTAGCCATCTCCGCTGTCTCATGTTCAGTTCTTTCTGTGTGAAGAAATATTTCAAACTCTTGTGGTCGGTGTATACTTCACATGTCACCCCGTACAGGTAGTGACGCCAGATTTTCAGTGCAAACACCACTGCAGCAAGTTCCAGGTCATGGGTCGGGTAGTTCTTTTCATGTGGTCTCAACTGTCGGGAAGCATAAGCAATAACTTTCCCATTCTGCATTAAAACACATCCCAAACCCTTATGAGAAGCATCACTAAATACAGTATAACCATCCGTACCTGAAGGTAAGGTCAAAACCGGTGCAGTCACAAGTCGAGTTTTCAACTCTTGGAATGCTGATTCCCTTTGGTCAGTCCAGTCAAATGATGTCCCCTTCTGAGTTAACTGAGTCAATGGTAGGGCAATCTTGGAGAAATCTTTGACAAATCTTCTGTAATATCCAGCCAATCCCAAAAAGCTTCGAACTTCAGTCACATTTGTTGGTCTAGGCCAGTTCACTACAGCTTCAATTTTCTGCGGATCAACAGAAATTCCATCTTTGCTAACAACATGCCCCAAAAACATAACATGATCAAGCCAAAATTCACATTTAGACAGTTTAGCATATAGTTTCTGTTCTCTTAAGGTTTGTAGGGCAAGTCTCAGATGTTGTTCGTGTTCTTCTATACTTTTGGAGTAAATCAATATGTCATCAATAAATACAACAATAAAGTCATCAAGGTATGGTTTGAAAATTCTGTTCATGAGGTCCATAAATGCAGCTGGTGCATTCGTGACTCCGAATGGCATAACTAAAAATTCGTAATGTCCATACCTCGTTCTAAAAGCAGTTTTATCAATGTCTTCCGGTTTAACCTTCAGTTGATGATATCCCGATCTAAGATCAATCTTAGAAAACACTTGTGCACCCTGTAACTGGTCAAAAAGGTCATCAATGCGCGGTAATGGGTATTTATTCTTTACAGTTACCTTATTCAGTTCACGGTAGTCAATGCACAGTCTCAGTGAGCCATCTTTCTTCTTTACAAACAAAACCGGTGCACCCCAGGGTGAAGTACTGGGCCTGATAAACTTCTTATCCAGCAGTTCCTGCAGTTGCACTTTCAATTCTTTCAGTTCAGTTGGGGCCATTCTGTAAGGAGCTTTAGAAACCGGCTGTGTTCCGGGAATCACATCAACAGTAAATTCAATCTCCCTGTCAGTCAAATCCCCTGGAAGATTATCTGGAAAAACATCTGGGAATTCTCTGACTATAGGAATATAGTTCACATCAGTCTTAACACTATCATCAGTAGACACAGTCAATACAGAACACAGATACCCTTTACACCCCTTTCTAATCAGTTTAACAGCTTTCACAGATGAAATCAGATACGGGGGAGGTACTACTCCAACCCCATTAAACACAAATTCAGGTAGACCAGGTGGACGGAAAACTACTTGTTTCGTTACACAGTCTATAGTGGCATGATATTTTTGTAACCAATCCATCCCCAATATTACATCAAAATGATCAATGTTTAATGGCAGTAAATCAATAAACAGATGCACATCCCCAACAATAATTTCACATGCGGGGTACATATAAGCACATGTCATGGATCCCCCTACGGGTGATGATACGGCTAGCAGATAGTTCATAGGTTCTAAGGGTCTATTCAATTTCCGTGAGAAAGCATGCGATACATAAGAATGTGTAGACCCCGAATCAATCAATACATATGCATTTTGTGTACAAATAGAGAGAATACCTGACACAACGGTCTCGGTATTCTGCACATCTCCCGGTACTAGTGCGAACACTCGGCCTTGCCTCACAGGCTCTTTCCCGGTAGCTCTGGGGTTAGGCTTTGGTGCTACAGTTGATGCTGCTGCGCTTGGTGCAGCTTTACTACTGGCTTGTGGAGCAGAGGGGCAGTCTTTAACCATGTGGCCCACCTTGCCACACCTGTAGCAGGCTCCAGATATTCTGTAGCAAACCCCTTTGTGCTTCTTGCCACACTCAGAACAGGGTGGTATGAAACCACTCCCTTGGCTGGGGCTAGTTGTCGACCCCGTATTCTGTTTCTTGTTGGCTGGGTTGTGCTTGCCTTTCTTGAATTTGAAACCCTGCCTTTTACCATGCCATTCAGTTGTTGGCGTTTCAGATTGTTTCACTGCTGCAATGTTCGACTCGGCCATCAATGCCCGGTCGAGAACACCCACAAAAGTCGGTAGTTTCAAAACATTTATTCGATCCAGAATTGCAACATTAAGGCCACTTTCAAATTTCCTGGCCTTCTTATACTCAGTATCCACCATATGCGGTGCATAACGGGCAAGTTCAGTAAATTTTGTTTCATATTCGGCAACCGACGTGGTGCCCTGTTTCAGTTGCTCAAATTCAGTCACTTTCCTATCCCTGACACACTGTGGGAAGTACTTTTCAAAAAAGGACTCCTTGAACTGAGCCCAAGTCATAACAGCATTTGTATCACGAATCAACATCCACCACCTTCTAGCTTCTTCTTGAAGGGTGAAGGTAGCTAACAATACCTTGTTCGCTTCCGAGCACGGAAACACTTCAAATAATTTCTCTGTTTCCAGAACCCAAGCTTCAGCTTTTAACGGTTCAAGGCCTCCCTGAAAGGACGGCGGTTTCATTTTGCTGAACTTCTGGGTCAAAGCAATTATGTCCCCATCATTCACATTCGCATTAAGTTCCGGCTGTACCGGAGGAGGAGGAGGCTGTTGGTTCTGTTGTTCAAGTCTAGCAGTTATCAGTTCTATCATTCTTTCAATTCTTTCCATTCTTGCCTCAGTAGATGAGGACTCAGGTTCATTTGCATTATCCATTTCACTATAAGCAGTTATAACAGTTTTAAACATAAGCGGTCATTTGTTTACCAGTTTAACACATTAGCAGATATTCAGTCATAACATAACCACACACTTTTCAAGTTCATGAAATGCCCTAATCACTTTTCTAGGACACCCTATAGCTCATTTGGACACGTGTGTGCGGTATAACTCGTGGTTAAGTATCGCTCTGATACCACTCTGTCACGACCCAAACCCGGCCCTATGGGTTTAGCACCGTAACCGGCCAGTAATCTGAGATTACCGAAGGCCTGCAGAACAGTAATACAGTAAAACAGAGTACAGGGCCTGGCGGAAGCCAATACAGTAATTAAACAATGTCCAATGAGCTGTGACAGTCTGTATGCCAAAAAGATTTTTCATGCATTCATACATAAACAGTACAGAACAGTATGCACAATATTTACATTCATTCAAACTAGGGACTCAACCCTAGATAGCGGTACAGTGAACAGTCAGTCTATACAAAACAGTGAAACAGTACGGAAGGGGGAATTCTTAAAACGCCCCTAAGCCTTAGCAGATAGGCTCGGAACCTCGCAGTGAGGCACGAAGGCTGGCTTGACAAAACTGGAGTTACCCTGACGCTCCTAGCTCCGATCTGGTGCCTGTACACCTACATATATATATGAGCAGTGAGCTAAAGCCCAGTGAATAACATAATGCGTAAAGGGGTTTAGAATGAATGTCCTTACAGTAATGAAAACAGTTCAATTCAATCAGTATTCCAGTTGTTCAGTACAGTAAACAGTCATATGTGGTACATCCATTAGCATAACAGTAACAGTAGGTCTTAAAAGACCGAACAGTAATGATGGCCATCAGTCAGTAAACAGTAGTGGCTCCACGAGGGAACCGACAGAGATCTCTGTAACAGTAACAATACAGTAAACCGTAGGTACTAAGGATGCCACAGTATAGTTCAGAAATAAAGGACATACATTCATTCAGTAATACCAGTTCAGTAAACAGTTCAGTTCAGTATTCAAAAGATAATCAGTTGAACATATCTTTACACAATTGTTACTCACAGAGTTCGGGCTACAGTATGCTAGAGCGTGTCTCCCCAGTCGCCAACCCTACACAGTTCACAAGTTGAACACACTAAGCTACACAGTTGGGAAATATAATAACTTAATCCTTAATGCCTCGGTGTGTTCTACGTCTATATCCTCAACAAGATGTCTTAAACTAGGCCTAAGAATGCCTATAATGGGATGAGGATGCAAAGATGTACATTTAAAAGCATTTTCAGAAAAACAGAGTCCCGCTCGAGCTCAGGTTTACCCGCTCGAGCGGACATGCAACAAAGGTACACGCTCGAGCGTAAACTTTCCCGCTCGAGCGTACTGTGAAAGTACTGGACGGGTGAAATCTCCGCTCGACGCCCGCTCGAGCTTGAGACATGACTTCGCTCGAGCGCCCAATCCTCCGCTCGAGCGGACTGTAAAACAGTGCAAGATGCTGGAAGCTCGATTTTCCCGCTCGAGCGGCACTTCCCCCGCTCGAGCGGACAACTGAAATCTGGAAATCCCAGATTCGATCTCCAGGTCTAAAACCAAGCTCAAAAGCATCAAAACCAATCCTCTTGGGCCCATTTTCTGGAAAACACTTAAAAACACATAGGATATCATGTTTCAAAGCTCAATTTTTAAGAAATCAAAGCCCAAGGGTGTTTAATTCAAACCCAATTTCAAATCATTTTCAAGAACAATCTTCAAACATGACATGCATGATCTTAAATCGTTTTCAAAGCTTTAATGCTGTTTCAAAAGAGCTCAAACCTTCAAAGATAAGATGAACTCATGGAGTATGACCAAAAGATGGACATGCATGTGAGGTATGGTGAACTACCACCTCAAAACTTCAATATATGTACATGCATGCAACACTTAAGCTTCAATTGATGTTCTCAGGAGCCAATTCTTTTTCAAAACATGGTGAAATCATGGACTTAAACATGATTATGAACATGCATGTAACCTTTTGCCATGAAAACAACTCAAACATCTACAATACAAACATGCATGTAAAGATTGAGCTTCAATTCACCATTAATGGACCAATTCATGACTTAGCTCTACAACTAGACATGAACCATACAAGAACCAGTTCAAACACGAGAATGAGAAGATAAAATCCTTACCTAGAGCTTGTATTCAAGGTTTAGGAGTCCAATTAGGCAAATCTCCTATGATCTCTTCAAGCCTTTCAAGCCAATTCTCTAGAACAATTCTCTCTCTCTCTCTCTAACTCTCCTCTTGGGTCGGTTGAGTGCAAGAATGGGAGAAGAAAAGTTTGTTTTGATCAAGCACGTGGAGTGTAATAAGGCTCAAGAGGTGTGAAGTGGTGGCCATTAAGTGGCGAAACGGTAAATAAGTCAACTCTGCAATTAACTCATTATTTAATCTAATTTAATCATACCTAATCAAATTTCAGATAATTATACCATAAAATTACATTAATTATGTGGATCATAAAACATCAATCAATTTCTAATTCGGCCGCCGATATGGCCTTCAATTAGCAGTTTAAACATATAAGCATGAACAGATAATCATACGGTCAAACAGATAAAATGCAATTTAACTAACATATACTCAATCAATTCGGTTTCCAATTTCAATCAGTCAGTTCAGTACTTTAATCAGTCCAATTATCAGTCATAATCAATTCAGTTTAACGGTAATCGGTAATCAATCAGTCAGTAATCGGTAAACAGTATGAGGGTTGTTACAAAACGTCACGCTACAATTCAAATCACAAGTAATACGACTCAAAGATAAAAGATTAACACTAAAATTGGGAACATGAAGTACAAAGGATAAAAGAAGGGAAGAAATGGTATGAATTAAACCTTTCCCTAACATAGACGAAATAGTATCGTTAGCAATACACACTTTTTCCTGACCTAAGAAAGGTGTATACTCTGAGAATAAATTAGAGAAACCAGACATATGGTCGGAGGCACCTGATTCAATAATCTAAGGAACAATCTTATGAGATAGCAATGCACTTGTAGAGGAAGCCAAGTTACTTGAGTTGGCAAAGGAAAAAGATGATGCACTGGAGATAGTAGTAGAGAGGCCCGATGGTCTAGTAAGTGGTGAAGAGCAATCTCAAACTTTGAGGCAGACAACCCAAAAACATCAGCAACCGGTGAGACAATAGGAGTTGAAGGTGGTGTTTCAACCGTGTTAGAAAGATGTGCCCCAAGCATTGGCCCCTCGCTCTTTAGACTAGCTCGATCAACCTCCTCGAGAACCAGGACGATCGCCTCGACCACAAGGAGGAGTCCCATGCTTCTAACAAGTCTCTCGTGTGTGTCTAGGTCTATGGTAGTAGTCAAAAGAAAAGATTATCCTTCTCAGATGAAGGACGAGAACCACGAGACACATGTTCTCCATCTCGGGAAGGTGCAAAAACCAAGGCAAAGCGATTAGTGGTGGTAGAAGGAAACATCACAGAGCAGCGACTCTCCTTATTTTGCACCTAAAAGAAAGCTTCCTAGAGAGAATGAAACACGTCCATACCATGTACAGTACTTCGTTTTGAACCGGATCATACTTCACATTCAGGCCTTCCAAGAACTTGAAGACACGCTCCTACTCCACAAACTTTCGATAACCAACAAAATCCGTGGGACAGACAAGCTTATAATTCTGAAGATGGTCAAGTCTCTTTTACCAATTGATAAGGAAAGTAAAATACTAGAGAACAGCCATCTCACCCTGTACTGCCCTCTCAATGGAATGGCGCAACTCAAAAGCTTAGAAGAAATTCGCCTTTTGGGAGTAAATAGTAGCCACTGCCTCCCAAATATCTTATGCAGTGTCCATAGAGAGATAGCCCTCTCCAATCTCTGGAACCATAGAATGTATCAACAGACCCATAATTAGGGAGTTGGTGATCCCCTATTGATCATAACTAAGGTCCATGGTGCTGGGTACTTGTATCATGCCATCAATATACCTCATCTTCCCTCTGCTCTTAAAAAAGATAGTCAAACTTTGCAACTACGGTAGATAATTCTGACTATTGAATAGAGAGGTGGTGATTTTAAGACTAGGGTTGGGGTTATCAATCATATTACTTTTAGGTGTCTGAGAAGTAGTGGACACACTTGTGAAATCTGCCATGGATACTCTACTACCTAACCCTCAACAAAACTAGTGCCAATCACAAACTTGAAAGATGGTGGAGGAATAGCAAACACTATGACCACTAAAAAATCATATGAAAATTAAGAACTCCTTTTTTTTTTTTTTTATTTTAAAAGATGTTTAAACAATGTTTAAGGGAAAAACATCACAGAAAAGAGAAGACTGACAGAGGGTATGCCTACAGACTAGTCGGCAGAGGCCTAGTAGGCAAGAAAGATGCCAACAGGGGCCAAGAAGGCCAGAAAGGCTGTTAATAGGCCCCTAGAAGGCTAGAGGGACTACTGATAGGCCCCTAGAAGACCAAAGGGGCTGCCGACTAAGCCGCATAGGTTGTCGAGGAGTCGAGGAGGACTGCCAAAGACTCGGGCAAGGGGGTTGAAGGTTTGGGTTGACTGTAGGTGGGTTGGGTGAGGGTCTACATTGGCCGACTAGATTGTTGGGGAAAAGAAAAGACTACCAATAAATGAAAAGGGATGCCGACAGTGGTGCTAAAGAGATGGGGGATTGCCAACAAAAGAGAAGAAGAGCAAAGAAGGGATGAGCTAGGATTTTGGCTCTGATACCATGTAAGTTTAGAGAAGAGAAAGAGATAGAGATAGAGATTGAGAGAGACCTCATCCCTTTTTATATTAAGAATAAAACATAATTACAGGAGTGTCACAAGATATAAATTATGGGCTAGCTCATTACAACCTATTACATTAAGTAGGAACTGAAAACAAATTAAAATAAAATATGAAAATATAATTTCTTATTCTAACCGAACTTAGAAGAGGTCCGAATCTCTTCACATTAGCCACATCCATTAATGATCACCTTAAAACAACACAAATAGCAGCCGAGGTGAAGAATAATCAAATGCAAATTACAAGCTCATATCTAAAAATTTGAATGTTTGGAATCTAAGCCAATCTAGGAGGCCAACATCCAAAACAAAGCGTGTTTGGTTTGAGTTTTTTGAATTAAATTTTTTAAAAATTGAATTTTTTAATTTTTGTGTTTTTTAATTTTTAGTGAATATTTTTGAAATTTTAAATATTTTTTTTTATTTTTTTAGATGTACCTTACTTAGATGTATCTAAAAAGTAAAAAATTTGTGAAAAAATATTTTTAAAAATTAATAAATACATAAAAATACAAAAAAATGTACTGAATTCTAGTTTTTTTTTTTTTTTTTTTATTTTATATTTTTGGTATTTAGTGAATTTTTAAAAGGTTTTTTTCAATTTTTTTTTATTTTTATTTTTTAGGTATATGTATGTTAAGTATGTTTAAAAATTAAAAAAATTGCTCAAAATATTTAAAAAATTCAGTAAAAACAAAAAAACACGAAAAATAAAAAAAATAAAATTTTCTAAAAAGTGTTTTTGAAAAATGATAACCAAGCATAGTTATCAAGAATCTGCCTTATACAAAAAGATTCAGATTGCACTTTTTCTTCAAATTTAAAAGTGAAGAAATTGTGTTGAAAATGCTCTTTTAACAATTGGGGTGTGTTTACATATACCATCAAACATTACATAAGAATTAATAATCATTATATGCAACAGCAATATCCATTTGCATAAGCGAGCCACTCATGCTTTCCTGACAATTTCTCAGCAATCAAATGAAAAAGAACCACACAAAAAAAAAAAAAATAAATAAATAACAAAAGAAAACGTCTCATTACCAAAAACAAGTTACAATCCTCTCTGTTCGGCAATTGCCTCTTCATTTTCCAGACAATTTGCATAACTGAAGCACTCCTGCTTTCCTGACAATTTCTCAGAATGTCTTCTAAAATTTGTGCTATCAACATTTGTTCGAAAAATGCTACTTCATTTTCCGGGGTTGTTGAAGTCGCCACAAACATTGACAGATCCAAACATAATGTTTTCATTTACTTTTGAAAATCTCAATTTGTTGCGTTCTTAATGCCATGAAAAAGAGGCCAAAACAATATCATCCACAAGAACCGCACAACATCAGAACCGTCGCTCTTGCAATCATTCACACTCATGTTGAACTCGCCATGAAGCTTCTATTGATCATCTTATGAACTCTTGATGTCAACATTTGCCAATACCTATATCCGAAGCCAATACATGAAAAGATTGGACAATCACTTTATTCAAGCCTCAAGGTCAATCCACAACAACAAAAGGTCAATCTGAGAATCCCTCTAGGCCACTTTATTCAAGGTCAATCGGTGACAGCAAAGGTTTATTTGAGAAAAAGGCCTCTAGGTTCGCTATGTTTACCTCTAGCAATGATTCGAGAGATTCAGGGGTTGCTACAGCTTTATGTGGAGACATAACAACATTATCCAATTCAAATAGCTCTTTTGGTACATCTGGTTCATTCTCAAACACATCAAGACCCGCACCTCCAATATGACCTTGCACCAAAAATTGTACTAATTCCTTCTCATCGACAACAGCCCCTCGCGCAACATTGATGATGACACCTTTTTTCCCCAATGCTGTTATGACATCCTTGTTAATAAGGTGGTAGGTTTCATTTGTCAGCGAACAACAAATAATGAGAATGTCACTGTCATTTGCGAGGTCGCAAGCATTTGCATAATAAGGGAACGGTACATGTGCCTTCTTCTTTCTTGAGAGGTAGGAGATACTGCAGCCAAAGGCCTGAAGCCTTTTTGCAACCTCGGAGCCAATATATCCCAGCCCCACAATCCCAACTCGTTTTCCCGACAGCTGCAATAAAAATTATCGCATTAAATTTGAGTGCTATAACTCATCATCTTCAAGAACCAATCTAATATTCCATCCAGGGTTAGCCCAAACATAAGACCATTAGTCCCCAATTGTAACAGATCCTATATATTTTTTAATTCTACTCTATACATATACTATAATGATTTTGACTTTTTATCAACCATTGCAAAAATAATAACAATAATTACTGCAACTACAGCACAATTAAAAAAAAGGTGATGTACAAGTGTTTTGGTTCTCTCTTGAAGGGAGAACTACTTAACTCTTAAGTCATTATCACAAACTCGTTGGAAAAGTCCAACTAAAAGTGTAAGAGCAATAATTTTTTTTACTCCACTAATAAAGGAAGGGGGATTTGGTGATAGACCCCTATCTAATTTGTCTTTCAAAAGGACAATAATTATATAAGTACTTTCAAAACCCCATAATATTTTAAAACTTATTTCTTTTATTATATTACCCTCATATCTATCAACTCTCCTATTAAGCCATCTTCACTGTGTATTTCAGAGTAAAATTTTACTTTGAATCACAGTAAACCTTACTCTGATTCAGAGTAAAATTTTACTCTGAATCAGAGTAAAGTTTACTATAATTTAAAGTAAAATTTTATATTGTTAAGCAAATCAACATGTTTTTAACCAAAGTAAAATTTCAGAGTAAAGTTTTACTTTGAATCATAGTAAACTTTACTCTGATTCAGAGTAATTTTACTTTGAATCATAATAAACTTCACTCTGATTCAGAGTAAAATTTTATTCTGAATCAGAGTAAAATTACTATGATTCAAAGTAAAATTTTATATTTTTAAGCAAATCAACATGTTTTTAACCAGAGTAAAATTTTACTCCGATTCAGAGTAAAATTTCTGTGTGAAATTCTTATTAGAGAGATTCTTATTAGAGAGAGAGAGAGAGAGAGAAATTGAATAGATCATCCATTGAACAAGCTGAGTATGAACAGATCAATTCAAAAACTAGTAAAATGTTAGACTCTACACAAAAGTAAAATTTTACTCTGTATAAAAGTAAAATTTTATTCTGAAAAACAAGTAAATTGTGAGACTCTGAGACTAAAAGTAAAATGTTACTCAGCACAAAAGTAACAAAGCGAAGGCAGTGTTTGTGGCAGCTAAAGTGTTTGGCAATGACCACCTCTTGACAGTAAAATTTTACTGTCATTCTAACACCAGAGTAAAATTTTACTCTAATTCTGTCAAACAAAAAACAGAGCAATAGAACCAGAGTAAAATTTTACTCTCATTAGCTGAAACAAAAAACAGAGCAATAGAACCAGAGTAATTACTCTGGTTTTGTCAAATGAAATTAGATAAAAAACAACAAAAATAAAAAATAAAAAAAAAATAAAAAACAAATTAATCAACATATCTAATTGAGAAGAAAAACTTCTAAAACTCGATCAACAATCACAAATCTCAATGAAAAGAATACATGTGTTCAACAACACTCATACACACAAATATCTATATATATATATATACATATATTCAAAACTCAAATCTGTGCTTAAAAAAATATGTATAACCAAACAACTCCACCAAACATGCCTTTGTTGCCTCCTAGAAGGGAGAGAGGGAGGAAAGAGAGAGAGAGAGAGAGAGAGAGAGAGAGAGAGAGAGAATTGATTTGTAACTTTGCAGGAGGTGATTTTGAGCAATCATTCAATGACTTTTCGATTGATGAGGCTATCATCAACGGCAAGAACATGAACTTCATGAGAATTGGAAGGCGATACGTCGTCGTCGTCGAAGCTTTCTCCGATCATCTCCGACGATCTCTTCCGCCGTGAAACAGCACCGGAGAATCGGAAGGCGATACGTCGTTATCGTAGAAGCTTTCTCCGATCATCTCCGACGATCTCTTCCGCCGCGAAACAATACCAGTTCTGACCCTCTCTCTAATCCGAATCTCTTAACCTTTACCAACAAAAAATTGATTGCAAATTGATCAAATATCTGACACTTCCTGATTATATATGCAGAAGCTGTCTGTGGATTTAAAAAGGAAGAGAGTGGGGAAGAGAGTGGGAAGAATTAGTTGTGGGTATAATAGTCATCATAGTTGTCAAATCGGGATTCGTAGCGTGAATCGAAATGGTCTCGTACCGAATCGCGAATTGAATCGAATCATGAATCGTAAAGATTCGGTCACTTTTTCTAAATCACTTAAAAACATATATCTACAAATTTAGATGTTAAATGTATCTTATGAATATAAAATATTTAGACTTAAATCAACAAAAATGTTATTTTGAATGATAATCACGTAATTTAATAAGTAAGAAATTAACAAAGGCTCCTATGTAAAATCACCATCTTACCTTTTTTTTTTTTTTTTTTTATAGATTTTTTTATCAACCATTCTTAATAAAGGTGATAACCAAATAGAAACTATTAATTTCTAAAGTAACAATAGTTAACAACGATATTGATATTTGGACAATAAGCATATATACTTTTTTAAGTAAGAGTGAGCAAATAATAAGAAAGAATTATTTGGGATATTTTATTTTAAAGCCTAAAACATTTTAACTGGTATAACTGACCTCACACATGTAGTATTCAATTTAATAAAATAGTAATAAATAATTCATAGTGTAACTCTAATCTTAAACATCTTTAGAAGATATATTACAATTTTTTGAAGGGGACAAAAATGAGAAGAAAGGTTAAAAATATGTTAGGTCTGACTGAATCTGATTGGATCCTATAAAAAATTTCATGATCACTAAAACAATAACAAATCATATATATATGTTGGTTATTTTGATATTAACTACTATTAGAAGTTGTATTATGTCATTTTCACTAAAAAGATGAAAAAAAAATGAGTCGAAAATATGTCGAACACAATAATTTCAAAAATTGCATGAATCGTAAAAAGTGAATCGAATCGTGAATCGATTGTGAATCGTGCGATTCATTAAAGATTCACTTCTAAAATATATTCACTCACAGATTCGTATCGATTTTGCAAAAATTGCGTATCGAATCGTGAATCGAATCGCGAATCGTAAGATTCTGATAACAGAGATAATCATATAAAATATTTAAATAATAAATTTTGTCCTTTATGCAAGACTTCATAATTATGAGGGGGTTTAGAAAGTATAATTTTTTTCTTAGTCCTTTTAACAATGAAAAAAAGGTAAAGGGGGTTTATAGCTAAATTTCCCATAAAGGGAAGACCAAAATATAAAAGTAAAGGTAGTTGTTTATTAATATAGGAGATTGAAAATATTGAGTTAAATCTTATTGGGCATGACTACTTGGGTATGTTATTCTATTAATTGCCATCAATTCAATGAGTAAAAGTTTATAGTCAAAAGTCATGCATATTGATGTTGTTAAAACTAAAATAGCGCACAGCCCAGAACTTCAATTTTTAAATTTTTGGGGCAATTGCCTAAAGCTCTATTCGTTTTTGTCCGCAAGGACAACAACAATTTGAAAGCCACTATCTGTCTAGATGTCCTACTTATCTATCCAAGTGTTCACCTATGCATCTGTTCACGTGTCCTATCTATCTGTCCATGTATCCATCTATCTGTTCATGTGTTCATTTGTCCTCCACCAGTAACTTTTTAGGCAATTTGTCAGTAGTCGTGGGCTGTGGGCAGTGATTGATAGTAGTATGTGAGAAAGGGAGAAAGTAGAGATAGAATAAAAGAACATGGGTAAAAATGGGGAAAAAAATGTCTTTTAAAACAATAATTTGAACTTCTCAAGTTCTCACCAATATATTTCATTAAACATGCCCTTATAACCAAAACAACAAATTATTGGACCTTAAAAATGGACTTTTCACTAATTAATCCAAATTAAAATAACTTATTTTTTTAAATATATATATATATATATATAGAATTAGGAATATTAGTTTGTAAAATTGAATAGCTAGTAAAGTATTTTCCTTGACAAAAAAAAAAAAATATATATATATATATATATATAAAACTCATAAAAAGAAATAATTTGACGAGAATCAAATGTTGATCATGAGACAACACAATATGTTGAATAATCTTTTAGAATTGATTATTTCATATGCATAATAGATTTAGTAATTTTTCATCTCCCCAACAAAAAAAAATAAAAAAAAAATAAATTAAATTAAATAAAATAAATAATTACCATATAAGAAATTTATAAATATTTATTTTAATTAATATATAAATATCAAATGCCTAACATTGATATTTGGCCTTAGGGCCCTGATTCCCCCAAATTGCATACATAATCAAGTAACAAAGAAACAAATGCCCAAATATAGTTATGAATAAAAGCAGCAGGAAAACTTATTTGCCTCCATTTCTTGTTTATAGCATTTGCAGTCTCTGCATTTACACATGTATGATGTATATCAGTACTTGAAATCATGCATTCCTTAATCTAAACCATAATTATCGCTTTTAAACATCCCAACTAAAATGTTTGATAAACTCTTCTCTCTTTTTTTCTTCTTCTTCTTCTTCTTACTCTTTTTTTTTTTTTTTTTTTTTTTTCCACCTTAAATATTAGCTCTGTTTCATAGATATAACAGAAAAATTGCCAGTTTTGAACACAATTTGAACATAATTGAGGGAGAGAGAGAGAGATTAAGACCTTGGAACCGAGAGAATAGTCTCCATTGAGAGGCCACAAGCCGGCGCAAACGTAGCGGTGAGAGGCGGAAAGCCGCCGTAGAACATCGATCAAGAGAGCGACGGCGTACTCTGCCACGTCGGCGGCGAAGGCGGGGCCAGCGTTGGCGACTGCGATGCGGCGGCGGCGGCACTCGGCGAGGTCGATGTGATCGACGCCGGAGCTGGTGGCGACGACGCACTGGAGGGAAGGGAGGAGGTCGAGGGTTTGGGAATGGAGAGGGGCTGGATCCAAGCAGAGTAGGGCTCTGACGACGGAGAGGGACTCCTCCGAGTGGGAGTGGGATTGGGAGGCAGGGTCGATGAGACGGAATAGGGTTTGTAGGCGGGAGGTGAAGATGGGGGGGAGGTTGAATTGGGGAAGACGATGGATGAAGATTAAAGGGAGCTCATCTTGTTCCTCACTGCCCATTGATTCCCCCACTATGCCTTTGTAGAATTCTTTTTGTTTGGACTATTTATGCCAACATACCTTTTTGTCTGGACTGGGCTACGCCAGTCGGTTCAGTAAGGTAAATTACACCGACACCCTTTCTGTTCACTATAGATCCCCGTTTTGAGAAATTTCAAAATTAGTAATGTCGTTATAAATTATATTTTAAATTATTGATATCATGTTTTAAAACTTTTTAAATAATTATTTTACTATTTTTCTTCTTATTTTTTTATTTATTATAATTACTATATTTTATAATTTTTTATTATTAAATTCTACTTAAACATATAATATATAAACATAAATTTTATATAAAATTTTTAAACACAATGATATAACTTAATGGTGATTATTCACTTTAAAACAAAATAATCAAAAACACAATTTATATTTACAACAACATCACTATCACAATATTTTTATCATTTTTTACATATAAATATAATTTTTTATTTTTATTTCCACTATCAATTTTCTTTTTCATCTATTCATCCATATTTATTATAATATTACTAAACACAGTCATTCAGATTTATTACAATATTACTAAATTTTTAATGCGCAAAAATTTAAATTAAATATTCAAAAAGTATGTAAATCGTAAAAATTTAATCAATTTAAATAATAAAAAAATTATTTTAACAACAAAATTTAAATAAATTAAATATTCAAAAAATTTAAATAATTTAAAATGTTAATATTTTAAATTTAAAAACAACTCTACACTCAAGTCGTAACTAAACACATAAAATGAAACTCAATTAATAAATTATTGAGGTAACTCATAACCAAACACATAACTCGAAATTCCATACTACTTTCACAACTCTACACTCAAATCATAACCAAATACATAACAAAAAAAAAAATTTATTTAAAAATATTTTTATCAAATATAGTTTAAATTTATTTTCATAAAATATTTTAACAAAAAACAAAAAAAAAAATGTTTTTATATTTTTTTTTCAGCATTCTTTGTCTTTCCTGATAAAAAGCCTGATTTGATTTTTTTTTTTTTTATACTTTCTGTGGGCTGACGCCGCCCCTCTTTCATGTGGGGTAGTATGGTAAATTAACTTGTCAAATTGATGCAGCCATGCTCCTAACTTTCTTTTGTCCGTTTGTGGCTAAATTAGCCCAAACCCAACTTCCCAAACGCAGCCTTAAAATATTTTAAAAATTAGTAAAAATAAAAACGGAAATGCCTGGTAGCTCGAAGCTACCAGGCTCGAAATGGCTCGAGAGGGAGAGGGAGAGAAAGAGAGGGAGAGGAGAAAGAGAAGGGAGGGAGAGGAAGGTCGGCGTCGTCGCAGCCCCCCCGCCCCGCCGTCGTCGCAGCCTCGCCCCGCCATCGTCGCAGCTCCGGCCGCTGCTGCTGCTTCCTCCTCCGTCGCAGCCCCGCCTCCGTCGCAGCCCAGCCTCCCCTCCTCCTCAAACCGGGTTTTTATGGCCCCCTCCCCTCCCCTCCCTCCTCCTCCTCCTCCTCCTCCTCCCCTTCCTCCTCCCTTCTTCTTCTTCTTCTTCTTCTTCTTCTTCTTCTGCAAAACCAGGAAAAAAAAAAAAAAAAAAAAAATACAAAATCGACACCAAAACGACGTCGTTTTGGTGTCGAGCCGCGATTCGAGCCGCGGCATTCGAGCTACGTAGCATGATCGAAATAAAAAATACAAAAATAAAAAGATTTAATTTTTTGTGTAAGTTATACCCAAAAAGATTATTATTATTTCTCTTGAAATGACATAATAAAATATCAACATTATTTTATTATTTTATATGTATAAAAGTTAAGGGATAAATATGTCATTTTAATCTGTCACGGAATAAGTGTAATTCTTCAACTATAAGAAAGTAATCTGTATTAAAAAGAAAACTCAAGAAGTGTCAGTATAATTTACCTTAAGTTTTAGGATAAATTACAAATACATTCACTGAGATTTGATTAAAATACGAATCATCCCATGTAATTTTGAAAATGACATTTCACCCCTGAGGTTTCTAATTTCATAACAAGTCGCTATTTTTATTAATAAATCATCAAGTCAGTTAACAGTTTTCAATGATGTTAAAAATATGTTTCAATTAATAATTTAGATAATTTTATTATTATATAGAAAGGCAATTATGAATTTAATTTTTTAGTTAATTCTATTAAATAAAAAATTATAATAAATGAGTATTTATAATTTTTTAAATCATAGAAGTCAATCTATATTTTAAGTAAATATCAGGAAGTGTATTTATAATTTATCCTCAGTTTTATTATTTTGAGTTTTGATACAGATTCTTTTGTTGGTCAAATAATAATCAAATGGGAGCAACTTGCTTGCAGTCTGAGATCAGACTGGATGGTACTGTTTAGCCCATGGGAGCCCACAACTGGTCCCGTTTTAATAATCCGAACCGTTTAACGTATAGAACTCGTCGAGTACTATATACCTGTAAAAAATCACGTTGATCGGATACCGATAGCTATCTCATTGGATCGACTTTTTGTCAACCGTTAATTTGTTTACCGTCCATTTTTTATACAAACTGATTTGATCACATAGCTATCGATATCCGATCAACGTGATTTTTTACAGGTATATAGTAATCGACGAGTTTTACACATTAATAGTTCAAATTATCAAAACATGACTCGTGGTGAGCCTCCACTGGCCGAACAACACCATGTAATCTGATCTCGGACGGCCGGCAAGCTGCATACTAATCAAATCACGTCAATTGAAACTGTTTGATTGGATTTAATCAGTTTATAATCTTCTAAATTTGAACTACTTTTTAAAATTACAATATAGTCACTAATTTATATAAAAATATTAAATTAATTCTTTGTCTATTAATTTTTCTTTTGAACACGTTTTTGTTTTTGTTTTTGTATTTTTTTGAACAGAGAAATGAGAAACAAAGCAAACCAACAAGTTAAACAACCAGAGCTAAACAACCCTAACCAAATTTCGAAGAACAGAAGGAGGCGGGGAGACCCTGTTAAAAATGATGTAATATTGATTGATTGATGATTGATGATTGTTGTGTTTATTCTGTTTATTACAAGTCCTATATATAGAGGAGAAGATGGTAGTGGAGTGTGTGATAGTGGAGGTGGATGGTAGTGGAGTGTGTGATAGTGGAGGTGGATGGTATGGAGAAATTCTAACAGCCCCCCGCAAACTCAAGGAGGATAGAAATTAACCAACTTGAGTTTGGAGAGAGTAACAAAACAAGAAAATACATAAAAATAAAAAAAAGAAAATACATAAAAATAAAAAAAAAAAAAAGATAGGGGACACTGTATGGTCGTGTCAGACCGTTGGTGAAGACTCTGAAAGGTGGTGTCATAACGTGGTAGAGGACACTGGATGGTGGTGTCATAACGTTGTAGAGGACACTGATGGTGGTGCCATAACGGTGTAGAGGACACTGAAGGGGGTGTCATAACGGTGTAGAGGACACTGTATGCTAACCGGAATCAATGTCGGGACAGTTTATAGGGTCATGTCGGACCGTTGAAAAAACTAACCGGAATCAAATGTCGGGACAGTTTATGGGGTCTTGTCGGACCGTTGAAAAAACTAACCGGAATCAAATGTCGGGACAGTTTATGGGGTCATGTCGGACCGTTGAAAAAGTTGCACCCTCAAAAGGTGTGCCCAATTTTGTCAAAAGGCGTGCCATCAAAAGGCGTGCCCAATTCATCAAAAGGTGTGCCGGACATGATGGCGAGGCACGTGGGCGCCTTGGCTTGCGTGCCCGTTTGTCGGCTGGTGGCAAGAGGCGCGCGATGCGCGTGGCTGCCTCGGCTATAAGATGGAGGCTGAGGCTGAGGCAGAGAAAAGCTGCGAAAAACCTCTGAAAAAAAACTTCGTTGTGCTGAGAGAGAGAGTCTGAAAGAGATACTGTGTAACACTCTGTTGCCTAGAAAATGGCTTCATCGTCTTCCCGCGGGCTGCTCACCCTCTTTCCCGACCTCAACGAGTCAACGAGAGAGAGAACTGGTGCGGTGGCACTGGAACCTCAACCAAGCGCCCCGGAGTTTACTCCGTTGAACTTTCCGATGCGGTCGGTGGAGCAAAGAATGGCAGTGCAGTCGGATGTGGAGGCCAATCAGTATACTTTGAAGGCATGTGTGGAAAGCATGACGGCGGTCACAAACCTGTCGAACCGGCTGCAAAGTAGGACAAATGAGGTGCAGCATTTAAACTCCCAGCTGGCTCTGCTCCAACGCATGTATAAGGAAGCGCGAGCAGAGATAAGCGTGCTAAGGGCAGAAAACAAGGAGCTGAAGCGGAAGGCCACCGTGATGTTCCGATTTGGAGGTCCGCCGTATGCTGCAGTGGAGGAGCAGGGAGTAGTGATCGTGCCCAGTGGAAGGGGAAACACGGAGGCAACACCGTCAAGGGCCGTCCAGGACGGAGGCAAAAAGAAGAGACCGGCGGAATAGGCGAAGAAATGAGGCCGGTGGGTGGCCGTCTGCAGAAAAACAAATCTTTTGGTGTGGTTTTTTTTTTTTTTTTTTTTTTTGTGTAAAATGGTGAGCGGGGTGAGCCCTTGACATGAATAAAAAAAAAAAAAAAAAATTTGGTGTGCAGGTTTCTGCTTCGGGTTGTTTTTGTTGTTTTTTTTTTTTATTTTTTTTATTTTTATTTTTGTTTTTATTTTTATTTTTATTTTTATTTTATTTTTTTGTATTTTAAAATAAAAAAAATAAAAAAAATGGGAGATGCAAATGTGGTGGGGGCGGGTCCGACCACTAATGGAAAAGGATGGAAAAGGAAGATGATGGGTTTGCTTGGTGTGGCGTGGGTTGTCAAAAGATGGAGGAAAATAAATAAAAAAAAAAAGAAAAAAAAGTGGAGTGGGGAGCATGAGTGTGTGGAAAGAAGGAAAAAGAAAAAAAGATGGGTTGGAGAATCGCACTGACGGATCGTGGTTTGGAGAGGACTTGTGGGTCTAAGCTCTGAAACAAGAAGAGCATTAAAGAGCATTAAAAATATATACAAGATCATAGTGCGTTGGCAGGCACTATGATGTCTTTCGACTCTGTAACGGATCCAAAATTTTTCTTTCTCACTGACTTGGGATGGTGAAGCAAATTCTTCATCTTTGACTTGATTTACCAGCTCGGGTACATGGATGATGTTGGTTGCATCAGTATGGAAGTTTTGGTGAGAAGGGTTTGCCTGAAAAACTATACTTTGTCGGCGAGAAAAGTGAATGAGAGGAGGGAGACGAGATCGCTGATGATGTGGAGGACGGTGTAGCTGGTGGCGGAAGGAAACACGGTTGTTCTCGCATTGTACACCGGTCTTTGAAAAGGTCCGTTGGTGTCCAAGCTGCCATGGAACACAACACCATTGAATTGACTTGGTGGAAAAGTGAGGAGGTTCCAGGAGGTGGAAGCGAGTGAACCCACGTAACCCGCCTGGTCGAGAGCGAGTTCGGTGACTCGACTCAGCGTTGAAATAACGAGGTCGCATACCCACATGTGAATTTGTCGCTGAAGAGGTTGCCGCATGGATCGAGAGTGAAGTCCCATGAGCTCAGACACGAACCGGGTCTGATTGAGTTAGGAGCGAGTCCGTTCTTGAACTCTCTCAATGCCTCTGTGTCTTGCCAAAAAATGATGGAATGGGCTTCGAAGAAGGAGTCTTTCGACATGGATTGTTCACAATAAAGGTGAATTGAGTGGATGAAGAGAAGAACAGTGAGTGAGAGAGAGAGAGATAGCAAAGTTGGGTGACATTACTGCAATTGCTTTAGCGGTAGTGACTTTGGAAGGTGCCTCACAGTGGACGAGCATTTCGTCGAGAGAGATCGGAAGGGTGGTGTCGAAAATTCTAGCGGACTTGGTTGAGGTCCGGCGGGCGGCCAAGGCGAGGTTGCCGCCCGCCGGTGAAGCGAAAAATACTAATTTCTTAACCTTGCTTTGATACCATGTTAAAAATGATGTAATATTGATTGATTGATGATTGATGATTGTTGTGTTTATTCTGTTTATTACAAGTCCTATATATAGAGGAGAAGATGGTAGTGGAGTGTGTGATAGTGGAGGTGGATGGTAGTGGAGTGTGTGATAGTGGAGGTGGATGGTATGGAGAAATTCTAACAGACCCAATCAAGGGAAAGACTGCCATGAAGGAATACCTGGGCTACTCAATGGCCAGCACCATTTGCTGCTCTCGGACACCATTTAAAATAGAGATTACCTCGATCAGCCAACAACTTGATGTCATGAACAATAGCTCCACATTCCCATAGGGAAACATCCTCAGAAACACACAGATGTATGACAGGTTGATTATCACCTTCGACCTCCACTATCGCAGGATTATAAGCTTAAGCCAACTGATTAGCAAGACGGCAAGCAAGAGCTTTACCTTGGATGGAGGATGAAATGCATCACTTCTGAGTAAACCCATCTATCATCTAGCTCGTAGAATCCCGAAGAATAGTGACAATTGCTGCTTGAGTAAAGCTCTTCTTCACTGCCACATCATAGTTAATCTTGTACTGACCCAATGACGGAGGAACCCAATGCGCGACAGAGATGTTAGCAGCAGCAAGAACCTGTTGGCACGAAGAAACGCCCATACCAGAAGCTGACTCAAATTCTGCTCTTGCCATCCGAACACGATCTAAGACTGAGAGAGGATCAATCGGCTGATTGTTATAGATAAATTCTTTTTCTTCCTTTCCAAATAAACCAACCAGTCCAAGCAACTAGACTAAAGAAACTATCACATTCAGTAGGATTCTGAAACTGTTCCATCAAGGCACTCGACCATTTTAGAACCAAGTGGATGGAATCCCAGTTGACTATATAGTTAACATTACTCCCAAACTAAATTGCTCGAACCCAATCACAGCCAAAAAGTAAATGTTCAACCGATTCAGGCCTGGATTGACAGATTGGACAAAGCGTTGAATAAGCACACCTCTGTCTAACCAGGTTCTCTCGTGATGTTAAAGCATTGTTGCACACACGCCACCAGAAATGGCGGATCTTCGGTGGGACTTGAAAGCCCAAATGTTTTTCCAAAACTTACTAGGAGGTTGGAAAGAAGATGACGATTTCTGGGCCACACTATCATGTAAAACTGACTAGGCAAGGTGATAACCCAAATTAATCGAATACATACCTTTAGAATCATAGTGCCAAACTTAAGAATTTGCCATAAGGGCCAAAGTAATGGGAATGGAGGAAATAGCTTGGAGCTCAGAGTTCGAAACAAGAGGACGGAGGGCATCCAGATTCCACCTCTTAGAAGTTTTATCAATAGCATCCTCCACTCTCTCAATCTCACAATCCACAGGTTTCGAAGAGATTACTTTAAAATCAGGGAGAGAGGGGACCCATTTGTCATCCCAAAAACGGATAAAAGACCCATCATTTACTTGCCACCTGACACCTTTTTTTAGAAGTTCCCGTTCTTGAAGGATACTTGCCCATGCCCATGAAGCTCGGCGACCCTTAGATGCATGCATAAAGCTAGAATGAGGGAAATAAATGTCTTTCAAAATGCGGGCACTAAAGGAGTGCGAATATTTAAGTAACCTCCCCCATTGTCTTGCTAGCAATGCCAAATTGAACTTATTGAAATCTCTAAAACCCAATCCTCCTTAAAATTTTGACAACACCAGTTGATCCCAACCAACCTAGTGGATCCCTCTACCTTCCATATCCCCTCCCTACCAAAATCTCTGAATGTAGGAATTCAATTTAGCACATAATTTTTTTGGAAAAGCGAAACAAGCCACTACATATGAGGGGATTGCCTGAACCATTGCCTTAATCAATATTTCCCTTGTAGTATAGCGATCCCGGGTTTACCCTTGTTGTACAGTGATCCGGACATGTGTCCGTGAATGTTGGTAGTTGTTTATTATCTAGTTTGCATCCTCTTTACTTTGTATATTGAGTTATAAGATGTGTTGGGCAGGTTTGTTACAGGTTGGTTGCGTTTGGGAGCCTAGTGTTGCTGCCCAGATTTTTGGTCCTTCGCTCGAGCGAGGAGTTTGTCGCTCGAGCGAGAGTTGTGTTGCGTCTGGTTCTGGACCTGAGAGTTGCCTTTCTTGGCTCGAGCGAGCTTCCTTCGCTCGAGCGGTCTGGGTTTTTCTTCGCTCGATCGAGAACTTCTTGGCTCGAGCGAGAGTTTTCTGTGTCTGGTCGCTCGAGCGACCAAGTCTTCGCTCGAGCGAGCGTGTTTTATATCAGCGGACAGTAGCGTTTTAAACATCACTTTTTCACTTCCTTTCTTTGAGCAAAACCTAAATCCGACACTCTCTCTCTCTAAACTTACATTCTCTCTAAGATTTGATCTCCCTAGAGTGTGAATCTAGCCTAGGGCATTTGTTAAAAAGATAGAGGGCGTTGAGAGCTTCGATTTAATCTGAAAAAGTTTAGATTTGGAGCAAGTTGATCTTCGAGTCTTCATCTCCTTTGTGGCTTAAACTTCGAGGTAGGGATATCCTACTCCTCTCTATGGATTTTGTCTTTAAATTTTGGCATTTTGAGATGTTGGGGTTGGTTTGGTAATTTTGTGAAAGTTTGGGGCTTTTGTGCAATTTTACAAAAGTTGGGGTTTTATTCATAATAAACCTAGATGCATGTTTGGCATAGAGAAATGGAATAAATGTTAAATCATTGATGAAAATGGGACCTAAGGGTTGAAATGGTAATTATGGAAAATGGCCTAATCACATTGTTTGATTAATTGGGATAATTAATGGTAAGAAATGAGGAAATGAAATGTTGATTGAATATCCATTTGTGCATTTATTTTCTGTTTAGAAATAACTGCTTTGGGCTATCGGTGGAGGATAGTCGTGATTGTTGTAGACAATGCATGATGATTAGGCAAACTGAAACTAATCAATGAAATGTGTCATGAAACTTGACGGTTGATAGAATACATTAACTGTATGTATTGGGTGATTGTATATAGAACCAATGTGTTTATATACGTTATGTGTAGAGGAGAAGATAGGGGATGTACTCCGCGGTTTAGGGGAAGATAGGGGATGTACCTCTAAACCGGATAGTGTTGGGAGAAGATAGGGGATGAACTCCGTAGACACAGCTCTTATGCTTGTCTAGAGAAGTAAAGATAGAGCTTATATGCTTATCTGTGAATGTGGGATATTGTTATTATACATATCTGTTGAGAATGTGGATATAGCTTATATGCTTATCTGAATGTGGGATATAGTTTTTATACATATCTGTGGAAAAGATGAAAGAGCTAGCATGTTTATCTGTTGAAAAAGGGAAAGTGAAAGGTAACTTAGACTCATAAGTTGTATGACATAAATGTGTAATTTATGTGAATGTATCAGTGTTGACCATCTATCAATTGCTAATATTTTAGTCATTGTTCATGGTTGGTTTAGTGTATTTCTACTGGGCTGTGGCTCACCCTATATGGGAATATCATTTTCAGGTGCAGGAAGCATGCCACCTCCAAGGACATAGCTGGGAGGCTAGAGGCGGACATACTTTTGTCGCTTAACTTTTGATGTATTACATGTAACTTCAAGCCTAGGGCTTAATGTGTAAACGAGTTAGTACTCTTTTGTTGTAACCAAGTGTTAACTTGGAAAGCTGTAAGCCCGTAGGGCATTTTGTTTTGATGTTAACATGTAATACTTATGTAACGGAACTCTAATGAATAAAAGAATGTGGTTAGATTATATGTAAATGCATGTCTTATCTGATGGGTTTAATGTTGTTATTTTGAGGGCGTTACATGTAGCTTGCGAGAGCAATTTCATCTTCCAACCTTGAAGTTTTGACACCACTTTTTCAATGAGAAACTCATAGGCCTCTGCTTTTGACCTTCCCCGAAATGAGGGTAGCCCCAAGTACTTTGCATTTGGGAGTGAAACTTTAAGCCCAGAAAGAGTACAAATGGAGCTACACAAATTGGGGGAGGCGTTAGAGGAGAATTGAGCACTGGACTTGTCAAAATTAATCATTTGTCCAGGTGCTTCACAATAAGATGACAAGAGATCCAAAACTTTATGACATTTAGAGATTTCAGCCTTTAGGAACAAAAGCACATCATCAGCAAATAACAGGTGAGAGAGGGTTAGGCAGTGCCTGGCAATCTTGAATCCAAAAATTACCGGTCTCGAAGGCTTTTTGAGAGGACATCTGTAACCAGAATAAAAAGATATGGACATAAGGGATCCCCTTGGCGAAGCCCACGAGTGGGAATGAAAGAGGCCCGCTTTTCACCATTAGCACAGACTGAGAAGCTCACAGTTGATACATATTCTATAACCCACTGGACTCACATCGGATGAAAACCCATCTTTTGCAAGACTGCAGCCAAGAAATCCCATTCTATACGATCATAAGCTTTGTTGAAATCGAGTTTAATAGCCATGTGACCTATATTTCCTCACTTCTTCAGCTTCAAAAAGTGAAAAGCTTCATGAGCTATAAGGATATTATCCTAGATTAACCTTCCCGGGACAAAGGCTTATTGGTTTGGAGAAATTAAAAGACCAAGAACTTTTTTTAAACGATTAGCCAGGATTTTTGTAATGATCTTTATAATAAAGTTACAGAGGCTAATAGGGCGGAACTGTGATAACTTCGAAGGGTTACCAACCTTGAGAATCAGAATCAAAATCATTTGATTGAGCTCTTTTAGCAGGTGCCTTTCCACAAAAACCTGCGGACAGCTTGACAAACTTGGTTGCCCACCACATCCCAATAATTTTGGTAAAAGAACCTAGGATAACCGTCTGGCCCATGTGCTCTAATAGCACTGAGTTGGAAAATCGTTACTCGAACTTCTTCATCAGATAACAATGAAATCAACTAACGATTCATTGATTGAACCACAGAAAGAGCTTCAGTAATATTTCTATCCCCCACACTCGAAAAAAATTGGGAAAAGTACTCAAGCAAATGGCGATTAATCTCAGCTTCAAACTCCAGCCAACTTCCAGTCTCATCTTGAAGTTTAAGAATCTGATTTCTTTATCGACGTTGAATCATAGTGGCATGAAAAAAAACTGGAGTTTTTATCCCCATAAATTAACCATCTTACTCGGGACCGTTGATGGAGGTACATTTCTTCTCTAGCTAGTAAATCTTCCAAATTTGTTTCAATCTGATGTTGAAGCTTAGAGTTAGTATCAGAATAGGGTTGCAATTAGAGAGTTGCCAAGTCAGCTTTCAGGTGAACAATCTAAAGTCATTATTCCCAAAACACTCCTTACTCCAACTCTATAACCCGTCCCTGCACGCTCGAGGCCTTTGAACCAGTTGGAACATTTGGGATCCGGCTTGATAAATGCCCCATTTTGATTTAATCATATCAAGACAACTAGGACTAGTAGACCACATAGTTTCAAATTTGAATAACCGCGGAATCTTTTTTAGAGGGACACAACAATTGAGAATAAGATGACAATGATCCGAACCAAATAGGATCTCATGAAACAGTTGGGCAAACGGAAAAAGGGCATGCCACTCAACCGTAGCCACAACCATATCCAGTCGCTCTTGGATATTAGCAACACCTCGTTGATTATTTGTCCAGGTGAAAGACGATCCCTTGAACTCTAAATCCATAAGGGCACAGTCAAAAAGCAGCCCCATAAAGGCTTGAAGCTGACTTATGCGGCACTCTCCACCTCCTGCCTTTTCTTCCATGCAACCAATTTTATTTAGGTCTTCTATATAGAGCCAGGGATAGGAGTTTTCGTTTGCCATCTGTCTAAACTGGCACCAGAATTTTTTGCGGAACAATCTTTGTGATAGAACATACATAAAGGTGGCTGCCCAACTGTTATGACTATCAGACGAACACATAATGCTTCAGATCATATTCCTTAAAGAAAAATGAACATCAATGTAAATATCGGCAGTCCACCATAAAGCTAAACCCCCTGACACCCCAATTGGATCAACATAAAACTTGTGAGTAAATTGAAACTGTCTGTGAAGTCTATCCAAAAAGCCCGTTTTATTCTTTGTTTCCATTAAGAACACCACATGGGGACAATGGGTTGAGATTAACCTTCTGAGGATCTGGACTGTTAGAGGTCGTCCCAAACCCTAATACTGTGTTTGGTTGAGGGATTTGGGGAGGGATTTGGAAAAGGAAAGGGAAAAGGTGTGTGAAACTATGTGAAATGTAGGTATATTTTATTCACATTTTACCAAACTTTTCCCTTTCCCTTTCCAAATCCCTCTTCAAATCCTCCAACCAAACACAGCATAACAGTTCCAACTGAGAATTAATATGGTCGTTGTAGCTGTTTCGGGCCAGCCATCAATGCTCAATTCTCTTCTCCAACCTCACTACAAGAAGGATAAGTACTAGGTACTTGAGAACAACAATCTTCAGATTCAATAAAAGAAGGATTACCTTGCATTGAAGCTTCCAATGCCTCATTGGCCGTCGAAGAAACCTCTTCCACCAACATCAAATAATTTCACTCGACCTACCCTACGACCTTTCCCAACTAAGTGTGAAGTCTTACTTCTGGTAAAAGATCTAGGTCTCCCTGAGGCTGCCTTTGGAGAAATAGGTCAAGGAAATTCCAACTGAGCAACAGGGATGTTTGTGAGCTCAGAGCCTTTAAGCAACTTAGGGCTTCTAATAGGAACATCCACACCCTTAGGAGCCTTATGTAGCACGTCCGCGAGGGACCCCGCTACAATTCGGACTCGATTTGTGTCACGGTTCTTAATCTTGAACCAAAGAGTCCAAATCTGGCAAATCGTTTTGAGAAACAGATTTTTTTGAAAAGAAGTGCCAAACATGGACTACTTTGCCAGATACAGAGTTGCCACCTAAATATTTTTTATGGGGAAATTTAGGAAACCCTGACTTGGTGCCAAAGGCCACGTGTCCGTCATCACCAAAGTTGCCTCGGCTCGGGAACTTGGGTACGATCGGGGAAGGTCAGCTATGAGCACCCCCTCTCACCCGATCCGAAGATCGGCCTCTACTAACCGTGATATCCGTTTTTGAAAACGTTATGTGTTCTTATTCTGGTTATTATCCTAGAATTACTATGTTGTGCGCACAGTAAACAAGTATAGACCAAATCGCCTAAATTGGAACAAAACATTTCATGCTTGTTTTGAAAATGGTTTGCTACTCGCAAGTAGGCTAAAATGTAGGTTTTGCCACCCTCGAGTGGGCTTTTAGAAAAGATGGTTTTCCCACTATCTAGTGGGCTTAAAACTCACAGTTTTAATGAATTATCCCAATTTAAGCAATTCGACCTTCATCCACAGGCATTCAAACAGTTTATCACGTAAGCATCTAGCCACATGGTAAGCATGCTGTCATGATAGCATTCACACGCATGCGGTATGCTAAAGCATAAAAGCTCACTTAGTACTCCAAGCCAAAACAGAAACCAGTTAGTAATCACATGCATGATCCTAGTTTATATTTGAAATAGCTAATGCAACACATGCAAAGATGCAATCTAAACAGGCTCGGCTATCCTAAACATGGCATGTGAAGTGATGCAACTAACAAATACTCAACTTGGAATTGAAATACGAGTGCAGTTAGCATGATGTACCGAGCCTGGTGCATGCAAGACAAATGTATGAATGCACGCATGCATAGCATAAGGTATGCTAATTTAAATATGCCCTAGTCTACCATCATAAGCAGGTAAATAAAAGGGAAGAAAGACGTGGGGTTGGAAGACATGTACACACGCACCCACACTTATTACAAATTTGCCATCGCTCGGAGGGACCGAAAGAATAATACAGTCCGAATAACAAATCAACTATCCTAGCTAATTAGTTATTACAGACCCTTAATTAATTAACAAAATAAATGCAGACAGAAGGTGGCCGCAGCCGTTGCCTTGGGATGCGCGAATGATGCATGCTTGACCCATATCGCCCGGAAACTCGCTGCCATAGCACTGTTGCCTCTGTTTTTCACTACCCTGCTCCTCTGAGGACTGCTAAAGTCTAAGGACATGCTCTCTGGATGTTGGGGAATACCACCGGCTGGAAGGGATGGCCACCGGCCATGGGAAATGGTCACCGGCCGCTGATGAAGTCATCGGCCATTGATGGATTGCCGGTCGGCACTGTATTTAACCGACCGGCCAAAGCTTCCTGCAGAACCTGCAATTGGCAGCAGCAGAGGGCAAGCAGTGTATGGCATAGAATTTTTAGGCAAATGTATGCATGGACACGCTCCCTATCATGTAATGGACTCAAGGGAGCATGGCCCTCGACCCTCGGGCCACCAATCACGCATTTCGATGCATGATGGCCAAAGAGTCAAGTATGCATTTCAATGTCAAATGCAATGCACACAAAACATACAAGGGACCCAACCTCAATCATGGTTGGTCAAGAGGCGAGGCAATGCACAACAATGCACATGCGACCTAAGCATGCAAGCAAACATACAAACATGCAATACAACTACATGGCACACACAATGCTAACAACATAACATGCACAACGCATTGAAACATGGCATACACAGTGCAAGATGGACTTACACCAATGTGAGTGGACCTCAGCCACACCCACATCAGTGGCCATCAGATGAAAACAAGACAACTCGAAATGCGTGCACGGGTGCACGCAAACCGAGGACCGACCCTCAGGCATCGAAATGCCACTCTAATGAGACATGGCAAAGACATGAAATATGATATGCAAACATGCAAAAATCAGTAGCAAAATGAGGGGGGCAAAACAGCCCCGAAACAAGGCGAAATGACACCCGATGCATGGAATTTCTCCCGAAATGCAAAACTAGGTACATGAAATGGCTTACAGCTATACAAAGCATGCACTATTCGAGTATGACATGTGAAGAAAGATTCTAGGCAGCCCCAAGATAAGCATTTTTACAGTTCAAAGCATAGCCAAACAGTAAGCACAAGTGGGGCTAAATTATCATACAAAAATGGCTCCGCAAGGGAGGCAATGAAGCAAGTGGTAGATGCAAAGCCCAAACATAAAAAGAATCTTCTACAACCCTGAAGAGGGACCAAAAATATTACTACTTACAGTTTATGGAAACCCCCAAAACAGTATACAGGTATGCTCAAAATGCCATGCAAGGTAGGGCCCAAAAGAGGTCAAAACACAAAGTATACAAAACATTCATCAAACAGCCAAAGACCCTTAATGAAACATGACAAGGGGGTCAAAATAAGACTATTTTCAGTTCTGAAAAGAGCCCAAAAACAGAAGCATCCGAGGCTAATAAATCATGCGAAAATGAGGCAAAAACATGGATTTCAAAGCAAGTAGCACATGGTGTATCTAAACAGTGATGAGCCCTTCTTCAATGTTGAAGAAGGACTCGAAAAAAGCTCACTTACAGTTTATGACATGCCCCAAAACAGATTACACATAGGCCAAAAATAACATGCAAGATTGGGGCCTAAAGGAGAGATAAAGAAGGAAGTGCAAGATGGGGACCTCAAATGACAAAATTCCCTTAATGAAACATGAAATAGAGCTCAAATAAAGGGTACTTTCAGTTTTGGTCGGAGCTCAAAACAGCAAGCAAAAGGGGCTTAGATATGAAGCAAGGCAAGGCTAGAAAAGAGGGAATGAAGACTTACCCTTGAAGAGCAGCAATGCAGCAGCCTTTGATCCAAGAAAAGGAGTTCCTAACCTCTGAAAATTAGCCTCAAATGGTTGGAATGGAGGATGGAGGCCTTGTGCTATGGGTTGGTGTGTAAATGGCCAAGGATAATGGACTTTAGAGCTTGGAAGAGGGAGATGTATGGAGGATTGTATGTAATGCTCCAGCTGGTTTTTCTAACCTAGCATAAGGAAGAAGAGAGCTTCCTTTATAGAGCCAAGGAAGTAAGACTTCTCTTAGAAGCTTCAAACTAAGAGCAAAGATCCTCCATACACGTGTATGGAGGATCCAGCCTGTGCCCTCCAGCTGGCACAGCTGACATCCATTCAATCTGTAGAATACTCCGGAAGGTCGTCGGCTAGCAAAAATGGCCGGTCAGCACAATAAATTGCCGGTCGGCACAATAAATTGCCGGTCGGATAAATAGATTGCCGATAGGTGCTGCCAAGGTCAAAAAATGGCCGGTGGGTGTCTAGATTGAAGCCCCGGAAGTTAGCTTTCCAATGGCGCAAACCTTGCATTAAAATTCATCCTGTGCAAAAAGTTATGCCCTTTTTGGTGAAGCCGCGCAGATTCAATCCAACCGGGATGATGCCCAACTTCAACTGATCATATCTCCCCCACCCGGACTTGGCTTTAAGAGATTCTTGAGTGAAAAATGAAGCCCCGGAAGTGAGCTTTCCGACGGTGGTGGCCCCGTAGCTAAAATCCAAGTACGCAGATTAATAAGCCCGATTCGGCGAGGACTGCTCGACTCCCTTCTACCCAGATTCATGCCTGTCTTCTCCTCCAACTTGGTTTCTTCTCTCTTGCCCTCCCTTCTTCAACTCCAAACCCTTAAACAAAGTGTTTTGAAAGATTTTTCAAAGATTTCATCTCTCTTTCATTCATTTCCACTTCGTCCCTGCTCAGTTTACCGAAAAGCGCAACGTTTGACAAAATGCGAGCCTCGGAACATCGCAGAAACTTTATTTCAAAAATGTTTTGAAAGAGAGGGTTTTAAGGTCTAAAAACCATTCAAAATAGTTTTGATCCAAAATGGGTGTGAAGTTGGAATTTGGCTCTCTCCTTGCCGAAGAGATTGAACCTTTGCCCTGCACACCTTTCATCATCGAGCAAACCATCAGTAGCGCCCAAGTCTTAAGGGCGGTCAAAAATGGGGTGTCTACACTTTACGTTTTAGTGTTAAAGAATTAAAAACAATAGACATACAGTCATCCAACACTAGAGTTTTTAAAGCTACCTGTTTTGGGCTTGAAGATGGACTCATCTCCTTAATACTGGTGGGGCGATCCAAGTTATCTGGAAGAGATACTAGGGTAAGGGCTGAGAGGCTTTCCACAGGTTCGTAACAAAATACTTGGGCCTTGTGGGAACAGTTGGTCCAATATCGGGAAACACATAGCCTGTCACGACCCAAACCCGGTACCCAAAGGTTTGGTGTCGCAACAAGATAAAAATAAAATAATTCTAATAATTTTGTAGTCGTAGCATAAACGGATAAATTAAAATAAAATAATTCGGTACCAAATGTTTATTAAAAGGAAATAAATATAGTCATTTGGGCTTTTATTTTATTTCAAGTGTCCAATTAGAAATACAGATAGTACAAAAAAAAAAAATACTATGGTTTATCCCTCATCTTGATTTTGCTAAGTCTCGTCACCTGAAAGGGGTAACAGCTATAAGCACATAGCAGAGTAAGAAATATTATACTGCGAGTATAGGGGCACAAAATAGCCATGGATAGTTATTTAAGCTAAAACATTAACATAATTTAAGTGGCATAAATAAATTATTTAAGTGGCAGAAACTGAAATAAAAATTACGTAAATAACTATAACCACGGTACAGAACAGAATAGAACATAGGTTATTGAAGTGACAATCAAAACAGGGGTCAATGGATCCATGACAAACAGAAGACCACAGAGTGGCCAAACAGGGGCTAAGGGTTATTTAAGTCCCCCAAGGCATGGGACTCCTGTGGTGGTACTTACAGAAAATAATTATTTACAAAATCATCGTCAAATAATTATTAAAAGTTAAACAGACATATCCATGGGTTTCAATTTAAGTAAATATGTTATCCCATATAGGCAACCCAAGAGGGGGGGTGAATTGGGTTATTAAAAATTTCACAATATTAAAAATAATACAATATTCAGAATTTTAATAAATAAATAAAAACAGAATAATAATTATCAATATAAAAGTAGAAGAGATAGAGAGAGAAAATCAAACACTGCGATTTATAGTGGTTCGGCACGCCAGGCCTACGTCCACTCCCCAAGGAACCTCCTTGAGAATTTCTTTACTATCAATTGAATAAATACACCACTAAGCTTGTGGATTTGGCACAGGACTTACTCTTATCTATTGAGCCTCACTCAACAATAAATGCCTTACCCTTACAAAATCTCTCACAAAAATAAGAAATAAGAGTAAGTGGTAATTGAACCCACTTTTACAATAATTCTCTCACAAAGAGTAGATATGAAAGTATAAGAACAAAAGCTAGACTTAGATCTGAAAGTGAAAGAGCAGAATACTCAGAATTTTGGAGCTCACAGAAATATTTTCTCTTCAAGTTCTTGATTTTTTCTCCACACACAACACTTCTATTTATACACAAAAATATACCCGTTGGACGCTCCTTGCTGACGTCATGGCTTACATAAGCATGCTCCTGACGTCATGACTTACATAAGCACGCTCCTGATGTCATGGCTTACATAAGCACACTCTTGATGTCATCGCTTACATAAGCACACTCCTTGATTTTGAATAGTCAGCAAAAGATAAAAAATAAGACTGATTTTTTCTTTTTGTTTTTTCAAACATGGAGCCACCATTTTTGTAGACAATTTAATACAAAGTTCACAACTTTCAAACAAACAAATAATTTTCTCCATCTAGTTTATAATATATATATATACACACATATATATATAACTCCATCTTTTTCTTCTTGTTTAATTATAATATGATATAATCAATGTAATGTAAAAACTTTAATAGCGCACGTGATGTATTCTATTTATATTATATGCAATATATATATAATGTTCTAATCAAATATTTGCATAAAAAAAATCTCTTTAATAATATTTATGATGGATCTGAAAATATATTCCTTCTTTAAAATATTGTATAAGTTGTAGAGATTTTAAACTAAATATATTCTACCACTCCATATTAATTTTGTCAACACAAGACAACCCATCAATATTAAATTTGTCAAAATAATATAATTAATCAAAATTTTTAATCAATTTTAATTTTGTCAAAAAGTGAATAGTGATCACCCTAAATTTTCAAAAAGTGAATAGTAAAGTTTTCAAAAATATTTTTATTTTAATTTTGTCAAAAAGTGAATAGTGATCAACCTAAATTTTCAAAAAGTGAATAGTAAAGTTTTCAAAAATATTTTTATTATAATATTTAACAAATATATATATTTTTAAAAAAATAATATTTTGTGTCAAATAATATGTATATTAAAAAAATCCAAATTGTTACAAATAATATTTTAGACATCATCAAAATTAAATAATATGATTAACAAAATATAGTTCAGAAAATAATCTACATAATTGAAACATTAACGTAATCATAAAACATAAATTATATGAAATAAATTGTGGTAACTCAAAATATTCGTAAAATATATTATGGTAACTCGAGACATATTTAAAACATATTATGGTAGCTCAAGGTATAATATAACTCACATCTGATATAAATTTACTCTTATTATCACCGTGCTCCTGAAACCTCTTTTGCTACACTCTTCCTACATTCACTCAACTTAACTTGGTGCTTCATTCTATAACAGTGCCCCCTATTTATACTTCCCCAAGTGTGAGCCCCAAGCCAACATGTACACACGTAGATGTCCCCTCTTGTGCCATATGTCAAGTATACACGTAGATGTCTCCTATTTATGCCATCTGTTTGGCCCTTGTTTTCATCTCCATGAATTCACCAAGGGCCATGTTGACCCTTGGCCCCACCGAAATTTTACTTGGCTCTTTTTATTTTATTTATTTATTATGTTATTCTAATTCTAAAAATCATGATTCCTAAAATTATGTATGATTATATGTTAGGTTCACGTCTAAAAATCCTTTCCACCCAACTATAAAATATCACTTACCGCTTATTAAAATATTTACAGTGTCTCGCAATCTATTCCCTTTGCACTTTTTGATATAATAAGGAATTCTATTTATCGAATTAAATTTTAAAAAAAAATTCGGGTTTCACATTTCTCCTCTCCTTAAAAGAAGTTTGTCCCTAAGCTTGACGTACCTTAGTTTTCGAAGAGGTGTGGGTATTTAGCTTGCATTTGGCTTTCAGTTTCCCATGTCGCTTCCTCAACACAATGGTTTCTCCACAAGACTTTTACAAGAGGTATAGTTTTGTTTCGAAGGACCTGATCACGACGATCAATCTGTACAGGTTGTTCTTCATAAGAGAAGTCTTCTTGCACTTCCAAGTTCTCATAATCAACAGCATGCTTTGGATCTCGAAGATACCACTGAAGCATCAAAACGTGAAATACATTGTAGACATTGGACAGTTCGGGTGGAAGCGCAAGGCGATATGCCACAGAACCAATCCTTTCGAGTATCTCGAATGGCCCGATGTAACGTAGGTTTAACTTTCCTCATTTTCCAAATCGGATAACCCCTCTTGTAGGTGAAATCTTTAGAAACACATGATCTCCTATTTGAAATTCTAAGTCCCGTCTCCGTGTATCTGCATAGCTTTTCCGGAGACTCTGGGCAGTGCGAATTCGTTGTTGGATGAGCTGAATCTTATCACTTGTGATTTGTACGATTTCGAAGCCTAATAATTTCCTGTCTCCGACTTCCGTCCAACACAGAGGTGATAGACATCTTCTTTCATACAGTGCCTCATACGGTGCCATTCCAATGCTTGCATGGTAGCTGTTATTATAGGCAAACTCCACCAAAGGTAGGTGATCATCCCAATTACCTTTAAGGTCTAGCACACACACACGTAACATATCTTCCAAAGTCTAGATTGTTCTTTCGGATTGCCCATCATTTTGCAGGTGATAAGTCGTGCTAAACTTCAGAGTGGTTCCCAAAACTTCTTGCAACTTGTTCCAGAAGTGAGACACGAAGCTGGGGTCTCTATCGGATACAATTGAAACTGGGGTGCCGTGCAAATGAATTATTTCCTTAATGCATAGAGTGGTGAACTTAGAGAGAGAGAGAGTACATGATTCTGATTGGTAGAAAATGCACCGACTTCATCAATCGATCTACGATAACCCATATTGCATCATTCTTCGAGACTGATTACAGTAGC
This sequence comes from Camellia sinensis, assembly GCF_055761805.1. Taxonomy (NCBI): domain Eukaryota; kingdom Viridiplantae; phylum Streptophyta; class Magnoliopsida; order Ericales; family Theaceae; genus Camellia; species Camellia sinensis. The sequence continues at coordinate 66,000,171 of NC_138973.1, read as the reverse complement.
CCGACCACAAAGTCCATAATAATGTGCTCTCATTTCCATTCAAGAATAGGGAGTGGTTGTAACATTCTTACAGGTCTCTGGTGTTTTGCTTTAACTCGTTGACAATACAGGCATTTGGAGACGTGGCTTGCTATGTCTTTCTTCATTCTTGTCCACCAAAAGCATTCCTTCAGATCGTGATACATCTTCATATTGGAAGGGTGAATCGCAAACCTCGAGCTATATGCTTCTACCAATATTTTTTTCTTGAGTTCTGGAAGGTCGGGTACACAAATTTGATTTTGAAATTTTAGCATCCTATTGCTCATCGTAAAGTCAGGATCGGGCGTATTTCTTTGCTCCTTGTACTTTTTCTTCAAAAGTTTGTCTTTATATTGGCGGACTCTAATTTCTTCAATCAACTCAGGTTCCATGATTATGTTAACGAGCAGCCCATTGATCTTGCGGGGAACAAGGCTACATGCCAAACTTTTGGTGATCTTTCGACTCAATACGTTTGCTACTACGTTAGCTTTGCCGGGGTGGTGATGAATTTCTATATCATAGTCCTTCATAAATTCTAGCCATCGTCGTTGCCTCATATTCAATTCCTTCTGTGTAAACAGATATTTGAGACTCTTGTGATCTGTGTAAATTTCGCAAGTTACTCCATAGAGATAATGACGCCAGATTTTGAGGGCAAAGATTATGGCGGCTAATTCCAGATCGTGGGTTGGGTAATTCTTCTCATGGGTCTTTAGTTGACGTGAGGCATATGCAATGACGTTCCTATTTTGCATAAGAACGCAACCTAAACCATTGTATGAGGCATCACTATAAATTACGAACCCTTCTGTTCTGTGGAGAGTGCTAGTATAGGAGCCGTCATGAGTCTGTTCTTCAATTCTTGGAAGCAACGTTCCTACTTGTCGATCCATTCAAAGGGTGTGTTCTTCTAAGTTAGCTGGGTCAAGGGTGATGCTATCTCCAAGAATCTTGCAGGAAGCGCCGGTAATAGCCGGCTAGGCCCAAAAAGCTTTGAATCTTAGACATGTTAGTAGGTCATGGCCAATCCATGATTGCTGCAACCTTTTGGGGATCAACTGAGATGCCGTCTTTGTTGATGACGTGACTGAGAAAGTGTACACTAGTGATCCAAAATTTGTATTTCTTTAACTTGACATAGAGTTTTTAATCACGTAGTGTCTGTAGAACTCTTCACAAGTGGTGTTCATGATCTTCTGGCGATTTGGAGTATATGAGAATGTCGTCAATGAAGACAATGACGAATTCGTCAAGATAGGGTTTGAACACTCTATTCATGAGATCCATGAAGGCCGCCCGAGCATTGGTGACGCCAAATGGCATGACGAGAAACTCGTAGTGCCCGTAACGAGTTTTGAAGGCAGTGTTTTTGATGTTTTCTGTTTTGACTTTTAGTTGATGGTAACCAGAGCGTAAGTCAATTTTTGAGAATACTTGGGTGCCTTGTAGTTGATCGAACAAGTCGTCAATTCATGGCAGAGGGTATCGATTTTTGATGATGACTTTACTTAGCTCTCGGTAATCGATGCATAACCTCGTCGTGCCATTCTTTTTTCTTTACGAATAGTACTAGAGCTCCCTAAGATGAGGTACTAGACCGAATGAAACTTTTGTCCAGTAGTTCCTGGAGTTGAGTCTTTAGCTCTTTTAATTCTGTCATGGACATGTGGTAAGGAGCTTTTGAGATTGGTCATGTACCAGGTTGGGTTTCAATGGTAAATTTGATTTCTCGATCAACTAGGGTACCAGGCAGGTCGTCAGGAAATACATCCGAGAATTCTCAAACCACAGGGATTGCATCAAGTGGGGGGCCTTTTGTTGAGTATTGATCACATAATATATATAACTACAACAACATTTTTTTAGAAGTCATTGGTCTGTCATGAAGGATATAACACATGGAGGGGGGGAGATTCCAGTTCCTTCGAAGACAAGCTCAAGTTGGTAATGTGACCGGAAAAAGACCTTTTTGGCTTCACAATCAATAGAGGCATGGTTGACAGCTAACCAATCCATTCCTAAGATCACATCAAAGGTACTAATACAAAGGGGAATCAAGTCTACGTGTAAGGTTTCACCTTTTAAGGATACAGTACAAGATTTGTACATATCAGCACTAAGGGCGGAGTTTCCAGAAGGAAAAAACACAGATAGTATGTATCCTAAGGGTTTGGGTGTTGATGCCAACTTGGTAGCAAAGTGTGGTGTGATAAAAGAATGAGTTGAACCAGAGTCAAAGCAAACATGGGCTAAGTGACCACAAACAGAAAGTGTACTTGACACAATATTCTCAGTAACTTTCGGGTTTCCAGGCACCAGGGCAAAGCCTCTTCCTTGGCATTTTTGGTCCTTCCTTACTCCTTCAGGTACCACGGGTTTTCGGATTGGTTCAGAGGGACTGGCTGTAGGACTGGCAAGCTTGGGACAATCTCTCAGCAAGTGGCCAACTTGGCCGTATCTAAAGCATGCTCCCGCACTACAACAAAAAAACATTTTTGGCGATGTTTTTTAGCAACCAAACTGAAATTAGTCGCCAATTGTATATAATCGGTGACAATATACTTGTTGGTCGCCAAAAAATAAACTATTGGCGACGAGTTAAGATTTTTAGTCGCCAAAAGGTTTGGCGCCAACTTAAATTTTTGTGCGGGAGCGCCAAAAATGTTTTCGCGACCAAATTAATGTATAGCGACGAAAAGTTTGGTTGCCGATTATAATTTTTGGCGACAGAAATAAAATAATCGCGGAAAAAATGAACGATACTTATGGCGACTGCAGAATTTTAGTCGCCAATAAATTAACTGTCAAAACTACGTCGTTTTGCATTTTTTCCTTTTTTTTTATAGAGAGACTTGACCGATCCTTTTGGTGAATAAACAAATAAGACCTAAGCAACAACCAGTAAAATTTTTGTTCAAGTCATTCTCTCCCTCAAGCAGCACACAGCAAACACAGAGGTATATCTCTCTCTTCCTCTGCATCTCTATCTCCCCCTCCTTCTCACTCTCTCACACTGCCTTCTCCTCTTTTTCTTCTTCGTCTCTCTTCCTCTTGCTCTATCGCGCCGCCGATTGCATTCCCTCAAACGGTGCCTCCTCCTCCTCCTTTTCTTCTTTGTCTGCCTTTCTCACAGCGCTGATTGCAACCAACGGCATTCTCTCTTTTTGATATTTTGAATTTGTGGGACTGATTTTGGGACTATTTTGGGATTGTCGCCCCTTTTCTTTCCAGATTGCTTCGTTGCTGTACTACTCCATCTCCCTCAATTGCTCGCTTCATTGCTGTAAATGTGTTTGACTTCTTTGTTAATTCAATACCATAAAATGTGTTTAATTCCTTGGTTATTGTAGGTGTGTTTACAGATTATAATGTTTGATTGCCTTGTCTCCTTACCTCCATTTCAGATTGTGTTTTTTTTACAGTGTATGTATGTATGTATTTGTAAAATATAATTAAATGAAAATTAAGTTAAAAAAGTTTGAAGTTAAGAATAAATATTAAGGATTTATGGTTAATTTATGATGTAATTGAATTAATTTTTTATGTATATATAGGGGATGGATGTTGTTTAAGTTAGAAACTATGTATATAATAATTGAATACAGAAAGAACAAAAATAAGATTAAAAGTATGATACAGATATATTAGTTTCACAATTTTGAATTTCTAATAAAAAATAAAATTAAAATTGGAGTGATACTTATGACCTTTGAATTCTACTTCTCATTCCAGTTTACCTATTAGAACTTGAACTAATTTTGGGTTTTGAAAAGAAAGTTGGTGGGGTTGAGCCAGTATTCCTAGTCTTTATATGCTATCAGCATATCTCCTTTTCTGCTTGGACCATGCTACCTCTTAATTAGATAAAGTTGTTATGTTGTCTTTAACTAGATCTGCTATTGTTTTTTTGGGAGATCATTTGCACCATAGGACATCTTTTATTGTTTAAAAACTGATGCATGTGCAACTGATTGATTCATCTTTATTGTGTTAGACTTCTTGTGGACAACTGATGGCTCCATTAATTATATATTCTATCTTACAGAAAGCTTATTTTAAATATAGAGTGAAGAGAATAAAACGTATTTGACCAAATGGAGGTTATACCTGATGCTTAAAAGTTTCCCCATATATTATGATCATGAAGTTTTTTGATGAAAAAATTTGCAAGGTCCATGGCTTTTTTCATATTTGTAGAGGGTGAAGAACCCCCCCTATTCGATTGAAAGACTTTGCAAGTGTAGAGTCCATAAGGGAAGAAATTAATGAAGTTGTGGCATTTTTGCAAAATCCTAGAGCATTTCAAGAAATGGGAGCCCATGCCCCTCGGGTATGTTCTTACGAGGATAACAAATAGCTGTGTCATTTTTCTTATGAATTTGATTATGTGTAGTTGTATATTTTCATTTACACTCTTGGAAGCAATTGTGTCACGAAGTAGTGATTCTAATCTGAGGTTTTTTTTTTTTTTTTTTTTTTATAAAATTTTTTGAAAGATAATCCGAGAGGGTTGATTGTATATTTTCACACTCTGAATGTTCTGTGGCATTCAGTATTACAATGAATGAAGTTTTGTTCCGCCATGCATGCATCTATGCATGGTTTTAATTTTTATATTATTCGTTGAATTTGAACGGGGATATCTTTGTGTTTTATTATTATAGTTTTCATTTTTCTCCTGTTATGAACGATTTAGTTTTCATGATAACTGTAGTATTTATTAAAAAAATACTCATGTCCTCAAATATCTGACTACTAACTAGAGAATCAATTGTAGTTCTATGCTGAAAGGAAAAAAGTATATGGTTAATTACACTTACAATACTATTCTGTAATACAACATATTCTTCTTATTATTGCGAAATGACCACCGAAACTGCCGAAACTTAACACGGGCCGCTTTCTCAAGCCTAAACAAACTTGCAGGAACAAACAGGACCTCGATTGGATTTCTAGTTAGAAAATTAGAAGGAAAATTGTAAAACACAAGACTTAAAAAGCCCGTTTGGGAGGCAAAATTATGAAATGACCACCAAAACTGCTAAAACTTGGCACGGGCAGCTTGCTTAAGCCTAAATAGACTTCTAGGAACAAGCAGGACCTCGATTGGATTTCCGGTTAGAAAATTAGAAGGAAAACTGTAAACCATAAGACTTAAAAGACCCGTTCGGTGGCTGAAATTGCGAAATGATCACCGAAATTGTTGAAACTTGGCACGAACAGGTTGCTCAAGCCTAAATAGACTTGTAGGAATAAACGAAACCTCGATTAGATTTCCGGTTAGAAAATTAGAAGGGAAATTATAAAACGCAAGACTTAAAATGCCTTTTCGGAAGGCGAAATTGCGAAATGACCACTGAAACTTGGCACGGCCAGCTTGTTCAAGCCTAAGTAGACTTGTAAGAACAAATGAGACCTCGATCTGGTTAGAAAATTAGAAGAAAAATTGTAAAACACAAGACTTAAAAGGCCTGATCGGGGGCCGAAATTGCGAAATGACCATTGAAATAGCCGAAACTTGGCACGGGCAGCTTGCTCAAGCCTAAATACAATTGTAGGAACAAACAAGATGTCGATTAGATTTCTGGTTAGGAAATTAAAAGAAAAATTGTAAAACACAAGACTTAAAAGGCCCATTCGGGGGCCGAAATTGCGAAATGACCACCGAAACTTGGCATGGGCAGCTTGCTCAAGCCTAAATCGACTTGTAGGAACAAACAGGACCTTGATTGGATTTTTGGTTAGAAAATTAGAAGGAAAATTGTAAAACATAAGACTTAAAAGGCCTGTTCGGTGGCTGAAATTGCGAAATGACCACCGAAATCATCGAAACTTGGCACGGACAGCTTGCTCAAGCCTAAATAGACTTGTAGGAACAAACGGGCCCTCGATTGGATTTCCAGTTAGAAAATTAGAAGGAAAATTGTAAAACGCAAGACTTAAAAGGCCCTTTCGGAAGGCGAAATTGCGAAATGATCACCGAAACTGCCGAAGCTTGGCATGGCCAGCTTGCTCAAGCCTAAATAGACTTGCAGGAACAAATGGGACCTCGATTAGATTTTCGGTTAGAAAATTAGAAGAAAAATTGTAAAACACAAGACTTAAAAGGCCCGTTCGGAGGCCGAAATTGCGAAATGAATTGTAAAACACAAGACTTAAAAGGCCCGTTTGGGTGCCGAAATTGCGAAATGACCACTGAAACCGCCGAAACTTGGCATGGGCAGCTTGCTCAAGCCTAAATCGACTTGTAGGAACAAACAGGACCTTGATTGGATTTTCGATTAGAAAATTACAAGCAAAATTGTAAAACACAAGACTTAAAAAGCCCGTTTGGGAGGCGAAATTGTGAAATGACCATCGAAACCGCCGAAACTTAGCACGGGCAACTTGCTCAAGACTAAATAAACTTGTATGAGGAAATGGCAGCCCGATTGGACTTCCCGTTACAAAATTAAAATCAAAATTGTGAAATTCATACCGAGTTGTTTTTTTTTTTTTTTTGTCAATCTAATATTATTTTTTCTTTTTCATGTGACAAATTGGAAATGGTAGAAAATAGTTCGGGCTGCATTAGAAGATTTGATTTTGTGTTTTTGGAAATATTTTGACATAGGATTTTGGTAAATGACTTATGGGTTAAATGTTTAGCATTAAAATATTTGGTATTGTGTTTTTGCAAATATTTTGACATTGGATTTTGGTAAATGACTTGTGGGTTAGATGTGCACCAAAATATTTGGTTTTGTGTTTTTGAAAATATTTTGACATAGGATTTGGTAATGGATTTGTGAGTTTGATGTTAATAGTTTGTAAGTGTTTTGGTATGAATGTTCTAGATTGTCAGGGAATTGTAATTATATTTATTGGGATGTTTAATAGCTATTTATTTTGAATTATTATGAATGTCTTGCACATGTGTATTATTATTTACATTACATTTGTGTATATATTGTGTAGAGAAAAACAGGTGTTTTGGATTATTTTGAACAGGGAAATTATTAAAATCAAAATTCGTGTAGTGAATTTTTAGTTATAGGTGATATTTTGGTTGTTGTTAATATATTTGGCGACAACATATTGTTTTTGTTGCTAAAAGTTAGTGGCTATTCCAAGAACTTTTAGCAACCGAAACTTAGTCGTCATTGAAAACTTGATTTTTAGTGACCAAATTAATTTTGTTGCTAAATAGTACTTTTGGCGACGCATTTATTTGTCACTAAAACTACATAGCCTATTCAAATTTTAACCTTTTAGCGACAAATTAGAATTTTACAGCGACAAAATATATGATTTTTGATGACCATTTTTGCTTGTCGCTAAATGTCTACATATGATGACAACTTATGATTTGGTTGCCAATACTTTTAGTGATAGGCCTTTGGCTACCAATTGTGTACTTGTCACCGATTCTTTTGGTGACGAAATTTGTATTTTTGGCGACCAATTTTTTGGTCACCAAATATGCTTTTTGTTCTAGTGCCGTGTCTCGACGACATTGTCCCCAATGAGTCTTTCCATAGGTAGAGCAAGTTGGAATGGTGCCACCTCTGGGATTTGTAGGTCCTTTATTGCTTGAATTGGTTAAACTGGTTGTGCCCGTATTTACACTATTGGGAGGTGCAACACCGGGTCTTCTGTTATTTTTTTCCCAAAATCGCTTCCTCTGGCTTGGTTCCCCAGAGCGCAAGGCTCTAATCCCTTTTTCCGCAATATATGCTCGATCCACCATCTCCGAATATGTGGGTAGTTTCAAAACCTCTAGTCTGTCCTTGATTTCAGCATCAAATCCTACTTTGAATTTCCTGACTTTTCGAGCTTCGGTGGGGATGACGTATGTCGCAAATCAAGCCAGTTGTATGAACTTGCTCTCGTATTCGGCCACCGTTATGATTCTTTACCTGCCGCCTTTTGTTTTCGCAGCGAATCTAGAAAGTATTCATAGAATACCTCCAAGAATCTTGCTTAAGTCACAATATCTTCCTTCTCTAGGGTAAGGAGCCATCATTCTTGTGCATTGTCTTTGAAGGTGAATGTGGCGAAAGTCACCTTCTGCCTTTCTGTGCAAGGTAGTGCACGAAAAATTTTCTCCATATCTTTGACCCAAGCTTCAACCACAAGTGGGTTTGTACTGCTAGTGAATATGGTAGGTTTCAAGTCCTGGAACTATTTTATTGTAGTTGGTTCTTCTCGTTGTTCAGGCAATCCACTATTAATGTTGGTTTATAGGGCTTGCAGAAAACTAGTAACTGTTCTTTCCATGATTTGCTCTATTGGGTTGGTACTGCTGACCGACGATCCGGTTCCATTTCCATCATTAACCATTACTACAAGGTAAAATGATATAAGCGTGACATCACATTGATACAACTTTGATACAACGTCATATAGAACGTATTAGTTTTATTAGTTTTACTACCACATTAATATTACCACATTAATACCACATAAAACATCTTATATACATCATTGTTATCAGTGACATCTCTTGGTCATGCTCCTAGAATAGGTCACTAAGCCCCCACGAAAACTGGCTCTGGAAGACCAGGCCGTAGAACAGCCATGGGAACTCTTGCTACACCAGAGACTCAAACTTCCATCCACTGAGCTCAATCCCAAAATAGCGCCAAACTACTTGGACCATGTAGACCGGTACACCGTGGTCATATCCCCAAAACTACTACCTAGTGAGCCGCACAGGCATCTCTAAGTATGTGGTACTGTTAGTGTAGTCCACAGTGGGGTCTGGACAATGTGTTGTAGAGGAGGTGTAGCAGTGTGAATGTGGCTGCTAGGGTATATATTCCCTCTCCTCTCGGCAAAGCCTGGGGGTAAGGGAGCAACCAAGAAATGCGGATGTACTAATCTGACGACGTGCGTCGGCCCAATGTATCTCTCTCAGGTGCTAGCCCGGCTAAGTCTCCAAAACAAGTAGTCCTCATCAGGGTTGGCCTGCAAATATACTGGTCTTCCCATGGGTTAGTCAAGGTCGGAGTGGATCTGTCCAATAGTGCTTTTTGAGTCCCCCCATCCCTCCAATCAGTTAGGGGCCAGATGCATTCCTTGGGGCTCGAACCAAATCAATTCTTCCTGGTGTGTCATGTCCTACAACATAGGAAAACTTGGCCTACCCAATATTTATTTAAATCATGTTGGATACAATATTTTATTTATTTATTTTATATTATGACAATATATATAAAATTAAACAACTATGATATTGGACAAAATATAGTATTTATTTATTTTTATTTTATGATAATATATATATATTTTATTAATAAACACTCAAGCTTTTGTTTTTGTTTTTTTTGTTTTTTGTTTTTGTAAAAGCTCTGATATCACTTTTGTCACGACCCAAACCCGGTACCCAAAGGTTTGGCGTCGCAACGAGATAAAAATAAAATAATTCTAATAATTTTGTAGTCGTAGCGCAAGCGGATAAATTAAAATAAATTAATTAGATACCAAATATTTATTAAAAGGAAATAAACATAGTCATTTGGGCTTTTATTTTATTCTAGGTGTCCAATTAGAAATATAGATAGTACCAAAAAAAAAAAAAAAAAAACACTGTGGTTTATCCCCTATCTTGATCCTGCTAAGTCTTGTCACCTGAAAGTGGTAACAGCTATAAGCACATAGCAGAGTGAGAAATATTATACTGTGAGTATAGGGGTACAAAATAGCTATGGATAGTAGGGGTGAGCAGCGGATATACCGATCCGCCAAAACCGACCAAACCGAACCAATCCGTCGCATTTTGGACGAATGCGTGATGACAAGCGGACGGTTGTGGATTGATTTTCTCCAATCTGCCAATCTGGCGGATGGATTGCGAATTTGAAATTCCTTTGGCTGCAACCGAACCGCCAAACTGCGAACACCTCTAATAATTTATAAGATTTTGTGTTTTCAGTTTGTTTAAATATTTTGTTTGCGTTTTCAATTAAAAAATAGTTTAAATATTTTATTGAAAAAAAAGTTTTCAACTTAAATATCCTTTTTGAATTGAAAAAAATAAACGTATTATTTATCTATATTTTTTGATTTTTAAATCTATCTCTAAAAATAATAAATAGAAAATATGATATATGCTGGTTGGCTTTTGTTTTCAAAAACAGATATGGATGTAACAATACAGAGACATACAATCTATACTATTGCTCTGTTATGGTTTTAGTGGTTTGAATTGTTTTTATATTTTAAGAACCATAGATTGTAATACATTATGTGGATGAGGCATGTTGTGATTGTAGTATGTGGATGAGGCATGCAGTGATTGTAATATTTTTTTTAAGTCATTAACTGTAATACTTTTTTTTTTTTTTTTTTTTTGAGGAAGTGCACAAGTTGAATTATGTTGAAAATTTATAAAATTTTAAACCGCCAAACTGATTCGCATTCATCCGCTAAACCGTCATTCCGCTCAATCCACATCCGCTGGATTGGCAGACGGATGGCAGATTGATTTTCTCTAATCCGCCAATCTGGCAGACGGATTGCGGATTAGAGGTTCCGTGGCCGCAACCGACTCGCGCCCACCCCTAATGGATAGTTATTTAAGCTATAACATTAACATAATTTAAGTGGCATAAATAAATTATTTAAGTGGTAGAAACTGAAATAAAAATTACGTAAATAACTATAACCACGGAATAGAACAGAACAGAACAGAACATGGGTTAATAGATCCATGACAAACAGAGGATCACAAAGTGGCCAAATAGGGCCAAGGGTTATTTAAGTCCCTCAAGGCATGAGACTTCCGTGGTGATACTTACAGAAAAAAATTATTTACAAAATCATCGTCAAATAATTATTAAAAGTTAAACAAACATATCCATGGGTTTCAATTTAAGTAAATATAGTTCAGAAAATAATTTACGTAATTGAAACATTAACATAACCATAAAATATAAATTATATAAAAATAAATTGTGGTAACTCAAAACATTGGTAAAATATATTATGGTAATTCAAAACATATTTAAAACATATTATGGTATCTCAAAGTATAATATAACTCACATCTGATATAAATTTACTCCTATTATCACCGTGCTCCCGAAACCTCTCTTGCTACACTCTTCCTACATTCACTCAAGTTAACTTGGTGCTTCATTCTATAACAGAGGCCTCTATTTATACTTTCCCAAGTGTGAAGATGTCCCCTCTTGTGCCATATGCTAAGTATACACGTAGATGTCTCCTATTTATGCCATATGCTTGGCCCTTGTTTTCATCTCCATGAATTCACCAAGGGTCATGTTGACCCTTGGCCCCACCGAAATTTTACTTGGCTCTTTTTTTTTTTTTTTTTTAATTAATTTATTTATTATGTTATTTCAATTCTAAAAATCATGATTCCTAAGGCCTCGTTTGGCAAGAGGCTATTTTAGTCAATTAGCCAAAAAGTTACTAAATTAGCCAAAAAGCCAACAACCCATACCAAAAAGTCAAAGATTCTCTTTTCTCTCTACTTTTTGCACATCTTTTCGTAATTAGCCAAAAAGTCATCCCAAACATACAAGTTTTTTTTACCTACCTTTTTAGCCAAATAGTTAAAAAGTTACTAAATTAGCCTGTTCCCAAACGAGGCCTAAAATTATCTATGATTATATGTTAGGTTTACGTCTAAAAAAACCTCTCTATCCAATTATAAAATATCACTTACCGCTTACTAAATTATTTACGGTGTCTCGCAATCTATTCCCTTTACACTTTTTGATATAATAAGAAATTCTATTTATTGTGTTAAATTTTTAAAAAAATTTCGGGTGTCACATGTCGACTGGATTATGGCCCTCTGGTCATAGCCCAACCGTTAGAGACAAAACTGGAGCCCCTAAACTATCCACAAATGGCGTATTTTTCTTACTAACAGATGGCTCAAGAATATCCCCTTTATCCTTAATGTGCCCCAACGTCTCCACTACCCCCACTCCTCAGACAGAGTCACGTACCTCAGATCGTTCCAACACCCCCAACCTTATACCAGTCCCTATGCACCACCATTGACTCGGAGCTAGGTGGAGGCGGCTGAGAATGGTGTAGAATTGGCCGGAGTCGAGCTTCCAACACATCCATTTTTTTTCGATAATGCTCAACCAGGAGTCCCGAGCTTCGCGCTATACCAGTGCGCAAGTCTGGTCCATACCCAGATGCTCGCCCCTCGTCACGAGAGACAAACTTACACACAGTCCACTCATGGCCAATCCTTCCGTAATCAAAGCAGAAGTTAGAGAGCTTCTCATACTTGAAAAAAATCCATGAATTAAACCCTGCCACTAGGGAAGAGACACCCCTGTTCAAAAGAAAACCTCTAGAAAGAGGCTTAGTGACATTAATCTCGACCCTTATGCGAAGAAAACTTCGATAAAGCAGAAGGCCCTCATAGTGAGCTTCAACATGAAGCAGACGTCCGATCTTGTTTCCTATAATTTCTCCATTAGCCTTCGTCATCTTTTCCAGAGGTAAACCATGGATTTGAATCCAGAAAGGACACCAAATGAACTGAATTTCTGAAATAGGAAGACCCACCACCAACGGTTGGAGAATCAGCAAATGACCCATAATGGACCAAGGTGCCTCATGTAGAACCTAGCTGCGATCCTCACTATCCTCAAAGCTAAAGAGGAACAAATTATCATTCTAGGGAGAAATAGTGAACGAGGCCCGTGTCTCCAAGCCCCTTGAAGGATTGTGGAGACCGCTGGCTTGTTGAGCTGTTTAGCGGTGAGAACACGCCCTATCAAGCAACGATGGGAGACATCCTCCATAACCTCAGTTTCATCTTCCAATTCAATAGAGTCCAGTTCCGAAAAATGGGTCGACGGACTCGCCATACAAACCAGGGTAAATAGAAAGGAGAACAAGAGCAGACAAGAAAAGGAAAACATAAAGAGAAAGGAAGAAAACAAGAAATAGAATTGTCAAAAACGAAATGCAAGAAAGGAGACGCTAGGGATGAGAGAGATTCGAGATAAACGGGGAAACTAGACAGCAGAGACTAGACAAAGGAAAAGCTAAGATAAACCCAGAGAAACTAGAGCAATGCTAGGTATCATGAAAAAATTTTCATGAAAATGATCATGAAAAATTTATGACCTTTGGATTACACTTAAAATAAAGCACTACACACTAATCAAGGTAATCCAAGGGCCATAAATTTTTCATGATCAGTTTCATGAAAGTTTTTTCATGATCCCTATCTTTATGCGAGAAACTACCCTAGGGTAGAGAGCCTCCCATTCTAGAGAGAGAAAATAGTAAATTAATTTTTAACCTTTTTTTTTTTTTTTTTTTTTTGAACACGTTTGTATACTATTTCAGGACTTTTCTCATGTGTGCATTGCATATGGTATGCAAGGTACTTATACCCTTCTATTTTGCATTTACACATTTATATGTATTGGATTATATCAAAATATTTGGAAACTTACACATTGGTGACCTGCTAAGCAGGTCACTTTCCAGGTAAATTAATAAAATAATATATTATATGACTAAAGGTGTAAATGGTCACAAGAAAAGTATAAGTTTTCAAGAAAGGCATACGGAATTTTAGAAAAAGGCGTAACTGATTACTGAAAAGTATAAATCATTTACACCTTTTATGAACACTTACTCCTTTTGTGTAAGAATTTTTGGCATAAGATTTATACCTTTTGCTTTGAACATACACCTTTTGTGGAAGCCCAACTTAAAGCTTTTCGGAAGTCACTTATACCTTTTGTGAAAAAATAAATTCATCAAATTTACACCTTTTGCTTCAGCTTATACCTTATCGTGGAACTGCTTATATTTTTTTTTGAAAAGTTACGCCTTTTGTGAAATAATTTTTCTCATAAGATTTATACTTTCTTTTTCATCAAACTTACTCCTGTAGTGAAAGAGTATATAACCACAAAAGTATAAATGTTATGCCAAAAATTCTTACACAAAAGGAGTAACTTTTAAAAAAATATATAAGCACTTCCACGAAAAGGTATAAGCTTAAGAAAAAGGTGTAAATTTGATGAAATTTTTTTTCCACAAAAGGTATAAGTGACTTCCGAAATAGGTTTAAGTTGGCCTTTCACAAAAGGTGTAAGTTCGAAGAAAAAGTATAAATCTCATGCCAACATTTCTTACACAAAAGCAGTAACTTTTCAAAAATGGTGTAAACATTTTCACGAAAAGTATGAAGGAGTAACATTTCAAAGCGTTGATAACCAGAAAAGGAGTAACAAAGGGTTCATTTCAAAATGTTCGTAAACACAAAAGGAGTAACATATGTTCATCTGAAAGTAGTAAACACAGAAGGAGTAACATTTCGAAGTGTTCATAAACCCAATTGAGACAACCACTGAACAAATCAAAGGGTCGTGACCCCCGCTGACCACCCAAGCGTCGGTGGGCTCCGGTGCTCACAGCCATCTGAGATCGGCACCTCCACTGGCACCGCCGCCGCTAATCAAAGGTTTTTTGAAAGATTGGCTATCGATCTTGGTCTCTCTGTGTCGATGTCGGTCTGTCTCTGTCGATCCCTGTTTATCTCGGTCTGTCTCCAGCGATCTTGGTCTGTCGGTGTCCATGTGGGTCTCTTCTCTGTCGATCTCTGTCGATTTCGGTCCCTCTGTCGATCAGTGTCTATCCAGGTCTCTATGTCTGTTGAGCTCAGTCTATCTCTCTCTCTCTCTCTCTCTCTCTATCTCTTTGTCTGTTGCTCTATATTAAAAATGGTCTCTATGTCTGTCGATCTCAGTCTGTCGATCAGTTATACCTTTTGTGGAAAAATTAATTCATCAAATTTACACATTTTCCCTAAGCTTATACCTTTTTGTGGAAGTGCTTATATTTTTTTTGAAAAGTTACTCCTTTTGTGTAAGAATTTTTGGCATAAGATTATACATTTTCTTCGAACTTACACCGTTTGTGGAAGGCCAACTTAAAGCTTTTTCGCAAGTCACTTATACCTTTTGTGAAAAGATAAATTCATCAAATTTACACCTTTTTGCATAAGCTTATACCTTTTCGTGGAAGTGCTTAAATTTTTTTTGAAAAGTTACTCCTTTTGTGTAAGAATTTTTGGCATAAGATTTATACATTTTCTTCGAACTTACACCGTTTGTGGAAGGCCAAATTAAACCTTTTTTGGAAGTCACTTATACCTTTTGTGAACAGATAAATTCATCAAATTTACACCTTTTGCTTAAGCTTATATCTTTCGTGGAAGTGCTTATATTTTTTTTGAAAAGTTACTCCTTTTGTGTACAAATTTTTGGCATAAGATTTATACCTTTTTTTCGAACTTAAACCTTTTGTGGATGCCCAACTTAAAGCTTTTTCGCAAGTCAGTTATACCTTTTGTGAAAAAATAAATTTATCAAATTTACACCTTTTGCTTCGGCTTATACCTTTTCGTGAAACTGCTTATATTTTTCTTGAAAAGTTACTCCTTTTGTGAAATAATTTTTCTCATAAGATTTATACTTTTTCTTCAAACTTACACCTTCTGTGAAAGAGTATATAAGCACAAAAGTATAAATGTTATGCCCAAAATTCTTACACAAAAGGAGTAACTTTTTAAAAATAGTGTAAGTATTTTCAGTAAAAAGTGTAAGCTTAAGCAAAAGGTGCAAAATTAATGAATTTTTTTTTTCACAAAAGGTATAAGTGACTTCCGAAATAGGTTTAAGTTGGGCTTTCACAAAAGGTGTCAGTTCGAAGAAAAAGTCCAAAGTATAAATCTTATGCCAACAATTCTTACACAAAAGGAGTAACTTTTCCAAAATGGTGTAAATATTTTAACGAAGGAGTAACATTTCAAAGCGTTGATAACCAGAAAAGGAGTAACAAAGGGTTCATTTCGAAATGTTCGTAAACACAGAAGGAGTAACATATGTTCATCTCAAAGTAGTAAACACAAAAGGTGTAACATTTCGAAGTGTTCATAAACCAATTGACACAACCACTGAACAAATCAAAGGGTTCGTGACCCCCGCTGACCACCCAAGCGTGGTGGGCTCCGGTGCTCACAGCCTTCTGAGATCGGCAACTCCACTTGCACAGACGCCGCAAATCAAAGATTTTTTGAAAGATTGGCTATCGATCTTGGACTCTCTGTGTCGATGTCGGTCTGTCTCTGTCGATCCCTGTTTATCTCGGTCTGTCTCCAGCGATCTTGGTCTGTCGGTGTCCATGTGGGTCTCTTCTCTGTCGATCTCTGTCGATTTCGGTCCCTCTGTCGATCAGTGTCCATCTAGGTCTCTATGTCTGTCGATCTCAGTCTATCTCTCTCTCTGTCCGTTGCTCTATATTAAAAACGGTTCTCTTTTACATTGACATACTTGGTTGGATTTGGGGTCGGAGTCGCTATTCCAAGCCCTCCCAGACTCGTCTTCTCTGGAACGGAGTTCTACTGGGAGAAAGGCCAAGCCCTCCGAAACGCCCTTCTCTCTTACATTGCCATTATCTGAACAAGACAAATACAGTGTGATTGGATTTTAGGAACTTACAAAAAAAATGGAAGTTGGACGTTTTGCGAAGTTACTTACATCTCTTTGTGGCACAGATCTATACGTTTTCTCCGAACTTACACCTTTTGTGAAAGTCCAACTTAAAGCTTTTTTGGAAGTCAGTTATACCATTTGTGAAAAAATAAATTCATCAAATTTACACCTTTGGCTTAAGCTTATACCTTTTCGTGGAATTGCTTATATTTTTTTTTGAAAAGTTACTCCTTTTGTGTAAGATTTTTTGGCATAAAATTTATACCTTTTCTTCGAACTTACACCGTTTGTGAAAGCCCAACTTAAAGGTTTTTTGGAAGTCAGTTATACCTTTTGTGGAAAAATAAATTCATCAAATTTACACCTTTTGCCTAAGCTTATACCTTTTCGTGGAAGTGCTTATATTTTTTTTTGAAAAGTTACTCTTTTTGTGTAAGAATTTTTGGCATAAGATTTATACATTTTCTTCGAACTTACACCGTTTGTGGAAGGCCAACTTAAAGCTTTTTCGCAAGTCACTTATACCTTTTGTGAAAAGATAAATTCATTAAATTTACACCTTTTGCTTAAGCTTATACCTTTTCGTGGAAGTGATTATATTTTTTTTTGAAAAGTTACTCCTTTTGTGTAAGAATTTTTGGCATAAGATTTATACCTTTTCTTCGAACTTACACCGTTTGTGGAAGGCCAACTTAAACCTTTTTCGGAAGTCACTTATACCTTTTGTGAAAAGATAAATTCATCAAATTTACACCTTTTGCCTAAGCTTATACCTTTTCGTGGAAGTGTTTATATTTTTTTTGAAAAGTTACTCCTTTTGTGTAACAATTTTTGGCATAAGATTTATACCTTTTCTTCGAACTTACACCGTTTGTGGAAGGCCAACTTAAAGCTTTTTCGCAAGTCACTTATACCTTTTGTGAAAAGATAAATTCATCAAATTTACACCTTTTGCTTAAGGTTTTACCTTCTCGTGGAAGTGCTTATATTTTTTTTGAAAAGTTACTCCTTTTGTGTAAGAATTTTTGGCATAAGATTTATACCTTTTCTTCAAACTGACACCTCTTGTGAAAGAGTATATAACCACAAAAGTATAAACTTTATGCCAAAAATTCTTACACAAAAGGAGTAACTTTTGAAAAAAAATATAAGCACTTCCACGAAAAGGTATAAGCTTAAGAAAAAGGTGTAAATTTGATGAAATTTTTTTTTCACAAAAGGTATAAGTGACTTCCGAATAGGTTTAAGTTCGCCTTTCACAAAGGTGTAAGTTGGAAGAAAAAGTATAAATCTCATGCCAACATTTCTTACACAAAAGCAGTAACTTTTAAAAAATGGGGTAAACATTTTCACGAAATGTATGAAGAAGTAACATTTCAAAGCGTTGATAACCATAAAAGGAGTAACAAACGGTTCATTTCAAAATGTTCGTAAACACAGAAGGAGTAACATATGTTCATCTGAAAGTAGTAAACACAGAAGGAGTAACATTTCGAAGTGTTCATAAACCAATTGACACAACCACTGAACAAATCAAAGGGTCGTGACCCCAGCTGACCACCCAAGCGTCGGTGGGCTCCGATGCTCACAGCCTTCTGAGATCGGCACCTCCACTGGCACCGCCGCCGCAAATCAAATGTTTTTTGAAAGATTGGCTATCGATTTTGGTCTCTCTGTGTCGATGTCGGTCTCTCTCTGTCGATCCCTGTTTATCTCGGTCTGTCTCCAGCGATCTTGGTCTGTCGGTGTCCATGTGGGTCTCTTCTCTATCGATCTCTGTCGATTTCGGTCCCTCTGTCGATCAGTGTCCATCTAGGTCTCTATGTCTGTCGATCTCAGTCTATCTCTCTCTCTCTCTCTCTCTCTCTCTCTCTCTCTCTCTGTCCGTTGCTCTATATTAAAAACGGTTCTCTTTTACATTGACATACTTGGTTGGATTTGGGGTCGGAGTCGCTATTCCAAGCCCTCCCAGACTCGTCTTCTCTGGAACGGAGTTCTACTGGAACAAAGGCCAAGCCCTTCGAAACGCCCTTCTCTCTCACATTGCCATTATCTGAACAAGACAAATACAGTGTGATTGGATTTTAGGAACTTACAAAAAAAATGGAACTTGGACGTTTTGCGAAGTTACTTACATCTCTTTGTGGCATAGATCTATACGTTTTCTCCGAACTTACACCTTTTGTGAAAGTCCAACTTAAAGCTTTTTTGGAAGTCAGTTATACCATTTGTGAGAAAATAAATTCATCAAATTTACACCCTTTGCTTAAGCTTATACTTTTTCGTAGAAGTGCTTATATTTTTTTTGAAAAGTTACTCCTTTTGTGTAAGATTTTTTGGCATAACATTTGTACATTTTCTTCGAACTTACACCTTTTGTGAAAGCCCAACTTAAAGGTTTGTCGGAAGTTAGTTATACCTTTTGTGGAAAGATAAATTCATCAAATTTGCACCTTTTGCCTAAGCTTATACCTTTTAGTGGATGTGCTTATATTTTTTTTTGAAAAGTTACTCCTTTTGTGTAAGAATTTTTGGCATAAGATTTATACATTTTCTTCGAACTTACACCGTTTGTGGAAGGCCAACTTAAAGCTTTTTCGCAAGTCACTTATACCTTTTGTGAAAAGATAAATTCATCAAATTTACACCTTTTGCTTAAGCTTATACCTTTTCGTGGAAGTGCTTATATTTTTTTTGAAAAGTTACTCCTTTTGTATAAGAATTTTTGGCATAAGATTTATACCTTTTCTTCGAACTTCCACCGTTTGTGGAAGGCCAACTTAGACCTTTTTCGGAAGTCACTTATACCTTTTGTGAAAAGATAAATTCATCAAATTTACACCCTTTGCTTAGGCTTATACCTTTTCGTGGAAGTGCTTATATTTTTTTTGAAAAGTTACTCCTTTGTGAAACAATTTTTGGCATAAGATTTATACCTTTTCTTCGAACTTACACCGTTTGTGGAAGGCCAACTTAAACCTTTTCGGAAGTCACTTATACCTTTTGTGAAAAGATAAATTCATCAAATTTACACCTTTTGCTTAAGCTTATACCTTTTCGTGGAAGTGGTTATATTTTTTTTGAAAAATTACTCCTTTTCTGTAAAAATTTTTGGCATAATTTTTATAGCTTTTCTTCGAACTTATACCGTTTGTGGATGCCCAAGTTAAAGCTTTTCGCAAGTTAGTTATACCTTTTGTGAAAAAATAAATTCATCAAATTTACACCTTTTGCTTCGGCTTATACCATTTCGTGAAACTGCTTATATTTTTTTTGAAAAGTTACTCCTTTTGTGAAATAATTTTCCTCATAAGATTTATACTTTTTCTTCAAACTTACACCTTCTGTGAAAGTGTATAGAAGCACAAAAGTATAAATGTTATGCCAAAAATTCTTACACAAAAGGAGTAACTTTTCAAAAAAAATATAATCACTTCCACGAAAAGGTATAAGCTTAAACAAAAGGTGTAAATTTAATGAATTTATCTTTTCACAAAAGGTATAAGTGACTTCCGAAATAGGTTTAAGTTGGGCTTTCACAAAAACTGTCAGTTCGAAGAAAAAGTGTAAATCTTATGCCAACAATTCTTACAAAAAAGGAGTAACTTTTCCAAAATGGTGTAAATATATTAACGAAGGAGTAACATTTCAAAGTGTTGATAACCAGAAAAGGAGTAACAAAGGGTTCATTTCAAAATGTTCGTAAACACAGAAGGAGTAACATCAAGTGTTCATTTCAAAGTATTCGTAGTAAACACAAAAGGAGTAACATTTCGAAGTGTTCATAAACCAATTGACACAACCACTGAACAAATCAAAGGGTTCGTGACCCCCGCTGACCACCCAAGCGTCGGTGGGCTCCGGTGCTCACAGCCTTCTGAGATCGGCAACTCCACTTGCACCGCCGCCGCAAAGCAAAGATTTTTTGAAAGATTGGCTATCGATCTTGGACTCTCTGTGTCGATGTCGGTCTGTCTCTGTCGATCCCTGTTTATCTCGGTCTGTCTCCAGCGTGGGTCTCTTCTCTGTCGATCTCTGTCGATTTCGGTCCCTCTGTCGATAAGTGTCCATCTAGGTCTCTATGTCTGTTGACCTTAGTCCATCTCTATCTCTCTCTCTCTCTCTCTGTCCGTTGCTCTATATTAAAAACGGTTCTCTTTTACATTGACATACTTGGTTGGATTTGGACTCGGAGTCGCTATTGGAAGCCCTCCCAGACTCGTCTTGTATGAAACGGAGTTCTACTGGGAGAAAGGCCAAGCCCTCCGAAACGCCCTTCTCTCTCACATTGCCATTATCTGAACAAGACAAATACTGTGTGATTGGATTTTAGGAACTTACAGGTTTTCGGGGGAAAAAACCGAACTTAGAGGTTTTGCGAAGTTACTGACATCTCTTTGTGGCATAAGATTTATACTTTTTCTTCGAACTTACACCGTTTGTGAAAGCCCAACTTAAACCTTTTGTGTAACAATTTTTTTCATAAGATTTATACTTTTTCTCCGAAGTTACACCTTTTGTGGAAAAAAAAATACATCAAATTTACACATTTTCCTTAAGCTTACACCTTTTCGTGGAAGTGCTTACACCATTTTTCAAAAGTTACTCCTTTGGTGTAAGAACTTTTGGCATACCATTTATACTTTGTCTTCGAACTTACACCATATGTGAAAGCCCAACTTAAGCTTCGTCGGAAGTCACTTATACCATTTGTGAAAAAAAAAAATTCATAAAATTTAGACATTTTGCTTAAGCTTACACCTTTTTGGGAACATATTTACACCATTTTTGAAAAGGTACTCCTTTTGTGTAACAATTTTTGGTATAACACTTATACTTTTTCTTCCGACTTACACCTTTTGTGAAGGACCAAGTTAAAGCATCTTCGGAAGTCACTTATACCTTTTGTGAAAAACAAAATTAATGAAATTTACACGTTTTGCTTACGCTTACACCTTTTTGGTAACATATTTACACCTTTTTTGAAAATGTACTCCTTTTGTGTAAGAATTTTGGTCATAACATTTACTCCTTTTGTGCTTATACACTCTTTCACAAAATGTGTAAGTTGGAAGAAAAAGTATAAATGTTATGCCAAAAATTCTTACACAAAAGGAGTACCTTTTCAAAAATGGTGTAAGTATTTTCACGAAAAGGTGTAATCTTAAGAAAAAGGTGTAAATTTGATGATTTTTTTTTTCCCAAATGGTGCAAGTGACTTCCGAATAAAGCTTTAAGTTGGGGTTTCACAAAAGGTGTAAGTTGGAAGTTAAAGTATAAATGTTATGCCAAAAATTCTTACATAAAAGGAGTAACTTTTCAAAAATGGTGTAAGCCCTGCCACGAAAAGGTGTAAGCTTAAGCAAAATGTGTAAATTTTATGTTTTTTTTTTATCACAAATGCTATAAGTGACTTCCGACGAAGCTTTAAGTTGCCGCTCACAAACGGTACAATTTCTTGAACAAAAGGAGTAACTTTTCAAAAATGGTGTAAGTATTTTCACGAAAAGTATGAAGGAGTAACATTTCAAAGTGTTCATAACCACAAATGGAGTAACAAAGCGTTCATTCAAAATGTTCGTAAACACAGAAGGAGTAACATCAAGTGTTCATTTCAAAGTATTCGTAGTAAACACAAAAGGAGTAACATCAAGTGTTCATTTCGAAGTGTTCATAAACAAATTGGGACAACCACTGAACAAATGAAAGGGTTCGTGACCCCCCCTGACCACCTAAGCGTCGGTGGCCTCCGGTGCTCACAACCTTCTGAGATCGGCACCTCCACTGGGACTGCCGCCGCAAATCAAAGGTTTTTTTTCTCTCTGGCTATCGATCTTGGTCTCTCTGTGTCGATGTCGGCCTATTCTCCGTCGATGTCTGTCTCTCTCTGTCGATCCCTGTTTATCTCGGTTTGTCTCCAGCGATCTTGGTCTGTCTGTGTCCATGTGGGTCTCTTCTCCGTCGATCTCTGTCGATTTCGGTCCCTCTGTCGATCTCGGAGTGGCTGCTCTGTCGATCAGTGTCCATCTAGGTCTCTATGTCTGTTGATCTCAGTCTATCTCTCTCTCTCTCTCTCTCTCTCTCTCTCTCTCTCGCTCTCTCTGTCTGTCCGTTGCTCTATATTAAAAACGGTTCTCTTTTGCATTGACATACTTGGTTGGATTTGGACTTGGAGTCGCTATTCGAAGCCCTCCCAGACTCGTCGTCTCTGAAACGGAGTTCTACTCAGAGAAAGGCCAAGCCCTCCGAAACGCCCTTCTCTCTCACATTGCCATTATTTGAACAAGACAAATACAGTGTGATTGGATTTTAGGAACTTCTAGGTATTGGGGGGAAAAAACGGAACTTACACGTTTTGTGAAGTTACTCACATCCTTTGTGAAAAAACTTACAGTATTTGTGAAAAGGTTACACATTTATGAAATAATTTATTTTACAAAATTTAGACCTTTTCGTTGAAATACTTAAACCTTTTGTGAGATGTTACTAATTTATTAAAAATCATGTCTATTAAAAAATTTACACGTTTTATTGGAACTTACACTTTTTATGAGAACAGAACTTACACCTTTTTTGAAATTAGTTACATCTTTTCTGAACATGCTTACACCTTTTATGGAAATCTGAATTATATTTTCCTAAATTTTAAACCTTCAATGGGAAGTTACACCATTGTGACATATCTTTCATGTTTTGTGAAAACTACATACATGTTTTTGAAAATATACACCTTGCATGGAAGGAGTATTTGAATAAAATTTATACCTTTTGTTAAAAACATAAACCTTTTCTGAATGATTACACCTTTTTGTGGGAATGCTTACACCGTTTCTGAATGGTTACTGCTTTTGTGAATAACTGTTTTCATAAAATTTAGACTTTTTATGGGATATTACAACTTTTCTGCCAGCAAAACTTACACCTTTTTAAAAAAATTACACCTTCTATGGAAAATATGTTTTCAGCAAGTTTACACCTTATTTCAAAAGCTTACACCTCTTCTAAAAAGGTACTCCTTTTGTGAAGCAAACATGTTTAAAAAATTGTACACCTTTTAAATAGGAGTTACATCTTTTAGGGCTGAGCAAGGAATCCGTGAAATCCGTAATCCGATCCAGTCCAGTCCAATCCGATAGGTTTGGATTGATTTTTTGAATCCGTGGTTCGGTTCCGGATTGAATAATTAAAAATCCGTAGTTCACGGATTGGTTCCGGATTGAATCCCACGGTTCCGGATTGGAACCGATCCGGACCGTATACAAATAGTCTATATTTTTATTATACATCCTCCCCCATAGTATCTTTTCTTATTCTATGTAAAATCTAAACTCAAACCTAAAATCGTATAATATCTTCTTTTATTACTTTTGTTTATTAGTTTTAAGTTTTAATTTGCAATGGTCTAAATACTTATGGTGAAACCAGTTTTCTTATGGTTGTTTAAATTCTAGAACAGTATGTCGTTATTATAAAAAAACATGTTGCTATTATGGAACTAATATAGCGCTATGTTTATATTTTTATGAAATTCAAGTGTTATATATATATTTTTGTTATTTAATTATGTGAATCCGTGGTCCTAAACCGATCCAATCCGTATTTAAATGGATTGGTTCGGATTGGTTCCATGATTTAAACGGATTGGATTGGTTCCAATTTTTTAGGAACCGTAAATAACGGATTGGTCCTGGTTTTATCCCAATCCGGACCATGCTCACCCCTAACATCTTTGGTGAAGACAGTTAGACCTTTTTTGAAAATTTACACGTTTTATGGAAGATAAGCTTTTGATAAAGTTTGTTAAGGCCGTTTGATAACACTTACGTTTTCAGTTTTATGTTTATATTTACAAAAACTTAAAAAACTCAAATAAAAACTTCTTTGGAAAAATTTTTGATTTATAAATCAGTGGTCTCAGTTTATAAATTTGGCCAAAAAATAAAAACACAAAAAATGTGTTTCCATTTTGAGCTTTCAGTTTTTTTTTTTTTTACCACCCAACACTAGCCACCACCCGCCACCATTTTCCACCACCGTCTTCCGCCTCCGCCACCACCACCCACCCCCACCCCCACCACCACCACTACTGCCCACCACCCACCACCCACTTGCCATCCAACCGCCACCACCCACCACTTGCCATTACCATCCCCCGCTCGCCACCACCACCTACTTGCCACCACCACTCACCACCCACCTGCCACCACCACCTGCCACCACTAGCCACCCACCACTACCTGCCACTGACCTGCCACCACCACCACCGACCACCACCATCACCTATCACCCACCTGGCACCCACCTGCCACCACCACCCACCACCCGCCACCCGCCACCACCACCACCACCACCCACTCGTTACCACCTATCACCCGCCACCGTCACCCACCCACCCACCCACCACCACCACCACCATCCGTCACCTAC
Organism: Camellia sinensis; assembly: GCF_055761805.1. NCBI lineage: Eukaryota > Viridiplantae > Streptophyta > Magnoliopsida > Ericales > Theaceae > Camellia > Camellia sinensis. The sequence goes on along the minus strand of NC_138973.1, from coordinate 65,975,227 downwards.
CCGCCACCACCCACCACCACCCGCCATCCGCCACCCACCTGCCACCACCACCCACCACCCGCCGCCACCACCACCACCACCACCCGCCACCGTCACCCACCCACCCACCCACCATCACCACCCGCCACCATCACCCACCCACCCACCATCACCACCCGCCACCACTCGCTATCCGCCACCCACCTGCCACCACCACCCACCACCCGCCACCATCACCACCACCACCTACTCGTTACCACCCACCAACCGCCGCTGTCACCCACCCACCCACCATCACCACTCGCCACCACCTACCACCACCCGCCATCCGCCACCCACCTGCCACCACCACCCACTTGCTACCACCCACCACCCGCCACCGTTACCCATCCACTCACCACCACCACCCACCACCCGCCACCACCACCACCACCACCCACTCGCTACCACCTGCCACCATCACCCACCCACCACCACCACCACCACCACCACCCACCACTCACCGTCACCACTTTCTACCACCGTCTTCCGCTGCCACTTGCCACCACTCGCCATTTCTCACTCTTTTTTATATTTTAAATTTTTTTTAAACATTTTGTCAATTACCAAATGCGTTTGTAGTTTATGTTTTTCAAAAAATAAACAAAAACTAGTTTATAAAATTTTTGTAAATATAAACTGAAAACGTAAACGTTACCAAACACACCAAGAAATTATTTGACAAAAGGTATAACCTTTTCAAATATGGTGTATGTTTGTCCCAAGAAGGTGTAAATGACCATAGAAAAGATGTAAGTTTTGTTTTTCACTAAAGGTGTAACTTGAAATAATAAGTTTAAATTTTACGAAAAAGGTTTTCCCACAAAATGTGTCATTTTTCAAGAAGTTGTAAATATTTCCGAGAGGAGGTGTAAATTTTTAGGAAAGGTGTAAACTTTAGGAATAGTTGTAAACTTTGTGAGTTTTTACAAAAGGTACAAGTTCCCAAGACCAATCATCGAAGTTGAATGTTTCGTTTTTACAAGAGATATAAGTTCCCAAAGAAGACCAATCTCAATGAAAGCTGAATGTTTCGTTTTTAGAAAAGATCCAAGGTGTAACTTTTACTAAGAAAATTAATGTAATGTAAAGATATAAAGTTCCAAGCTGTAACTTTTATGAAGAAAATGAATTTATAAATGATGTCAGTTTTCATTAAAAGGTGTCGGTTGTCAGAACAAGTATAAAACTTTAAAAAATCCCGAAGTGTTCAGAAGAGGTGTAAGTTCCGTCGGCCCGTCCGTCTCTCTTCCATCTCGGACCTCTCTCTTTGTTTGTCTTTCTGTCTGCCCGTCTCTCCGTTGTTCCATTTCCCCGTAGCTGTAGGGTTTTACAGAGAACAATATTTGAGTGCTGAGCTTGAGTTCTTGGGAAGGCTAGCCATGGAAGTGGATGCGTAAATACTTTTTTTGAATTGATTTTTGTCGGTGGAGCACAACCGCAAGGGTTAATCGAGCACCACTGTCGGTTCGTCTGATCCGGTTGGTATTTCCTTTATTTCGTGCTGGTACATTATCTGTCTCCTTGTTTGTCTTCTATCATTCGCATATACCTTCACACCCAACCCGAAATCGACCCAATAGAAACTGTTCTGTACTCCATTTTGGTATTTTGTGCTATTCGAATAGGAACTCTTCCCTCTGCTAACCGAAATGGACCCAATAGGAACTGTTCTGTACTCGATTTTTGTATTTTCTCTCTTCCGAATAGGAAGTCTTCCCTCTGCTATCAGTGCTGCAAGTTGAACATAGGTATGATAGTAGTTAGCAACAAGCATAAAAGGTGTTCTGCATTTACATGGCGAACTTGTTAGGTTGGGTTATATATAACGAAAGAAGACTTTAAAAGAAATTTGTGTAATGTTGGCACGGGAAAAACAAATTTTTTTTTTCGAGTAGCCAAAAAAGCAAAAATAAGAAACTTGATAAACAAACAATGACTAATCTTGTTTCCGCAACAGGTAGCACACTCGGTTGAATTGTGCTTTAAATTTTGTAGTACTCGGTGATTTTATATTGCCAGAACTTATGTTTAGAAACAATCTGTGGTACACGGACTCTTCAAAATAGATCAAATACCTGTGTCGGACACCTGAGAGTCGGACAAGGGTATGGGATATGTGTCGGATACTTTTCAACGGACACTTCCTATATAATTGTATAAAACACAAGTATTATATGTGCAAATTATTGTGAAATTACTATAAATGTGATTTTGACACCGTGAGTTACATATAGTACCATTTTATGGCACATATTAGATTAAAAATATGATATTTTTTCCCCACACCGTGTACCATTGAATGTAGGGTTAAGATTTAATGAGTCGGACCTGTACATACATACCGCACCTGGGACCCGTACCCGAGTCCGTGTAACACAGTAAACAACTCTTTCTTTCAGTGCTGAAGTTCATGCATAGTTGACGGTATTCAACTTAAAACATAGGAAAGCCAATTGAAAGAGTTGAAATGAGGATGACGATTTCCAAATTTTGTAGAGAGCTATTCGTTCCCACACCCAATTCTGAATCAAGAGTTGAAGCATTCACTTTCATGGCTAGCCTTTCCAACAACTTAAGTGGCCGGAGACGATGGCTGAAAACCAATACCTTCTCCCCACCTGAGTCGGACAACCCTAACAGATTAAGGAAGAAGTTTGGCTTCAGTCCTTGTCTAATATCCAACTTTTCTAAGATGTGGTCCATCCGGGCATCGTCAATGCCCTCTGTTTCTGTGGTTGATGTGTCTGTAGGTGAAATCTTTAGGAGGGATCTCAACTGTGCGTGCACATACAGTGTGCTCCCATCCCAGGTGATGTTCAACTGCTTAAAGAAGTTGTTCAGTTTTTCAACTTCACGAACTGTCGTAAGGGTGACGTGAAGAAATTCAGAGAGGTCAACAAGCCCTGGCAATTCACGAAGAAAATCTAATTTGTAGAAATGGACAACCTTGCCTGTCATTGCACGCAACTTTTGAATGACGGTTACCTTTCTATTGAAGTTATCATCTTGCATATATATACAGCAGTTACATTTGAAGAGGAAGGTAGCTGTCATTCATGAGTTGCAGGCTGTCTGGACTTTATTGAGCGAGTTCATGAATGCGTACTCTCATTTGTCTTTTTTATGACCTTCGTGCAGAATGAGAATGGATGGGTATGTTAGTAATATTTTTTGGCAGGCAGTGGCAGTCTTGCTTGTTTCATTGTCACATACAATTGATGAAACTTGTTTGTACGCCCAGAAAAGTATTCTTCTCTAATCTGCCCACTGTCTGAGCACCCGAAGGTAATGGAGCATGGGCCAGGATTGACCCACCTCGATTCTCTGCAACCAAGTTGCTCAGTAGGAAATTGAAGCCCTCAACTTGATGGCTGGCCTTGCCAACAACTTAAGTGGCCGGAGATGATGGCTGAAAACCAATACCTTCTCCCCACCTGAGTCGGACAACCCTAACAGATTAAGGAAGAAGTTTGCCTTCAGTCCTTGTCTAATATCCAACTTTTCTAAGATGTGGTCCATCCGGGCATCGTCAATGCCCTCTGTTTCTGTGGTTGACGTGTCTGTAGGTGAACTCTTTAGGAGGTAGTTAAGAAGTTGAACATCACCTCGGATGGGAGCACACTGTATGTGCACGCACAGTTGAGATCCCTCCTAAAGAGTTCACCTACAGACACGTCAACCACAGAAACAGAGGGCATTGACGATGCCCGGATGGACCACATCTTAGAAAAGTTGGATATTAGACAAGGACTGAAGCCAAACTTCTTCCTTAATCTGTTAGGGTTGTTCGACTCAGGTGGGGAGAAGGTATTGGTTTTCAGCCAACGTCTCCGGCCGCTTAAGTTGTTGGAAAGGCCAGCCATCAAGTTGAGGGCTTCAATTTCCTTGCTTGTTTCATTGTGACATACAATTGATGAAACTTGCTTGTACGCCCGGAAAAGTATTCTTCTCTGATCTGACCACCCGAAGGTAATGGAGCATGGGCCACGATGCAGCCACCTCGATTCTCTGCAACCAAGTTGCTCAGTAGGAAATTGAAGCCCTCAACTTGATGGATGGGGTTTCATCTGGTTTTCGTGCCTGGGATGAGCACCAATTTCTGTCATAGAAGAATCGTGTCCTGATTGTTTAACCCCGTCATGAAATAGTTCAGTTGCTTCTTTGTCATTTGTAGTCGGGCCTTCATAAAAGTATGTGCGTGTAGTCCTTTAGCCCTAAATGAAAAACACAATGTAGTCCTTCCTCTTGAAGATTTGGGAAATTATGCATTTATCGCTTGTACACATAATTGTTTTAATTGTAAGCTGTGTGAACGAAATGCAAAATTTCCATGTGTGCCCTTTCTTTTGTCTGTTTCAAAATCTGTATATGTGTTGGGAAATTCTGCGTGTTTTTGTCTGTGTTTATGCAAAATTTTAAGGTTAACAGCCACATGTTGCAGCCGTTTGTTTGTGTTGTTGTAAATATTGATTGCAATACTTTGCAGGAGTTGTCGTCATTGCATCTGATGGATATTGGTCACCTCGCACCAACAATGTTAGTTTTCTCCTTAAAGACTTGCTACCAGTTGGTTTCGTACATATGTTTGTAAACAAACGAAATCCATCACCAAGGAATACGCTGATTTTTTTCTGGATCAATTCTTACAGCAGCCCTTGTACTTTTGTGTTTGTGTTATTTGTTTTGCACAAATTTTGAATGGCCTCGCTTTGCACCATCAATTTTGAACTTTTGTTTCAATTACGTCCATTTGATTTCAACTCTTCACTGTTTTGTATCAGAAAATATGCATATACGTGGCAACTGTACTTTTTGTTGTAGTCAACTTATAACTTTACTGAACTTACATAATCTCAATCAATTGACATTACAATCTTTGTTTTAAAAATGACAAACGGCATTAGCAATTTGACCGAAAATGTCCACGATATTTGAAATGGACTGTCACAATTTAGGTAGTTTAAAGTGCATCGATCGAAATTAGACAACGGACAAAATGTGTACACCACCCCTGTAATTCTCCCTTCCATCTAATTTGTATGATTTGCTCTTTCATAAGGGGAAGGAAAAGATTGAAGACAATTGCCGAACAACATATCCAAATGTCTGACACTATCGCTGGCTCTTGTCGAAAGCGGCCAGTTGCACCATTCATTTGTTACAGGTACTAGTTGTTTATTTTGACAATCTGGAATTACATATTTCGTACTGAAATTACGCGCCTCGTCGAAGTTCAGTTTGTGATGTTTCAAATTGGTTTTGTTCCGCATGTCTGAAAATGTTTAACTTGGTGTCGATTCAGTCCCGGATGTACGAAAGCTGTCTTATGCCGATTTCGGGGCCAGCTTGACATAAAAATTTGCATATATATATATATGTATTCATATTTCACATTTAGTGATGATAAGCTTGACGATGCTTGCATGCAGCCAGCAACAATTCAAGGAAATGCAAGGGCCAGACAACACTCGACAAAAAATGGTGAGTGTTGAAATCTGTATTCTCTATAATACACTATGATGGAAACACATCGCTGGGTTGCTATCCACACGTTGTATTGAATGGTCGTAGTGGGCTTGTGATTGTTTCGCATTTGTAGGATTGTAGCATGTAATAATGTCACATTCCTATTGTTTTTGTAAATTTCAATTCATTGTAAAAGTCCACCTACGTTTTGTCGCTGACTTTTTGCTGCAACTGTTATTTGTATTTGCAATCTTATTTAATTACCAACAATGCACACGGATTGCGTTTGGCATAAAGTTGTAGTTACAGTAATTTCGGACTCATAGTTGTTACTTGTCTTGTACGTCTGCCATTTTCTTGGTTAAAGACTAGAAAGGAGATTGGGGAAAGGTGGAAGGCACTCCCCTCTGATGAGAAAAAGAGGTTTGTGGAAATGGCTAAGGCGAGCGCTGAGGAACACGCCAAAGTAGTACCATGTGCACTGAAGTCTGAAAAGGTCATTACGTACTTCATGTTTTCGTAAATGCATTTGGCTAGGTCCTGCTTTGCTGACATTGTTGGTTGTATTTTTGTATTAATTTAAGGGTAAAAAATGTGCAGGGTAAAAGGCAACTCCGCATATCATTGACGTCAATTGTTGAGCTAGTTAACCGGTTCAACGAAGCACAAAAGCAGGCAGTCATTGACATTGGGTTTGTTGGCCTCCTGGGGATGAAGTGTACACGTATAGATCACGACTTGTGCGCATGGTTGGTACCGAACTTCGATCCTGACAGTAGTTCATTGAATGTTCATGGTTGTCAAGTCAGGCTCACGTGTAAGGCAGTTAATGTTTTATTGGGAATACGGCGTGAAGGCGATGACGTGCAGTTGGCTGGGTCATTAGAAGCATATCCCAATATCTACGATGAGGTTGGAGTTGTTAACGGAGTCATTCCTTTGAACAAGTTGAGACTTTATCTGACCGAGACTGCTGGTGCGGAGGACGAGTTTCGGCGGAAATTTGCACTGTACGTGTTGGGGGCCATGTTGTGTCCTACCACAATGACCGGGTTGAAGCCATCGTTCATTCATGCCGTGAAGGACGTGAATCGTATGCGAGCTTGTAATTGGGCAAAGTTGACACTGCAATTCCTTCACAACGGTGTTCGGAAGTATAAAGGTCATCGCAGTGCAACTGGATGTGTTTTCCTGCTAATGGTATGTCAATACCTTGAATTTTTTTTCCATTCCCCCCTTCATGTGTTTCATGCATTGTTCTGTCATGGTTCAACAAATTGGCCTTGATTAGGACATACAATGGTACCTGCTTTGTGAGTACGACAAACAGCACTCTTCCTGACCAAGTATGGTACTTGCAGAAATAAATTTTGTGTGACTACCGTCATGAATTTAAGAACAAAGAGTACAGGGCAAAAAGTATGCTGAACCTCAATGGAGGAACCAATTAAAACTACGTTGCGAAGAGGGGAACATGTACATAAATTTTTTTTCTTGGTTTCATCAATAAAGTCCTTGGTGTGCTGTACAATTTTTTCCCCAAAAAACATTGCATGATATGTGCCTATAAAGTTGACAGCATCCTCAACAAAATCGGTATGCTATGTACGTTCCACTGCAAAATTGAGAATAATGAATGTCATTGTTACTGAATATAGTTCATTTCTGTGGGAAGAACAACTTAATTATGGTGTGCCCCTTAATGTCCACAGCTGTTGTACCTTGATTGTGTTTGTCTGAGCTCGACTACGACGCGGTCCACACCTCGGCTTCATGATTGGGGTGATACCCAAATACGGGAGACGCTGCGACGTATCAGAAGGAAGCAAAATTTCCCAACAATTGTGGTAAGCACTCCTACCACTGTGCACATTTCACACCAACGACCCACTTGTCTTCAACATACAATGTCAGACTTCATTTATGCGTTTCTATGATTAGGTGGAGTTTGATTACAGTAACGCCGATGATGCTGACATGGATGCATGCCATGTCGAGAACCAACAAACAGGACAGTACAATGAAGTCCGTATGAGCAATTTGGAGTCCGACATTCGTGAACTGAAGGAAATGATGAAGCAAGTTCTCCACAACCAAACAGATTTAATGGAGATGTTGCGACATTTCGAATGCAAGCAAGTTGTTCGCAATGACAAGGTAATCCATCCAAGCATTACGCAATTTTCACACAGTTGAGCCACATCATTTGAAGATGGTTTGTAAGACTAAGTTCACGAATGTGTATGTATAATTAGGTGGAAGGCAATGATGTGTGTATCATTAACCTCTCCTCCAATGTTGCTCAACTGAAGGAAATGCTGAAGCAACTGCTTCAACGTTTCAGTTTGGGCTGCAACGAACCGTTCACTGAACAAACCAATTTACGTGAACTGAAGCAAATGCTACACCACCTCATCGAAGGTATATTCTCTACACTGCAACCGGCAGGCGTGGCCAAACAGGGTGTGGACCCTGCTGTTGGAGTCGAGGCGCATGAGGATGGCGTGGTCAAACCATCGGACGAAGTTAACCCAATGGAGTGTAATATTTCAGATGTACAAGGGGTGGATCACCAACAACATATTTTGAAGGGAACCTTGGCAAGGGACAAAAGTCATTTGCATGATGGGCACAAGCTGAACATCGAAGAAGGTGGGGACAACAACAAGAAGGGAGGACTTCAATCAGGGGAAACATATGAAACTGAAGATAAATACAGTCCTGACCTTCAGTCAGTGGGCGTGAAGAACGTGGCGTGCGATGTGCATACTTCTCCTACTAAGCTTGGCAAACCATTGGGAGCAACTGGAATCGTTAGAGGAAGTGCGAAGGGAAGACGAAAAGGAAAAGGAAAAGGAAAAATGTGCGGAAGTGAAGTTCAAGCCACTGAGGTCGGGGATATGCAATTGTGCATCGATAGCAAAACAAATAGTGGAGTTGACGACAGCAGTTCACCTGTGGATGTTGATGGTGTGGACAACGTGAACAAGGTACAAATACTGCCTTTAATGCCCCACAAGTTGTGAATACCCAATTCATGCCCACATCAATAATGTGAATCAGTAATTTTACAATCATCTGTGTTGTATTGTACTAGTTGTCAAAGAATTGCATGTTTGTAGTTATGACTGCTGCCATATGTTAGTACACATTTCTAACAAACTCCGCACCAAACATCATAAGTTGGGAAAACTCTGAGGCTCACAGTTTTTACATCATTTCACGTTTTTTTTAATGACTACAGACCTTGTAATATAAGCTTCAATATTTTTATGAAATGTGTACTGTTAGTTGGCTGTTTATTTTTGTAGGACTCGTTGACGATGTTGGACAGCGAAGGGTTGTTATCGGCGGAGGAACAAAAACTTCTTCACTATGTATTTGACGATAGCAAAAATGAAATGTATTGTTTCATTTACTACTTGCAAATTTTCAATGACAGTCCACTGTGAAATAACTATCGTTCTAAGGATCATTTATTGCTTGTAGGGACATTGTTGTTTCCATGAATCTTCATGGACGGGCATGTGAAGTTGGCACCCAGCGTGACATGCGCACGCTCAAACCAGGGTCGTGGCTATCCGACACTGTAAGTGTTGGCTACACAAATATGAATCTGCGTTTTTCAGTACCCCTAACTCAGAAACCTTTCTAATCAACTTGCCTTGTGTCTTGCATACAATGTTCCAGCCAATCAACTTGGTGGTGGTGCAATTGACTAATCGACAGAGGGATTTACACAATGACGGGAGGCACACTGATTGGTTCTTTCCGGTATATCTGTCGGTAAGTAAGTGTTTAAAGCTACGTTGTGTATTGTGTATGACATATTTTGACAAATGTTTCCGTCAATGACCTTTACGCATTACACATGCAGACTATGATTCTAAATAAAGATATGCAACCTCTGGACCATGAACATATCGTCACATCATTTTTCGGACATGACAGATACACTGGTGCGATTGATGCATGCCAGAGGGTAATATCAATGTTCATCCCGTTATATTAAAACGAAAATATGAAAGTCGTTACATGTTTGCATGGCCTCTAAACAAGGTCTGCCGTTGTGTTTTCGTGTAGATTTACGTGCCTTTCAATTACAGAGGAGTGCATTGGTTGTGCGTTAAAATTGATATGGTGGACCGTGTAGCCTACCTATTCGACTCAGTCCCATCCAACCGACCGAACAAAAGGAAGCTAAATGCAGCTAAAATTTTGGTATGTCCTTCTGGTGCATTTCTGAACACTACAAAAAACTTGAACATCCTTTACGTAAACCAACTTCAACCTTGTGGAACAGGTTGAAACTATGCACGACTTGCTGCAACTACACTTTGGAAATGATTATGTTACAGACGTGCGTACCTTCCACCGCTGCATGTTAGACGAGAGGCCAGTACAACAACTGGACGAGTAATCCACAATCCCTCCCTCACATTAATGTCTAAGCTGCATGACTGACTTAATGAACCTATTACGTATTGACGACAACTTTAATGTGAAATTATTTTTGTAGCACGTTTGACTGTGGGATGTTCGTCATCAAATTCATGCAGCAACCTGATTTAAGCCCCGGTCCACACAAGGTACATTCTACCGCTTAATTTCCATTTGTCAATCAAATCCTTCCTCGTACGTCCTCCAATTTTAACTGATTTGTCTTACGATTTTTGTGGACAAAGTTCGCTCCCTCTGTGCGTCATAAGTTGTTGGTTGACATCGTTATGGATGTCAATAATGCAAAGATCGCAGAGTACCGGGAGTGCCTTCATATGAGCAATGCCACAAGCTAGGCCAGTGATGGGAATGGGCTGCCAGTACGCCAGTAATTTGGGTGGCAATAGGAGTTTAACTAATTTTTTATTCTTTGATTTCAATATGGATGTTAATTATGGGTCCCCAGTATTGTTTTTGCTGGACGATGTAAATATGGACCAACTGTAAACATGGATCAAACATGTCGATGTAAACATGGATCAAACATGTCGACGTGGCTGCTGAATTAGTACTATTTTGTTTACGCATGTTTCTTGTTCGGATGAATGCGACTGTAACTGTATATAATTTACGGCTGCTTTTGTTACCGAAGTTCATTTATAATTTAATTACAAAAAAGGGAAAATTAATTTTCAAAAATGAAAGAAACCACATTATGAATGAAAACTCAATACTCTTCGTAGGTAAGTTATATATCAGCCCATTAGCACATATGACTCCAGCCAAAAAAAAACTTTCATGGCTTACAGGGAAGGATAAAAAAAAAGTAAATCAAATCTACATATCTGCTGCATCATCAGCAGCGTCTTCTGAAGAGTTTTCCGTACTGTCTGACTGACTGTCCTCATCCATTGTCTTATCAGACTTCGCTTCGTCCGCCGCCAATTTGTCATCGGTCAGCCAATCAACGTTCTGCTTGATAGCGCCGACTTGCCGCTCCAAACTTGACAACCGTGTGTCCACTTCATTCAGCCTTTCGTAGATAGCTTGCAACTGCTGGAATACAGGAGCAACATGAGCTTCAACAATAGCTTCAATCTTGTTCGAATCGGACATTTTGTAGGAATATGTGTATGGTTTATTTTACTGACTACTTTTTTAAAGGAATGTACAGATTCATAATATTACACAACACTATGCTGTAAGTATTTGTAATATATGGTACATGACTTGTATGTTTGCAGAAGACCTCATGCATTGTGACATACATCGTATTAATTTCTCAAACTGGCCGAATTCATCTTGCAAAAATTCGTTCCTTCTTGCACGCACCAAGTCATCCGTTCAGTACCCCTGATCGTCCATTATTTGGCATTTCCAACACACATGCATTGTACCTTCCATCAGTACTATCCCACTGTCATTGATTTCCACACCCACAGTTCATCATACAGTCACATTCGTCATTTGTATTTGTGCCCCAACCCAATTACATGTCTACTCATCCATAAAGGTTAGCAAAATTGCTCTTATCAGATACATATGTCGTTCCAATTGCACCGAACCTTTAAATGCAATACCCGCAGTCATTAAGTTGCTTTTACGCAGTTTGGGTAGTTGTTGCCACCAAACAACAATAAGTGTGTTCACGTCTTTAAACCTACCACCAACGTATTAATGACTATGGGTTGAAGGTAATTTAACATTTACTACCAACCACAAAAAATTTTGCAACCAGTATTGTTTCCTTTGCATTTGGGTTTGTTTTTGCGTCCATATATTCTTCGTGAACCTGCGAAAACAAAGTTGGACTCAATCAAGAAGCTTCACACCTATGGATGCACACCACGGTAAACGTGGTCGTGGACAATCACTTGCAACGGCTGGCAGCTCCCGACCGAAGTCACCAGAATTGGATTATGCAGGTGGGTATATTGATTCCTTCGGTGATCGACGTTTCTTTGAAACAGGGTTCCCACTGTGGAGTTTTGAACCTCTACGGGATTACAACTGCACCCCAATACAAGATGCTTGCCTGGGGAAGTATTTTGGAATTCCAGTTTCACTGTTTGCCAAACGAGTTCAGTGTGAACACCACTGTCGATGTGCTTTTCTGAAGGTCACAAAAGCCCGATCGGTTAAAATGCAGCGGCAATTCCCTCATGTCAGCGACTCCCAACTTAGGCATCGTTTGCAAAGTGAGGTTGATCAAATGACTCGTCGACTCATTAGGAACTCACAGATAGAGGACGCAAAGGCAGAGTCGAAGATACATGGATCGAACCCGGCATCTGCGATAAAGGCTATAATGGAGGATCTTGCACTGGTGTCGGACCCTGACCTTTCAGATTACTCAGACTCCGAAGTTGTTGATTTGAGCGAGGATTAGCAGACCTGGACATGTGTATGACATAGTAAGCGTAGTCTTGTGAGATGGCATCGTCGCGCAAAAATAAACGACTTAGAAACTAACAGACCGTCATACTCTGCTAACCATTGCAACGGTGCATGCGTTAACGTCTTCATCAAAATGATTTGTTGAAGGTATTTTTTTGGGTCACCGTCCTCGACTAAAATCTGTCTTATGATTTTTGTTGGTACGATGACAAGGTAATTTTTTTGTAATGTCAATGACCGATATCAAAAACTATCATTAACCTACGTTTTGTTGATTACTTCATGTTTGTGAATCGTTCAATATGGACAACAAGGTTTAAGTGTCGGAATCATTGACTGGAATCACAAGCTGTAATTGCAAACAAAAATTGTGCACAACCAGCCAACGGTCTCATACACTCTTACCATCAATATGGGCACAAAATGTTTTGTTTTTTCAAAGACGACGGTTGTGTGGAAGCATACCCCATGGGGTCAACCTGTGCATTACCAATTTTTCTCCCATTTTGCATTGTTATGAACTAATCAGCTCCCCTCCAAACAAAAAAATATACAATAGACCATGCAGAAACAGAGTATTGATATTCATTAATGAAGAAGTCAGCACGATGGTAAAGAAATGTACCACGCATCCTATATCTGCTTTCAACTTGCTAACAGATAATAGTTGAGGCCACAGATATGTGACAAACAGATACTAGTTGACAGATAACAGATTTGCCAAATCTGTTAATTACAAACAAACCTGCAACACATAACAGAAGTTGTTCATTACAACCAAAATTGATGCACACAGATAAGAGAACCTGCAACAGAAAACAGGCCACAGATAAGTGACAATGCACCGAAAAAATTCAGTCATCCATAAAGCATCCACAAAATTCATCCACAGAGCATCCACAAAAATGAATCCACATACCATCCACAAAATTCGTCCACAGATCTGCCAAATAGCATCCACAAAGCTCTTACAATGACACCAATGTTTCCCAAAATTCATTACAGACTAACATTATAAGTCACATCATAATAACTTATAAAATTCATTCCGTACATTCATTCCATAATAAAATTCATTCCACAAAGCTATTAAGTAAGTTACATAAGTTACATCATAATAAAATTCATTCCATAAACATTACTTACATAATGAAGTACAATACAACAAAAATTGGTACAAACTTCCATTCAATTTCCCAAAATACAAACAAGTACGAAAGTTACATGATCAAGTACAAAATGATAGAAGGGCTGTGCTACATCCCCCGAATTTGGGGGCCCCCAATCCCCCGAAAAATCAGAACAAGGCAAAAAAAAAAACATGCCCAAAACGACATTGCTTTGGGCATTAGGGGGATTAGGGGGGGCATTTTTAGGGTGACAAATCATTTCTCAATGATAGAAAATAGGAAAATGATTTGTCCCCCTAAAAATGCCCCCCCCTAATCCCCCTAATGCCCCAAACGACGTCGTTTTGGGCAAATTTTTTTTTTTTTTTAATTTTTTTTTTTACCCCTTTTTTTTTTTTGCCTTGGTTTGAAATTTAGGGGGATTAGGGGGCCAAAAATTAGGGGCATGTAGCAAGGCCCTAGAAAAAATAATGAAATACACCATCGCTTTTATTATATTTTCTATCCTTTCAAGCCTTCGACCATGGTCATTTCCCAAGTCATGAAGCCTCGTCCTTACATCGTTGAAGTGTTCTACTGTTAAAGCATCACCAGCTCTAGTGTTGGAAGGGATTGTGGACATAACGCCTTCATCATCTTCAGCCACGAAGTTGAAGTAATTGCAATGGGGAGTGGGAGTGGTACTCTACAATGCATGACAATCAGTTAGTTGAATACGACAAATATTACTGTGACTACTAAAGGATTAAAATTTCCAATACATACTTACATATTTTGATGGGCAAACAAAGCACAAACGCCCTTCATTTCCATTCTTATTGTTCTGACAATACGTATGGCAGCGGTTCTTCCACAATTGCACAGCCTCGTTTGTAATCTTATGTTGCTAATGTTAGAAGAAGAAGCCATTTTTTAAATCCGCATACATGAGAAATTTGTAGTGGTCTGCTATGCTTCTGTTTGATGGGGTTAATAGCAGGTCTAGCTTAATTTGAGGGACAGAGTGTGTCTTTACTGAAAACATCTATTTGTTCAAACTGCCATGTTTAATAGCATTTGCACAGAGGTTACACAGACTAAACTGTTAATAGCATTTTAACAAACATCGCAGCTCAATGTACACACGTAGCATTTTGAAACTGAACAAATACAGCAGTTTCAAACATAGCATTTGTGATTAATTACACACATGTTACACACATAGCATTTTCAATCTGAACAAACATGTTAAACAACTATTATCAACAAATCATGCTGAAGTGAAATGATTAGGGGCAGATTGTTGGAGACTGTGATTCAGTAGTTATCAAACTGAAATAGTTATCAACAAATGACACATGTGATTTTCAACAAAGCACACTGAAATACTTATCAACAAATCAGTAATAGTTATGAACATTTAAGTTCAGTTTGATAATAGTTACCAATGTTGATAATAGTTAATTCAAGTCACGCATCTAACACATTAGTTGATAGCAGTTCATTACAACAATTCATGCGTGATTGACAACAAATTCAGCAAAATCACATTATCAATCACACATTGAAAATTACACAACTATATGCATTCGTTCAACTAATTATCAATCTGCATAATCATACTATGTTCTGCAAAGATGTGATCCTTTCATTTTATGTTGGATCAGTTTCTGCGTATTCATACTACGTTCTGCAAAATTTATACTTTAACTCTAAAAGGTAAATGCATAAATGTTCGTCACAATATGTGCCGCATTTTTCAAGCATACCATTTATCTATCTGCATAACAGTAATTTTCAAATATATTTTGTGAATCACAACCCTAACTTTTTTATTTCAGCGTTTGGAGGACGAACCTAGTTCATCTATGGCCTGAAAGCCCACGTTATCGTCAACAAATTCCTTCTCTACAGCCGATGGTGGTCGCGGTCGAGCTATGGTTCGCGAAGCAGAGAAAATGAGGGCTACAGCGGTGGGTTGGGTTTACGAGTGGGTGGCCGTCGGGAGTGGTCGCCGGTGAGGCTGGGTTCGGTGGAGGAGGAGTGAGTGTCACAGTGAGGGGGAGTGAGAATGAGATTGAGGTGTATACTCTATATAACCTGTATAGCAGAGCGGGAAAACGGAAATTTATGTTTGGTTTGCATTTGGGAGACGAGTTTTAAAGAAAAAAATTTCTAAAAAATTGTTTGGTTTTAGTTTTGTAAAAAAAATTTCAAAATCACTTTCTCTCACTTAGATATCAATCAATCACTTTTTCTCTCTCCTCTCTCCTTTCCAATCACTTTTTTCTCTCACACACATCTACTCAAATTCTCCCAAAATATCAAATCATCCCAAACTCCCAAAAAAACAACTCTCCCAAAATACACAACCATTGTTAACATAAATTTCAGAACATAAACCTTACACTTTTGATCATTTACCATGTGTATTATCAAGAAATCAAGACAAAATGACATACCTGAATCCATTGATGAACGGTTAAACGGAAGCGTGATTATCAATGAACTCTTTGTTATTGATTATGTTATTGCCTTCTAATCCTTTCCCCTTTGGTGCCTTATGTTTTCCCTTGAGAGGATTTAGAAAATAAAATGGCAGTGTTCTTCTTTTTTCAGCTTTTTCACTTGGGAAGGAATAGGGACCATAACCTTTTAAAGGTTGTAATTGGTTTTCAAAACTGAAACGTTGTGGAAGTTCAAAATGAATGAAAACCAACTTTAACCATTATTGGTTTTAATTTCTATTTATTGGTTTTCAAAACTGAAAGGTTGTGGAAGTTCAAAAGGAATGAAAACCAATTTTAACCAATATGTTTTAATTTCTATTTCTGCCTCTCATAGAAATAGAAATTATACAACTAGCTAGTATCTACACATTAGGTCCATAACACATATACCTTTAAGCCTATTAACTAAATTGAATCACTTAAATTGTAGGCTTCTTATAAATGATAACACCACATTCAATTATGTGGTCCCATTGAGACATTATCTAACAATCTCCCACTGGACCACATATGTATCCTGAAAAATGTGCTTAACTTTACTGAGCTCAGAAATTTGTTATCATAACTTGAGGGTATCCAAACAATCTTGTCCATTAACTATATTAATATAGGATCAAAGTGGTCTTCATTACATCAATCGTAACTCGACCCACCAATGGTCACGTCTACTAATACAGCTAAATGACATAGATCAATCATGGATGCGTAGCATGGAAATTACATGTGATGTGATCCATACATGCATATTTCCAACTGGTCCTACTTAACTTTATTGAGTTCAATACTTCACAATACGTAACAGAGCGTAATAAACAGAATATTTCATTTCTGCAGAAATTAATCAAATTACATAGATAAAACTCAAGGATGACATAAAGCAATAATATAAATACAAACTCCCACTAAACCAGAATGTTCTCAAATAGAACAACACCCATCTGAGCAGTGTGCTCATGAAAAACCTTGGGTGGTAGTCCCTTCGTAAGTGGATCTGCTATCATGGAGTTTGTCCTAATGTGCTCTATGGAAATCTGTTCACTCTGCACTCTTTCTTTTACAACTAGGAACTTGATATCAATATGCTTTGATTTTGTCAAGCTCCTGTTGTTATTTAAAAGAACAAACCCAAAAAAATTTTAAACTCTCTCCCCAAATTTTTTTTCAAAAACAACTCTCCCAAAAACAAACCAAACAGTCTTCATTTTAATTTTTAGTCCATAAGCCAAAAAATCACTAACAAAAGACAGAATGAATTAAGACTGGGACCCCCTTTCCCCGTACAAGGATCCTCTCCTTGCAAGCCCCTCCTTGCAGAGCCTTCGGGCCTACTTTTAGGCCCAATTTTGATAATCCAAACCGTTCATATTTTCTGATTTATTCAGTATATCATACCTGTAAAAAATCAAGTTGATTTATTCACTCTCTCTGCTTCCAAGTCCCTATATATGGAGCCTCCCTTTCTCCTCCCTGCCTTGGCGCGCTCGCCCTCCAATTCCCTCTGGAGATCGCCCACTCTGCTATCCACCTCGTCTTTCTTCCTGACTAGCTCCTCATTATTGCTCATAGCCTCTTCATGTCGCTCGACCGCGGCGGCACAGGCTCTTTGCGCCTCGTCGAACTTCTTCTGCTCGCTAGCAAGTTGGAACTCGAGCGACACAACCTGGCGGCGTGTGTCCTCCAGCTCCGCCTGAACCGTTTGCAGCTCAGTGTGGGCACTCTCCCAACTTGCACTCTTCTCCTTCAACTTTGCAAGCTGGGCCTTGGCCTCATCTGCCTTGAGTTTGGCACCCCCCGCCTTCCTCAGCAGGGCCCCTGCTAAGGTGGTTACCTCCATTTGAGCAAAGTATAACCCCCTTAGCAGCTCAGCCTCGTTGAAGCTGGAGGCCGAGCGCAAGGCTGCCTCTTCTACAATCCCTACAAGGTGATCTGCCCCTGCTCTGGCTGGGCCTTCTTCTCCCTCCAGCCGCCCTGCGGTCCTACCGACTCCTCCTTCTTGAGGTACAAGACCCCCCCTGAGGCTGTCCCTCCCTCCTTGGCCCAGGGCCAACAGCCTCATCCTCCACTTGCCTTTCGGGGACGACCTTTGCGCCCCCTACGACGATCGCCGCCGCCACCACTGGCACCACCTCCATGACCTTTGAGGCAAGCATTTATTATGACAACACCTCTCCGTCGGAACAGAACCCCCTTACCCTGAGCAAGGTAAGCTACAACATAGGCTTTCGGCAAGGAGAGCAGGTCGGAAGGGACAACGAAATGATGAGAAAAGGATATAAGCAAATGTTATAGACAAGAAAAAGGTTAAGTTCTCTATTTGGAATCCTCTCCCATATACTCTGCTTCTTTCCAACAACTTGCTCGTCGGAGAGTTCGCTGGGGGACTACTCCGTTCCCCGTTGAACTTGCCTGCAGGTTATCTGGTGGGCTTGATCATTTGGACACGGCCTGGAGGAGCTTAGACCTGTCTGATCCATACACTGGGACGAACAGCATTAACACATAATCAGTGCAAATTTCCTGTCACAAACATCATATCCAAGTACAACAAAATCTATTACTTTGAAAACACAAAAAATTAAATTTAAAAAATATGAAAATACTAAAATAACATAAAAATAGCAACTTCCTAACCACCTTTTAGGGCTGGTTTGGCATGTTTACAAAAAGCCAAAAGTCAAAAAGTCAATATTTTTACTTGGATCACATTATTTTAAGTCACATCACCTCTCACACACATCATTTCAACCCCTAACCCAAACGGAACTCATATTTCAAAAAAAGTGAAAAAATACATTTATTTATATTTAAAAAGTGAGGAAAAAAATTGGACTAAAAAAGTGCAATTTTTGTCTTTGTGGATGAAAAAAATGTGGATGTTTGGGTTAACTTTTTGACTTTTATAAAAAAATGTGTATTACAAAATTGTATAAATTAATGTGTAAGGCAAAATTAGAATTCGGAATTGTGTATGCGTAATTTTTGACTTCCTATGAATAGTAATAACTTTTTGACTTTTTGATTTTTTTTTCCAACTTGCCAAACTTGGCCTTAATATGTAGTGTCACGTACGTTTCCGTTTCCCTCTCAAATTTGGAACAAAAACCAAAGTCGGCAGACAGCGCTTTTGAAATCCCACAGACGCAGTACTTTTCATGATGACACACATGCCGTAGCCTTTCTAATCTCACCAACTCATTTCCATTTCCCATACAAATTTCGGCTACTTTGCTGTCCCTCCTTCTCTCTCCATTTCGGTTTTGCTGTCCACCTCCAGTAACACACTCTCTCTCTGTGTCTCCATTTCGACTGCGCCAGGTCGCCGACGGTAACAGTCACCATTTTCTCGGGCATTTGTGAGTCTGTCTATTTTTTATTTCGGAGCACATTATTATTATGACCTACTGTGTTCCACTCGCACGACATTACCATTTATGAACTATGAAACTGTTCCTCCTTAGGTAATTGAAACCATACGTACGATTAGGTATACAAACTACACGGGTGACAAACTGATATTGCCATTGAGGAGTTCCAAACTGACAGACGGTCTTCGTTGAGCAGTGTAGTCGGGTTTTTATTTCTCTGCATGAAGGTAAGTTGCGTATGGGTGCTGTTGGGTTGAATGTCCGATGTGGCCCTGTTTCAAGTGTGCGCATTGGTTGTTGATTCGGGCTTCAAGTCGTAAATACTATAAAACGAGTACAACATATGGCCAATTAATTTTCGTAAAACAGTGGCATGCCATATCTGCATAAATTAACGACAACATATCGTAGTTGAAAATAAACGAAAAGTACCACTCGTACAATGCACGTACGACTCAATGGTCCGTTGATTGTAAGTTGTTAACAGTCAATTTCGTTTTGTTACAATGTGGGAGTAACGTTCTTTCTGCATCCTTATGAATATTGCATGCAATTCTTTGCAGGAATTATCGTAATTGGATATGGGCGACATGTCAGACAATGCGAAGCAACTGTGAGTTTATGTCGTTCAGTATTTGATACAGTTAGGTTTGCAAGGTTATGTTTCCTGTACCTACTAAATACCACGGTCTGTTCGTGTATGGCATATTGTGCCGTTATGTACTGCCATCAGGAGGTTGTGCGATTTGAGTTTGACACATTTGCAATAGCCTCAAATTGCACCATGAATTTCGTGTAATGGATTAAAACTGTGTCGATTTCTTACCAGAATATGTGCACATACGGCACATGTCGCGTATTCTGTGGAGAGCATTTGTGAAATCCATAATTCACTGAGTTATACTAAACCACTTCGGTTCATCATTTTCGGTGACAACGGAAAACGACGTTACCAATTTCACGAAAATGGCACAACTTTTGAAATGGGAAGGCAAGATTGACTAACT
The DNA here is from genome assembly GCF_055761805.1 of Camellia sinensis. Taxonomy (NCBI): domain Eukaryota; kingdom Viridiplantae; phylum Streptophyta; class Magnoliopsida; order Ericales; family Theaceae; genus Camellia; species Camellia sinensis. The sequence goes on along the minus strand of NC_138973.1, from coordinate 65,954,912 downwards.
TGAAAGTTAACCGACGAAGATGATAGGATGCACAAAACGTACATACCACCGATGTAATTTGGCCTTGAACAAAATTTCATTTACGCTGATATTTGTTACAGGCAAAGGAAAGCATTGAAGGCAAGTGGCAAAGGTTCAGGAATGGAAAGGGTTGACATTACCGAGCGCCCTCGTCGAAAGCGGCCACTTGGGCCATTTATTTTTTACAGGTTCGATCCGTGTCCTTCAAAGCGCCTCACAGTACGAATCCCTCTCGTCAGAAACATGTGACAGTATTTTTGCACAATTCTGCATTACATATTTTGAACTCATAGCTTGCGCCTGTGCAGATTTCAGTTTGTACTCACAAGAAATTAAGATTTTAGAGACCAAAAGTAAGGGCCAAAATAATTTGGACCATTTATAATTGTTGTTGCAGAAATGATGTGGTTATTATATTTTTAGCAACCAAAATTGGACATTACGGATGCATTATTATGTAGTTGGGACCAAATTTGTTTGTCACAAATTGTGTACGTATATGTATATATATCCATCCATATCTAACATATACTTGCGCCGAAATTGACAATGGTTGCAGCCAGGAACAATTCAAGGAAAGACGAGAAGTAGACAACCCCAGACCGAATATGGTTAGTGTGCAGACATGTAGTAAGTAGAGTACCGTGATGGAAACACGTGACTGCTGTGATAGCAAAGTATGGACTTCTATTCCATGCGCGCACCAGTCATGTGCTTCTATTGTGTCGCATTCAGCGATTTCCAGCAGTCATAGAAGCCATATTGCATGTTCTTATAAACTCCGATTATTTGTAAAATTCCATGTCCGTTTTTATTTCAACTGTGTGCGAAATAGTAATTTGTATGTGCAAACATATGTAAATACCAGAAAATGTGCACACATTGCGAGTGATACAACTTTTGCTGACAATTACTTTGGACTTACAGCTCCTTTTTGTCCTGTATGTGCGTCACGTTGGTGTAACACTTACAGAGCCGAAAGGATATTGGGGAAAGGTGGAAGGAACTCCCCTGTGATGAGAAGAAGAGGTTTCAGGACATGGCTAAGGCAAGTGCCAAGGAACTGGGCGAAGAAGTTGCAAAGAAATCTGCAAAGGTACTTACGTGCTTAGTGTTTTCGTAACTGCATTTGGGGAGGACCTGCTATCGACACAATGTTGGTTACTTTTTTGTATTAATGTTCACGTTAATCACATTGCAGAGTAAAATGCAAGTCCGCATATCATTGAAGGCAATTTTTGATATCGTGAACCGGTGTAACGAAGCACAAAAGTAGGCAGTCATTGATATTGGGTTCGGTGGCCTCCTGGGGTTAAAGTGTACCCGTATAGATCACAACATGTGCCAATGGTTGGTACAGAACTTCGATCCCGACACGTGTTCGTTGACTGTTCATGGCCGTCACCTGAGGCTCACCTGTGAGGAAGTGCATGTCTTATTGGGTATACGGTCAGAAGGCAATGACGTGCAGTTCACTGGTTCAATAGACGCATATCCCAATATCTACGAAGAGGTTGGAGCTGTTAAAGGAATCATTCCTTTGAACCAGTTGAGAGTTTATCTGACTGAGAGTGATGGTGCGGATGACGAGTTTCGGCGGAAGTTTGCGCTGTACGTGTTGGGGGCCATGTTGTGTCCTACCACAATGACCGCGTTGAGCCTGTCGTTCGTTCATGCCGTGAAGGACGTGACCGGTATGGGGGCATGTAATTGGGCAAAGGTGACACTGCAATTCCTTGTGCAAGGTGTTCGAAAGTATAAGATGAAACTTCAGCGCCAGGCAACTGGATGTGTTTTACTTCTAATGGTAACGTAATCGACCGTTGTTTGTTTGTACCATGCCGATTACATATTTCATCCATTGCTGTGCATATGGTTCAATAAAATGGCAATCGTTGCGAAATACAAACTTACCTGTTATTGAACAGCATGACAAATATACCTGTACGGGCCACATTTTTTGTAACCACGAAAAGCTTATCTTTTGAACCGGAAAGCTGCATGGGGATTCTGCCATCGAGACACATAAACACATACATATGATTGTGTTGTAAGTTGTATGCATTGTTAGCGAATACGGATTACTTTGCCCGGAAGTGTATAGTAAATATCTTTTCCCCCTTACAATGCAGCTATTTTACTTGGATCGTTTTGGCCCTCCCTGCAACAGTACGTCGGCTACTACACGCTCCATCCCTCGGCTAAATGATTGGGGTGATGCCGAAATACGGGAGACGAGGCGACTTATGGGAAGGAAGCAAATGTTGCAGCAACATGAGGTAATCAACCCATTCGTTCTGCACATTTGACAGCATTGCCCCACCTGTGTTATGGATAACGGTGACAGACAGAATATGTGTTCCTATGACTAGGTGACAAGCACCGACAAACAGTGACCCATTCCTTAGCGTACGTCATATTTTCAGTTTGTCCCTCCCTATTTACTCTGAAATACTCGAACTTTTGGGGGGAAAACATGAAGTTTCCATGTGGACGATGTTGTAGCCTTACAAATTCAATTTTATGTACTACTTCTGTTACGAAATGAATTTTCGTTAAGCCCTGAAGTCAGATTTTTGGAAAAGCTTGAAGATTTTGGTTTTTTAACCTTGTAAAAAGGTCAAAACATTGTCGTTCAGTTATTGTTAGTTAGTTTGTAATTGAAAGTTTCTCTTTGTTTATGTAATTGGGAAAAGGTAAAGTGGTAAACATGGGATCGACTGTGAAGTTTTTATCCACACCAGATGAGCATCATTTACAACAACATTTTTTTTCCATTTCAGACGAATGGAGTAATTAATTTTTATTAGATATATTTAATATGTAAAGTGTGTACACATATGTTGTGTGCAACTTAAGAAAGCAGACGGAAACTTTACGATTCACAGTTGAGCTCGATTAACGATTCAGTGCATTACCATTTTCATTTATGATTTGAATCCCGATTTGACAACTATGTTAGGTGGAGTTTCATCCAACAAAAGCGGAAAGCAACAACATTGATGACGCAATTGACACACACCATGTCAATAACAAACAGAAACCACGGATTGATGATGTTCGTTTGAGCAAGGTTGAGACCGACATTGGTGAACTGAAGGAAACCATGAAGCAAGTACTTCACAGCAATGCGGAAATAAGGGACATGTTGCTCAATTTCCGAGGGAAGGAAGCTGTTCACAATGCAAAGGTAAGCAAAACCAATCAGTACACATGCTTCACACAGTTCACAGAGGTTACTTGAAGATGAAATATCGTACCAGGTTAATGTATGTGTTTGTGTGATTAGGTGGAGTCGACTGAAAGAAATTGTGACATTAACATATCCTCCAGCATTGGTGAACTGAAAGGAATGCTGAACGAACTGGTTGCAGCTATATTGTATGGGAAACAACCGTTTACTGAACAGACACACATTGCTGAAATGAAGCAAATGATGCAGCAAGTGCTGGCAGGTTTATCGGAAACAGCACAATTGGCTCGCTCAGAGGAAAAGGGTGTTGACCCTACCATGGGAGTCGAGTTGCATGATGGCGGCGTGGTCTTACCAAATTATTATGGTAGCCCAAATGAGGGTAATGTTCAAGATTTACAGGGGGTGGATTGGGAGGACAATTATGTGAATGGAATGTTGCCCAATGAGATAATTGATATGCACGTTGGACAGTTGCGTACCGTCCAAGAAGTTGGGGACATGCACAACAACCGTCGCCTTGCGTTGGAGGAAACATACGCAAGCGAAGAAAGCAAATCTCTTTCAGTTCAGTTTCTGTCCATGAAGAACGTTGCAAAACAGAGTTTATCTTCGTTTGATGATTTGCAAACCTTGCCACCAATGCGAGGAGAAGCAGACAATGTGCATCCTTCTGCTGGTAAGGTTGCCCAAACATTAGGAGCGGGACAAATTGTAACAGGCACACGAAAGGGAAGAGGAAGAAGAAGAGGAAGAGGAAGAGGAAGAGGTGTTGAAGCGACAGACGTAGGGGATATGCATTCGTGCAACGATAGCAAAATAAGTACTCGACTTACTGCTAAAAAATTCCCAAGTTGCCACATCACTTCACCTTTCGTATGTTTCATTACCAATTGATGCTGACAGCATTACTGATCATAATAGAACCATTATTTGTGTTGTATTTTAATATTTGTCATTCTACTGCAAGTTTGCAGTAACAAATGTTGTACAATTGTCTTACAGATTTCGGACAAACTCCTGTCAAAACTGCACAGGTTGGACAAGCGGTTCCGTTCAGAGGTTAGACATCGCTTCACCAATTTTAGATGCATATTGATGTGTTATGTACTTTGCAAATTACATTTCTGAACAGTGGTGAGTTAGTTAATTGTTTATAGTAATAGGAGGAGTTGATGTTACTTGATTGTTTATATTGATAGAAGGACTTGATAACACCGGAGAGCAGAGAGGTTTTATCAGCGGCCCAAGACGAAGTTGTTGACTCTGTACTTGACGACAGAAACAATGAAAGGTACGGATGAGTTTAGTACTCGCAATTAACCTGTTCCGTAGTATTTGTGAAATAAGTTTGAATTCCACAATTTTCATGTGTCGTGCTATGTTTATTTGATTCTTGTAGGTATCAGTTATTTAATTTTTCATTCTCTATGATTTTGATGGGCTTATGATGGGTTTATGATGGGTTTATCCATGTCATATGTAGGATTCTCTTTGAATTTAATGCAGTGGGCTACGGAAAGATCAGTGGCTAAATTTCCTGTCTGAAGTTTTCTTCTTTTGGTCTTATCCTGCACACATGTACCTATTGGGAAAATTGCAAACCACTGATATTTTCACAAAAATATTTACACATTCATGGAAACCTTTATAATTTTAATTATGAAACTTAATAAAGTTTACCAATGATTTGCAAATTTTTTTGAGAACTTATAATGAAGTGCAATTTTCCCTACCTATTTTCTTCTACTCTGCTTACATTTTCCATTTTGATCATTTTGGGATATTGTTGGCTCCAGTTTGTAAAAAACGTGTTTCTTTTTTTTTAACTTGCTAACCTGTAAATGAGCATTTCAATTTTCACATATTATTTTAGCAAATACTATTGGACATGTCATGAATTGTAATATCTAAAACTTTGTCTTTTCATTTTGTTTTTTAAAAACTTAAAACTAATCTTCATTGGATTGGAGCCTAGTAGAATCAGGAATATCTGCCATAGTTGTACAACAGGAAAAACTAATCTTATGTTGTAGAGTTAAGCTAGATACGTTTAAGTTTTACTAGGCTGTAGGTTGCTTCTTACTGATTGATGTATACGTTTTATGTAGGGACATTGTCGTGTCTATGAATCTGCATGAAATGCCTTGCGAATGTGCTACGCGACGTGACATGCGCACGCTGAAACCAGGGGCATGGCTATCCGACACTGTAAGTCGTGGCATCTGACAATGTTATTTCCACTATATTTGCATGATGGACATATCCATGTAGGGACATTGTTATTTCGTATTACATTTAAACAAATGGCAAACCTTATTTCGCAAGTTGCCTGGTCTGTTACAATGTTCCAGCCAATCAACATGGTCGCGGTTCAATTGACTAACGGACAGTGGCAAGTACACAAAGACGGGAGGCATACTGCGTGGTTCTTTCCAGTATATTTGTCGGTAAGTAAGTGTTTTAGGTCGGTTGTGTATTGCAGAAGACATATTTTTAGAAAACTTTGGCTGACTGAACTTTACACACTAAACATGCAGACTTTGATACTAAATCAAAAAACTCAACCTCTGAACCATGAAAATATGGTCAAATCATATTTTGGACATGACAGATATACTGGGGTGCTTGATGCATGTGAGAAGGTAATATGAATGTCCATCCCATTGAAGAGAGTAGATTTAATATGGACGTTGGTAATATGAATGTCGATCCCATTTACTTGAATGTCAATGTAAATATGAAAGTGCGTACATGTTCGCATGCCCTCTAAACAATGTCTTCACTTGTGTTTATGTTTATGTGTAGATTTACATGCCTTTCAATTATCGAGGAGTACATTGGGTGTGCCTAAAAATAGATATGATAGACCGTGTGGCGTACCTATTTGACTCATTGGCATCCGCCACACTGGACACCAACAAGCTGAACACAGCAAAAATGTTGGTATGTCGTGCTGAATTTCACAAATCTACTTCCACACTGTCACATCCTTCACATAAACTAACCGTCTTATTCTGCAACAGGTTCAAACAATGCATGCCTTACTGCAACTACAGTTTGGAAATGAATATGCTGTAGACATGCGTACCTTTGAGGTGCGCATGTTAGAACAAAGGCCATTACAACAGCTGGATGAGTAATCCACAAACCCTGCGTCACATTGACTTCACTCTTGAATCACTCATTTAACGAACCTGCTTATATTTTACGAGAAACTGAATGTTACATTTCATTTGTAGCACTTTCAACTGTGGGATGTTTGTGATCAAGTACATGCAGCGGCCTGATATACCCAGCGGTCCACACAAGGTACATTGTACCGCTTAATTTCCAATTGCGAAATAAATCCGTTTATTCCCTACCGCTGTAACTGTACCTGATTTGTGTTATTCGCTTTCTGTACATAGTTTCATCCTTCTGTGCGCCGGAAGTTGGTGCTTGACTTCGTTATGGATGTGAACAATACAAAGATGGGCGAGTATCGTTCGTGCATGTGATTGATTGCAATTACAACAAATAGTGCAGCGATTTTATCATGGCCTGCCAGTACGAGTGTAATTTCGATGCCCAACCACAACTGGATTACTGCATCAGCTTGTCGTGACAACTTTTTAGGTCGCAGCTGTGATAATACTAATTTCCCACGCGTATTGATTGTACACATAATTCCAATGTTTGGGACTCGAACAAACGAGGGAAAGTAGTCATGTTTGTTTGCTTTTATCGTGGCCTGTACGTAATGTGATACACATAATTCCAATGTTATGGGTACAGTACAGAACAAACAATGCAATGTCATATTTGCCCAAATGACTATAGTAATGTTTGTCCAGTGCAATGTGATATTTGTCCAACAAACAATGCAAGTTGAAAGTAGTAATGTTTGTTCGCTTTTACCACATGAATTATGTTTGTTCGATTTTTTTGAATGCCATGATTTTGTCCAAAACAAAGCAAAAAAAAGCCCACAGAACAAACAAATAGCGGTGACTATAATGCACTTTGAAGGGGAATTGATTACTTCATAAAAATGCACAAACGGTGAAAAATTGCACAAAAAATAAAAACAACCATACAACAGACCATTAAAAACACAGAGTATTGATATTCAATTTTTTTTTTGGTTCAGCAAAACAAAAAACTGTATTGATGGAAAAGCACATACAAGGTGTCAATGATACATCAACAAAGAGGAGGTTGGAGACCAACGAAGAGAAACAAAAACAGAAGGAAAACAATAAGAATGTAACTCCAAGCCCATCCTCACAAAACCACATAACAGGGCAACCAGATGAAACTCCAAGGCAGCATGAACAAACTTCAGACCATACAGCCACCATTGAGACTTGAGCCTGAACCTTCAACCTCCATTGAGACTTGAGCCTGATCCTTCAATACAGTTACAACAAGGCCTGCAGCAGACCTCCAATAACTTTCCCCAATCCAAGAGCAGACTTCCAATACAGCACACCAAAACATCATTCAAACAATTGCAAAAAGGCCAATATGCAGCGGCAGACTTAAGCCTATTCGTTGATCCCATATAGCAGCAGCAGAGTACATATATAGCAGAGCAGATTTGAAGCACAGCAGAGCATCAACCAGAAATGAGCATGCTTGACCCCATAAACTAAGCCAGAGCAACAAGCCAAAAATAAGGCAAAGCATAGCAACATTGAAGCACAACAGAGCAAAAGTAGCCACCAAGAAGATATGGTAATACCACAGACTGACCAAAATCCTGCATACCACAGCTTGACCAAACTCGTGCACCCCAGTTTCAAAAAACACCAAACACCACCCCCTAAATGAGACTTTGATACTATCCAGAATACAATATATGTCGTCCACTGAATACTGTAGGCCTCTATAACTTTGCTTACAGCAAAGTGCAACCCTCACTTTCACCATCTCAGCCAATTCAGGCCCATCAACAATCTTATCATTAAAAAGGCAATCATTCCTACCTTTCCAAATCATTCCTAGGTGTGCAATACAAAAGAATACATATATAAACTAGCCTAGGATTTGGGGAACAGAACGCCTAGAACACCCCACTCTGATTGAGCATCTGCCAGCATGGCTTGGGCTTGGTCCAACTCAGCTTTAGTTGTCTGAATGGATGCAGAACGATGTCTAATTTGGGAGAGCATCATCCTTGCTTCTTGATTAAGCTGGTCGTGTTGCTGCTGCAGATGAGCCTTTCTTTGCCGGACAGAGGCAAGTTTTGCCATGAGTTTGGCTTCCTCAAGTTCAAGTGCTGAGTGTTGCTGAAGAATGGCTGCAGAGGTCTGCTGGCTGAGTTTGAGTGAAGTAGATATGGTGTGGGATTTGTTTAGGAAATCCTTATTGGTTTGAATATCCTTCGAGCAAGTCTGAACCATCTCTGAAAGGGTTGGCCATTCTGTGATGATCTTGGCCAATTGCTTTAGTTGAATGGGGTTGAAAGGATTAGGGGAGAGGTTTACAACAGCAGAAAGACAGGCCAAGGTTTCATCAGGTTTGTGGAGAATGATTTCTTCAACTGGGGTGTTAATGAGGTTGATGAAGGTGGTTAAGGTTTGTTGAGTTTCAGCATCAAACAGATGTAGCCTTTGAGGCAATGGGGATATTTCGTCTAGATCTTGTTGAAGAATAGAAACTTCGGCCCAAATATCCTGGCATGGACCGACGGCTTGTGAACATTAATAGTTTGGTGAGAATATATGCTTGCAAGTAATAAAGAGTAAATAGGATGAGGTTGGAAATGGTAGTACCTGTCCTGATAACGTGCACGCAGACGGTTGGCCTTGTTTAGCTGTGGTTGTCGCATGAGGATGAGTTGTTTCTGGTACTGATGAAATGGCAGCATCAGCGCCTTGAGGGTGTTTCTCTGGTTCTGCTAGCAGGGGAAAGTCATGAGGACCTTCAAGTTCTGTCTCGCCCATTGGTCGTGGAGATGAGTCCTGTATTATGTCCATCCCTGTAAATTGGAGAACAATACCAGTTACTTAAAGAGAAGTTTTTTTTTCCCAAACGAACAGTAACATTTGTATTTCTATTTACCTTGGTTGTGGTGAACTTCTAGTTGAGGGGATTTTGTGTTGTCATCTGTTGGAGAGGATTGGCTGTTGATTGAAATGTCAAATTCAATCCTCTGTGATTCTTTGTTTGACGTTTGGAATTGGAGGGGTTGGATGGTGATGGTTGAGGGCTAGAGACAGAAGGGACAATGTGTTGAGGAGAAGTGGAAGGATGTTGTGATGCAGACTGTGTGGATTGCTGTGGCGAAGACTGTGAAGCAGGTTGTAAGGAAGTTTGTTGCGATGCTTCAGGTGGTGGTGGAGTTGGTTGTACAGTGGGTTTTGTGGGTACATTACTGATTGGACTGGGAATTTGATGAATGTGTTGAGGAGAAGTGGAAGCATCGTCATCATCAGCAGCAGCAAGGAGTAATCTCCTTCTTTTTCTCTGCACAAAAGTAAGTGATCAGTCGGGCGTGAATGCAAATTCAGATGATGCTGTAAATATGTAAAGTGAAGGCTTACTTGGTAGAGCTGCCCTGAAGGATTTGATGTTGTTTCGCCAACCATTTGGCTGAGAGGGATATCCCACTCACTTAGGTCTGTGCATAGAGCAGGAGCAGTGGAAGGCTCTTCTCTCTTCTTCGCCGTGACCTCTGTCTCAGCAGGGGTACGGGTGGTAGCTCCTCTCTGTGCTTGTGTCTGCGCGGCTGCGAAAGAGTCTGCTATTAATTTCGGAACTGAGGGGGTGTTTGTCTGGGTAGTTGCATCCATTGGATCCTTGCCTTTACGTTGGTCCCTAACCAATGGTTCAGCAGCAGGCACAATTTTGGCTGTCAAGGGTTAAACAAGTTAGTGTTGTAGAGAAAAAAACAAAACAAATTGCATGACACAGTCAGGGATATGAAGTATATGAAGGAAGGATACCTGTAGCCTTAAGCTTGGAAGGCGAGGATATGCGGCCCTGAATATGAATACAAGTATCGTTAAGGCAACTTTCAAGTGGCTTGCAGAAAATAATGGCAGTCATAAGTCCCCACCAATGGTCAAAACCAGCCGAGCAGTCCGAAGCAGGTTTGAAGAAGAAGGGGCCAAAATCTTGGAAAAGTTTGGTGTTCTCTGTCAGAATGGATTCAGCTTGTGTAGGATCTTTCAAGTGGATTCTGGACCCAATCTCCTCATGGATGGTTGGGAGGAAATAAGGATAAGGGATAGCCTGGGAAAGACCAAATTGCCTGGACCATTGATTGGGACAGTATGTCTCAAAACTGCAGCTGGATAGCTTGGCGGAGGATATGGAACAGCCAACCAAGACATGTCTACAGGTGAGAATGTGTCTCCAACTCTCATTTTGTTCTTGGACTTGCTCATTGTGTAAATCAGAAGGGTCTGTGAAGAGGAAGCGAAGTCTACTGGAGGAGAATTCAAAGTTTTGAAATGGCATGTACAAGTTGGAAGGTCTCTGCGAAGGAAGGTTGTAAAACATGGTAAGATGATTTGTGAAAGTGAGTTTTGAATGGCTGTTATAAGTGAGCAGTTGCTCAGCATAGGAGTGGCAAACAGGTTTCAAGGTGTTAGGTGGTGGGGGTCGTGCCTCAGGGAAATAGGCATACAACCAGGCCTGGAAGAGCCAGAAGGGGCCACCACAGTTGCCAGAAATCTTCTTGTCGACAAAGGAAAATAGGGCCTTGTAAAGGGTGGCAAGAAGATAAGGGGCTAAAGCCATAAGTTGGCCGTCTTGCATACACAAGGCAAGGGGGAGGTATTCTTTCGTGATCTTGTACCCAGGGACACAAAAAAGAAACTCACAAAGCCAAAGTAAGTAAAAAGCAGTTCTTTATTTGTCATCGACAGGGGAACCACGCTTGCCTTGATATTTTTTGGCAAAATCTGTATAGCACATGTCAGTGTTTAAAGTAAATGTCACTTTTGGAGGCTCAAGGAGAGCATGAATTGGATTGCCCAAGATTGGCAGACCAGTCAAGTGAGCTACATCTAAGATGGTAGGGGAAATCATACCAAAATTGAGGAGTAGGGAGTTACTAGACTGCGACCAAAAGCATGCAGCAGCAGCAATCAGCCCTTTCTCCACGTCATAAATTTTAGTCGACAGTCTAATTGCTTCAGCAATGCCCTGGTGCTTCCATACTTCGGCGTCGTAACCTTCAATTCTCCTGGCCCAGCTTCGTCAATCAGAGTCTGGTGACCTCCACCCTCTGAGTGGGTTTTTGCTGACATTCCAGTTAGTCCACTTGAGTCCAGCTTGGTTGAGAAGAAGGTTCTCACCATTACCAAGGGGATAATATGGAGCTAGCTCGTCTGGGAAGTAAGACGCGAAGGTAGGGCCTAGAGTAGCCTTAGCGACAGAGCTTGGGCTGGGCAATAGGGTTGCAGCAAATTTTAGAGGAGCGATAAGTGCTCTGATAGGGTCCGGGAAGCGGAGTAGGTCTTCATTGTTCTCCTCAGATGGAGATGGTTGAGATTTTTTCGGTGCCATGGCTTAGGGTTTTGTGGTGCTCTGGTTTTGAACGGCAATGGTTGAGAAGGAGTACAGTCTGGGGAGTTCGAATCAGAGGGAAATGAAGTGGTTTGAAGTTGAAAGGGTGGGTCTTTTATAGCTTATGATGGGGCCAGTATATTTAAAAGCTCTTATATTGGGCTGTACTTTATGTTTGTTTTGGGCCCAAACAATGGCCCCCTCGTTGAAGTTAAATATCATATGACTTGGACCCCCATGACCCCCTCTCTCTCTGATTGGCCACTTTTTTTTTTTTCAATTTCTTATTTTTTTTCCTTCTCCAAACAGCAGCCCCCACGTGTGTGTGTGTGGGGGGGGGTGGTGGTGATTGGGGGGGTCTCAATCACTTCCGCAATATTTAACTTGAACATGGGGGCCATTGTTTGCACCAAGTTTTGCCAGTCTCTGTCGACAGATGGTCCACTTAATCGAGGGCATGTGGCCAAGTCTGAAGGAATGTCCACGACCTGAAAGTGGGCTCTCTGCATGTGGGTCACCTAGAAGTGATAGGGGAAGTTTTTACCACCAGTCACGGAGTTAACGAGCACACTTTCAGGAGGAAGCATGAGACAAAGCAGGAGCCTTGCTCTGTCAACAGAAGTTTAAAACAGTTGGTGGCCATGAAATAAACACAAGAAAAGGGAGCTCGACAGATAGAAGTGGAGGTTTAGTATTGATATCCGTATACTGTTTTTGTGGCCCATCATTGCATGATCCCACACGTCTACACCATAACTGCCACTGTAACTGCCCCGACTTCGAATCTTCAAGTCCACTCTGCCAAATATTGACTCTTCCCTGTCGACCTTCCTTTTCACCATTGTGGGGCATGTCCCTCATCATTATGAGACAAAAATCGACAGAATATTGTCCACTAAACACAACCACAGTCCTTGCAAACTGGGTCAATGAACCGCAACACTTGGCCACTCACAGTTACTGCCCCTAACTATGAATCATCAAACTCTGCCAAATATTGAATTTTCCCTGTAATTTAATCAAAATATATTCAATGTCGGTAAACTTGAAAATACGTTTGAAATAACCTTTTTCTGTATTGTAATGACTTAAACACAATTGTTGTCCTACATTTTACGTAACGAAAATACACAACTTATTTATATCAAAAACAAAATATACATCTCGGGTTTATAATCAAAAAAATGGGAACTATTTTTTTTTTTAAAAAAGTTCACTCATATTTTCACCTACATTCTGATTGGATATTAGATTAAAAATTCCTCTTTGCACCTATTTTTCCCACATCCTCCCAACAGCTGCTCCATTCAACTAACATTGAATCTTGCATGCCACCTGACTTACACGCTGGAGCAGTTACTGGCAGTGCTCATGGATTTAGTGGCCACCCTCCAAGAGGAAACATGAACGAATTGGGAGTCTATCTGTCGAGGAAAGGCTACAAGGACCTGGGCACAGGTGGTAACTTCAATTATATGCACTTCGACAGGTGGCAACTTACTTTCTACATTGTAACTTCTGTGTAGTTTTTTCCCTTCTACTTTCTACTTTGTTACAAACAACACAACAACACAACAACTTACTTTCTACTTTCTACTTTCTACTTTGTTACTTTCTACTTTGTTACCATCAGTTCATCGAAAGAAGTCTTCATCCATTTCAGGCATTTGAACCAATACCACAATTGCTTGATTTTCTTCTTGAACTTGTCAACTTTAAATTACTGCTTCGTTGCTGTCCATATAGGCCCACCATAATTTTACTAACAATAAACCCATACTTCCATAGTAAACATTAAATAATTTCACGACAAATCAATACGAAGCGAAACACATCGTTAGTTGATAAACCACACCGCAAAAAACCCTTCAGTTAGATCCAACCAAATATGGAACAGAAACAAGCAACCCGCAATAGGAATCTTGGAATACAGACATAAGCCAATTTCCCACCCAAAACAACACACAGACAACCCATATATATCTCACCTCACCTTCAGTTAGTTTTGAAAATGACAAGTCACTGCAAACACAAATGACAACATCACTCTAAACAATATGGGAAATTTACAACTCGTGGCCTTGTACATAAGTAACGTTGTGCCATTTCCTGGCATTGTACATAACCAATTATTTACACGTTACGTACAGCAATCCATGCAAAATGAAAACTACATACATTATTTCCATGTGTTTTCAATAGCTAAGGGAATAAGTAAATCATACAAATTATACAATTACCTGATTCACCTCATCAATTGTGTTCGAATCATTTCTCCACACTGCTGCTTCAACACTACCGTATTGGCCCACAGGCTGCTTGGAATCAGGAGAAACATCAAAAAATAGTCGCCGTTGCTTAATGTGCGGTGTACTTGGATCCACCAACCCAGTTTTGCAGCGAACGGGCAATGACTCCGCATTGTACTCACGGTCAGTTATGTGGGGTGTATCTGCATCTGAGTTATTACCCACTGTTCGGCTAAACCGAACCTTAGGACACGTTCGCTTTGTGTGCCCAATGCATTTGCAATTCCCACATTTTCTTGGTCTTCGACAGTTGGACGAGGCCCGTCCTGGGTTCCCTTTTGTCTTCACAACATCAGGATCTTCTACTCCAAATTGTCGACGGAATGAATGTTTCCCTTTGTCTCCATTCCCACCGTTCAAATTCCTCTCATATAACTCCTTCATCCGGCTCGTCATCGGAAGACATGCGTCCCTAGCATCCTTGAAACCTTCCGTTGATTGCGAGGCATAGAAACACATTTCGTTGTAGGAAGAACACAATATCCCATACCGGGCCGTCTGTGTTGTAGTGCTATCAATTGAGGGTTGAGGCCATTGCTGGCCATCCTTGCTTGCAGCCCTTGTCCATCTATGCAGCACACAAGTTGGGGGAATTTGCGTTAAATTTTCAGCTTTCATAACACATATCATGTGGCAGCAAGGTAGCCCCAACGACTCAAACTTCATGCAAGAACATCTCATTGCAGCATCCATTGGACTGTGTGTTACTATCCATGATCTGTTCTTCACTCTGTACTTATGAATATAGTAGCATTTCTGACCATCCGGCAAAGGGAACACATCCTTCACATTCAACTTCCCCTCTTCTAAGATTTCATCACGGAACATTCTAAATATATTTCGGGTGAATAGCTCAGCTCCATGTCTCTCTATATCTTGCAATGGAGTAATCAATACCGGAAAAGTGTTATTTGTTTCAGCATCATCTCCAGCCTCGTTATACCTTATCCTTGCAAGAGCCCGATCATAGTGCCTAACAAATTCATATAGCTTCAATTTGTGTTGGAGGAAGGGATTGAAATAAGCATTCATACACTCCGAGCGCTGAGTGCTCTTCATCCCAGCAAAGAAATGTCCACGCATATATGCCTCAGCCCACATATGACGCTTCTCATATGTCTCCAACACCCAACTGTTGGTTTGAAGTCCAAATTCTTCGACCATTGTCGTCCAGCCATGCTCAAACTTTGTCTCATCCGTTTCCATGTCCATGCACTGCTTGAAAGCATGTGCAAAGCCACTTATGTGAACATTTGAAACAACATTTTTCCCAAGATGCCAATTACATAATCGATGTCTTGCATCTGGAAATACTCTTCTGATTGCCACTCGCATCGACTTATCCCCATCTGTCAGTACGGACACAGGTGCTTTATTGCCCATCGCCTCCATAAATGTTTCCAAAACCCACGTGTATGTCTCAATTGTCTCATTAGCTAGCAAAACACATGCAAATATCGTGGTCCTAAAGTGGCTAGTCACACCAGCCAACATGACAAACGGTTTCTTGTATGCATTGGTTCTGTAAGTTGAGTCAAATATCAACACATCACCAAACTTTGCGTAGTCGGCCCGCGATTTCGAATCTGCCCAGAACAGATTTTGCAACTTGTTATCGTTACACACATCATACTTGTAAAAAAAACGTGCATCAACATCAAGTTTTGCGCATAGGTAAACCAACGCACCCTGCGCATCACCATCCTCAACTTCTGCTCTACGTTCGGCTTGAATATGGTTGTGCAGATCCGTGCGGATGAAACCAACATTCTCATAAGACCCGGACTGATTTACAATATAGTCCATGATTTGGCTAGTCTTCACACCGACATTGCGCATAGCCATTGCTTGAGCTTTGTCACCGCTGTTTAAACTGCGATGTGACCTCAGATACATCACACAGTGTTGTTCCGCCAATTCATGGTTGTGGTCTGCGACGAAGTGAGTCACAACATACTTTCCCCCTTCACCAGCATCCGCATCGTACCGTATGCGAAATTGGGCTTTGCAACCTACTCTTGTTAGTGCCTTGGGAGCTCTACTCTTCTCAGCAACACGGTCCAAGTATTTTGGTAATCTCTGACCTTCCCTTGAACACAACCACAGCCTACTAACGACCTTTCCCTCTTTATTTGTGTTAAATCTGGATTTTCGTATACTAAATCCCTTGGCTTTAGCATACGCATTGTAGAAATCTTCTCCATCTTCGACCGAATCAAATTTCTGTTCCAGAATAGCACGTTCAACATCACCAACCACGTCATTGCGATGAGCATCGTCAACCATTTCTTTTTTCACATCGGCTCCGCCATCTTCAACGTTCATATTGGTTGCTTCTTCATTGCTCGGACCAGCTTCGCAACCATGATCAGGTTCTGCCCGACTTTCATTCATCAAATGGATGTCATCTGCTTCATTTGGAATGTCATAATCATCACCTTCCCTTTTAACTTCCGCTGGGGCCATACTGCACATGACATTACTACCAACAATTACTTGATGACCGAAAATTGTTAACACAAACACAAACATGACATTTTCACATGGTTTACCTGTTTGTGCAAACACAAACACTCGCTTGAGAAACAGAAACAGAAAGGTTAGCTGCCAATGGAGGGGTTTCCGTTGGAGCGAAGCGTAGAGCGGTTGAAGTTAGGATGGGGGTTTAGTTGAGGGAAAATAACTGAAGTGAACGGGCCAGAGAGACAGAGAGAGAGACAGAGAGAGGGACACAGCTCCATACCTCATATCTAGTTCGAGAGAAGGGCTTCACTTCAGCAATGGAACCAACACAGCCTTCTAGTTACGTTGTTGTTGGAAATCGCCCGTTATACTATTCCCTACAGAGCTTCGTCAATGGAACGAACCCAACAGGGGCTTCTCCCTGTTAATGGAAATCAACGGTTACACTGACTCAACCTTACACAGAGAGGAGAACAGAGAGAGATAGAGACGAAATACAGAGAGTGAGTGGGATGCAATCATGCAAATACAAGCATTAACCGGTTGCCCCGGTTTCAACTTTTTCACGATTAAACAATTCAATGGTCTTGATCAATTATTGTAATCTAACGGCTAACAATTGGGTTGCATATGGTGTGCAACCTTAAGGGGGTTGCACACTTAAGCATGACCCACTACTTCAACGCTCACTTTCATCCATTTGGTAATTACTTTTCAAATTAACAAAAATATAAAAAAAAACTATAGTGTTAGAGTTAAATTAAAGATGTACTAACTTAGATTATAATCTACAGGAAATGGGGCAATTAACGGCGTTTAATTAACGGCATTTTATTAAACGTCACGTTTGCTAATTTTTAACGACGTTTTGCAATCGTCACATATTTTTTAAAACCAAAACGGCACCGTTTCTAGTTGAAGGCGTTCAAAAGCGCCTCCGAATGCTGTAGGTACACGCGCCCCTTTATGAAACCCTTATTTTCGAATCTGAGTCCAAAGTGTAAGCAATTTCGCGCACATGTCTCTCTCACTCTCTCTCTCTCTCTCTCAGCAACGAAGAAGACGGAGGAGATCAATCGGCTGTTCTTGAAGCTTGAATATATAACACTAAGTCTTAGCTTGAATACGCACACATCTCTCTCTCTCTGTCAATCCTTATACCCACACATTTCTTCATCTAAGCTCCATCTGCACCTGCGATTTGGAAGCGATTTGGAAGATTCAGATCGATTTCGAGATTCAGAGCGATTTCGAAGCTCCATCGCCACCGTCATCTGCACTGGCGAGGTAGCGAGCTCCACCGTCTCTCTCTCTCTCTAGATCTATGAACCTCATTTGCAGAGATTCAGAGAGAGGCATTCTGACTTGATCCTCATTTACTAAACTTTAATCGATACTCTCTCTCTCTCTCTCTCTCTCTCTCTCTCTCTATTTCTTTCGAATTTTACTGCATGTATAACATTTGTATACATCAATATGTGTGTTTGTTGAATTGTTGAATTGATCTGTTAGGTTCTTTTTTGAACTGAAAGAAACTTCTACACTAATTTTCATACGATAATTTGGATAAATAGGACACAATATTGGGCCAAAAAAGATGATAGTTCAACAAAAATTTAACCATAATTGTCAATCAATATTATGGAAATACATATTAGATCACAGAGCTACAAAACAAACATTTGTTTGCCTGTGTTCATGTAATTACCTATATATTCACCATTTACAAATGCAACCATTGGTGGCCAAGGTTTGCTATTTGTAGGACTGGGTTAATATCAGAATGCATTGGTAAGTCACGGCAATCAAAATGTATAATGCAAGATGAATTCAAAAAACATGTCAGATCTGTGGAAAGTTTAGAAAGAAAATTGTGAAAGTTGAGTAAGATAGAATTACCTGGTGTTGTACCAAGCATAGTCTGAGGTATCTTTAGTCTAGAGCTCCAATGGAGACTTGCTTTTTAGTGGTAATTGGTGTATGTTTGGAATACTTTCTTGGGACATTTCCCATTTAAGATTTTGTGCATTGTTTGATGGATGGAAATTCCTTGCATAAATATGTGTAGGAAGGTGAGTGTCATTAGCAACATATGAAAACAAAACTTTGAAGAGAGGACTATCATTAAAAATTTTGGAAGTACAGATACACAGTTGAAGTGTGTGTTTTTTTTTAGAAGGGCACAGTTGGGGTGTTAATTAGGCAGTGTAACCTCCGCTAGTTGGACTCTTTTCTACAAATTCTGTCATCTTTATGCTTCGTTGAACCTCTGCTAGTTGGACTCTTTTCTACAAATATTTTGTGCAAAATTTAAATAGATTTTCTGCATATTTTATTGTCTACTGTCACAGGGGTAAATGGATTTGCATTGGTTTGCAGAACTACTATCATCAAATTGTCTTGTGTTCTCTATTGATTCTTAAAAACCTTGCTTCCCACTTTTTTCAGACATTCGGAACTGGATTCGCAACATTGAACAGCATGCTTCTGATAATGTCAACAAGATACTGGTAGGGAACAAGGCTGATATGGATGAAAGCAAAAGGGTATGTGGTTTGTTTAAATCTCTCTCTCTCTCTCTCTCTCTCTCTCTCTCTCTCTCTCTTCGTGTGTGTGAGCCCCTGCTCCCCTTCACTTCTTTTTATATCACTTAAATTGCCTTTGATTTCAATTCTACTAGTTCAGCTCATGTCTTCAATTTAGTTCCATTTCAAAGTTTGCTTGTGCACCTCTCGAACCTGGAAATCTCTCCTCATAAAATCTATGTAGGCTGTGCCAACCTCTAAGGACCAAGCACTTGCAGATGAATATGGCATTAAATTCTTTCAAACTGTAAGTACAACACACTTAAATTCTCTAAAAAATTTATCAACCGTGTCCTTTTTACTGGTTAAACTTGCCGTTTACAGAGTGCAAAGACAAATCTTAATGTTAAGCAAGTCTTCTTTTCAATAGCTAGGGATATAAAACAAAGGCTCGCTGACACCGACTCCAGGGCAGAGGTATTTGAATCACATGACACGTGTCTTGTTTTTTAATTAAGAATTTCACTTTGGGGTCACTCTGTTCTAAAGTGCTGAAAACTACTTACAATTTGTGTTTTGCAGCAGCCTCAAACTATCAAAATCAATCAACCGGAGCAGGGGGCTGCAGGTGGTCAACTTGCGCAAAAATTAGCTTGCTGCGGTTCTTAAACGAACAAGTTATTGCAGGAGCAATGGTAACGTATTGGAGGCTGCTCTTCGGAGAAAACCAGAATGAAAGAACTAATTATGATGGCAAATATAATGCGTACTTGTAACTTTTTCTGAAAGTTAATTCTTTCCAAACTTGTTTTAGTGTGCATTACAGCTGGATTTGGATTTGTTTACAATCAGTGTTTTGAAGGAGTTTTTCGAAAAAACCTGGTAAATCTAGTTGTAGTGATAGACAAATTTGTAGTTTATCTGATTTTCCCTTTTGTAGTTTATCTGTATTGCATCTATAATACATATAAATGTTGACATATATTTGTATCTGTTTGTCTTTACATACATATATTAGGTTTGTGGATACCATATTCTGAATCTGAGTAAACAAAATTTGAATCTTACCTACTTTATAGTTGATTCTGTTATGGAAAAGAATGCAGAGTATGTGGGTTATTTATTGGGAATTTGAATCCCAAATGAAAGGCCCACAGTTTTGAATCAAATATACATACATATTGCATGGAGCAATCAGATTATGTGTTTTATTTTCCAAACAAGTGTGAGACAAGAGTAATAAAAAACACTATGGCGTTGCTTACTTCTCTTATAGCCTTTTTCTACTTATTCTTCCCCATTACTCTTCTCCTCCATTTCTACTCTTTTCTCCATGCAATAGATGAAATACAAAGAATTATACCTATCAATTCTGATCAACTAGGAAATTGAAATTAAACTTTATATTGCTGGATAATAAGCTTAAGGAACCTATCTTGGATGAAATTTTATGCATTAGTGAGGCATTATGAGCTGAATTTTACAACACATGATACTTCTTTTGTTTTTATTGTGTATATCTCTGAATGCAGGCCTATAGAACAAGTCAGGAGCCTAGTGTTCTTAAGCTTAAGGAACCTGCCTTGGATGTTCCTATAGATGTTCCTATGATACTCCATCTGAGGTATGTAGCTTTGGTACTTACATATCATGGGATCCATTGTGTTCCTATAGATGTTATCCACTGATAAGTGCAAATTATGTATGTTATCAGTTCATGCTTTGTTTCTTGCTCATTATACACTTGCTAACTTGCCAAATATAAACATTTTTAGGTTGTCTTGCTGGAGTGGACAGATGATTTGGAGCTGTTCATATTAATTGGGTGTGGATTCTGAGAAATTACCTGCTGTCTATGTTTATTGTGATATATGACTTGAGCAACTTGTTATCTATGTTTATTGTGAATTTGAGTTTTTAGAATTCAGTCTGAATCTGTGAACAAAAAAACAAAAAAAATTGGGTGATAGTTTTCCCTTCCTAGTACTGCATATCTTCAGTTAGGATTATTTTATTTTATTTTATTTTTTAGGACTGGAATAATTTTATATATCTAGCTCACTTATGTGGGAAGGAGAGCCATTAAGTGGTAGGGGCAGGTGAACTCGCAACAGGTGAGATTACACCCTGATCTTATTTGTTGTTAAATGGTGTACAAAATATTTTATTAAGTTGCAGGATTCAAGAAGTGGAAACTCATCCTTTTTTTTTTCTTTTTTTTTTTTTTGGAATCTATGTTCTAAAAATTCTCACATTATGTGGAAGCATATGAGAGCTCTTGAGAAAGTCTTGCTATAAATAGGGTAAGGATGTGTACACTTGTAATATGATTAATGAAATTTGTTGAAATTTGATATGAGCTCTTGAGAAAGTCTTGCTATAAATGAGGTAAGGATGCATATAATCTATTTGGTATTTATTTAACTGACTATTTAAATTAAGAAGCAATTTAAAAGCTTCAAAAGCAGTGCTCTATGTGATCATTGTGAGTTGGTTGAAACGAACGTAGCTTCAAAAGCTTGCTTGTTCCAACACATGTGGCTAAGTTCATTTGGACACAACTTCTTGCATTAGATTGTAATTTTGTGGATATGTAATAGAAGTATGATCTATGGCATAATTTGCAATTTGCTATTGCTGTGACTTGTGAATTCTGTACAAACCCCTCTCTCCCCAATACCTGCTATTAATGAGTATCTAAATTGTTACATTATCAGGATAATTTCAGTTCCTCGATTCCAATGGATGGAAAAACAGAGCTTCAGATTTTATCTTTCCAAGCTCCCAAGATCAGACTCCCTCGTAGTTTGTGTGTTGAAGGGAATGAAACAATGCAGGTGTTGTCCGCTGGCACAATTCACTTCATCTACCTTAACACTAGCTTTTGGATAGTTGTGCCCTACCATGTTGCACTTGCACATCTTACACTTGACATTCAGACTTGTCAACCCATTGTCAAGATCACTAGTCTTTGACCACAATCTTTCACTCTCCCATTGTCATAGCCATAGCCTAGCATTCAAAATACTGTAATGATATTGCTATAAATTTTGCATTCCTTTCTTGTGGGTTGATGACGACTGCCATCTATATTGCCATTAATGCTGACAATTTAATTTGGTGAGATGAACTAAATTATGGATCTTCACAGGGAGTGAATTTTCCCTTTTTGTATTTTGGTATGGGATGTGAACTACCTTTATTTCTTAGTGTCTCTGATCATAGAAAGTGACCCTTGCTTATGTTTCAAATGCCAAATCTGTTGTTGGAAGGTATTGACATTTAGTGCGTAATGCAGCTTGTCCCTGGTGGTTCTCCTGGTCCAGAATGTGTGGTGGTACGCAAGATTGCTTTTGTTTGTGCCATCAGATTGGCAGATCTAAAGAAGAATGCTGATGAACAAGAAAGTCTGGTGTTTGCTACTTTAGTTGGTGACCTGGTAGTCCGAGGACTAATATGATTTTTTTTTTTAATTTTTTTTTGTTGGTTCTTGTATTTGAAATAGAGAGGTTATTTGCATTGATAACTTGTTCTTAACTCAATAACTCTCCAACGACCATATGAAGATTTCTAGTGTGTGAGAAATATGAAATGTTTTTTGTGTAACATACACCGTTTGATTTGTGTGAATGTTTTTTTTTTGCACAATGATTGTGGACTATCATTTGATAGGATTTTACTATATGAATGGAAGTTATTATTTTATATTAGTACTATTTTAGTTTTATTATAGGTATTTTTTAAGTTCAATAACAAAAAATTAGCACAAATTTTTTTTAAAAAAAAGGCTATCACGGCGTTTCTAAAAACGTCGCTAAATAGTTGGGAAAAAGAGATACGGCGGCGTTTTAAAAACGTCGCTAAATGGCATGGTGACGTCATGTTACAATTAGTAGAACTTTTAGCGGCGTTTTCTAAAAACGCCGCCTATAGTGATATAGCGACGTTTCTGAAGCGCCATAGAGTTATAGCGACGGCCGCATCTTCGGCGTTTGGTGCTAAACGTCACAAAAAGATTTGACGGCGTTTTTAAGACTTATAGCGGCGTTTTTTAAATGCCTCTAAAACCCTGATTTCCAGCAGTGTTATAAGGCTTACAAGGTTAATTAATTATATTTATTACAATGTCATTATATTAATTAGATTATGGCTTTGTTTAGAATTTGGTTATTTTAGTTAGTTATTTAGCTATTTTAACTTGGTTAAAAAGTTGTGTTGGAGATAATGGTTTCTTTAGAGTTGATTTGATAGTTGTGAAAAAGAAGAAAAGAGAAATGATTATGGTTTGAGAAATTTAGCCAAAATCCCTCAATTGAACCCTTGTTTAGTGAAAAGTACATCCCAATTATTTTGCTTCATAAACTCCCTAAGGAGGAGGCGTATAATTCAGTAAAGACAAAGTAAAATATCTTTTTTTTTTTCTTAGACAATATTGTCAGAGTAATATGTTATTGTGTACTATAATAACATGTTACTGTCAAATAGAATAACACGTGTTACTGTTTAATCAATTTCGACCGTAAATTTTTTTTTTTTTTTTTTTAAGAATTGCATAGTTGACATGGATCATATTTAATAGATCTTGATGAGAGGATTCTAAGAATACTAATTTTATCAAAAATCGACATATATCTAGATCAAAAGTTATAGTATTATTTTAAAGTTTAATATTTTGATAATAGTAGTTGTAGGGGGCTTCAAGGTTAAGGAGGTGATTAGAGAGGCAAAACTATGCTAATGGTCCACTGATGGCGGAAATGGCTAGAGAATGAGTAACAGCAACTGTGTGGGAGTTGGAGAGTGTGTAGCTAGGTGAGGGTGTGGCTCAAGAAGAAGTATATGGCAGTGCTAAAATGGACAGCATCTCCCCCAAATCCCCAAAATTCTTCTTGTTGAACCTTGGGAAATGGGTCCTATTTATAGGCTTTTCCTTGGCATCAAGAGGACACCAAGTCGCCAAATAAAGAGAATACATGTGTCCCAGGGGATCACATGGAATATTCTGCCTTGAGCCACCAAGCTGAAGGTGCCACGTGTCCCTCTGCATGTACTATGTACTATGTACTATCTGTTTGCCTCCACAACCACCTTTTTTAAGCCTCGACAAGTGCAGTTAAAGTGGGAGTGTTTGCCTCTACACTTGCCTTCTCAGCCTAAACCTCAGCAAGTGCACTTACAGCGGTGAACCTTGCCGCTGCACTTGCCTTCTCAGTTCTATTTGGCCAATACATGTGTTCTTAGGACTCCATAGCCTGTTATCAGCCATGTTCGTGTTCACCCCAGCGAAACCTCCACCCTTAGCCACCTAACCACAAACTCCTCAGCTTCCTAGGGTGAAAACCACAGCCAGGCCTGTTATCAGCCATGCTATGCCTTAGTACCAAGCCCAAGGGGGCTTCCTTAGTCCTGCCTGTACGACTAGGGCAGGTCCATGACCTGGGTTATAGAAAGGGAGTCCCTTACACTCAGGCTACCCTACTCCCATCTTCGCGGGGTTGCTGCGGTAAACTGGTATCTCTAGGGCTGCTATCAGATCCAACTAATAAGTCTTGGGGCCTGCTATCAGCGCCAAATTAAATGAACTGTGGGGCCCGCTATCAGCCTTAGGCCAGTAATGCCTTGGGGCCTACTGTCAGCGCCAGACATTAGCCTCTACTTGCAAAGGGAAGCCTCTATTAAAGGCTGCTATCATATTGGCAGGATATTCCCTCTGCAACTTAGTTGCTGCAGCAGTAGTTGTTGCAGTAGTCATTTCTCGCGGCAAGTTCAGACGGCATGACCGAAGATATTAGAGGTGGCGGCGCCGACAGAATGCTTCCGCAACTTAGGCGCTGCAAGTATTGCCTCTACAACTTAGTTGCCTCGGTCTTCTCTTTCCCTCGGCAACTCCAGATGATTGTGACATCGACATTACTTGAAATGGCGGCGGCACCAAAGATACTTAGAAGCGCTGAGACAAAGTGCCTCAGTAACTCTGTCGCTACACATGTTCCCTCGGCAACTTCAAATGGCGGTGGAACCGAAGTTAATAGTAATGGCGGTGCTGAGGCAAAGTACCTCAGCAATTCTGCTGCTGCTACACATGTTCCCTCTGCAACTTCAAATGGCGGCAGAACCGAAGTTAATAGGAATGGCGGTGCTGAGGCAAAGTACCTCAGCAATTCTGCCGTTGCACATGTTTCCTCCGCAACTTCACCGCTGCAGGCGTTGCCTCTGCAACTTGACTTGGGCATTTCTGCTCTCTGAGTCCATCTGGAGCCCTGGTGGGTCAGACCTGCCTCGACCCACTTGTTGGCCTACTTCCCTTGGGCTTTGGCCCATGCTCCTTTTTTTATTCCTGGTTGCCCTCTCAGGGCGATCTTAGTGCTTGGGTACATACTTAGTTTGGGGCTTAATTTCTGACCCTCTACATTTTGCCCCCTACGCCCGTAGGAGACACGTTCCCTGTTTCCCGCATGTGCATGACGTCAGCGAGCAATCAAAGGGTTGCGTCAGTTGGGTCAGAAGTTGCGTCAGCTCTAAAAAGGTACCTTTTTGACTGCTAGGTCATAATGACCTAGGGCAGCGTGCCAGCACCCTTTGACTTTCTTTACTTATTTTCATGGCCAGCACGAGGTTTCTTCCTAACAGGGTTGCCCCACCTCCTACTGAGTAGAGGTAGGCCCCTTACTTTGAAGGGCTGGCCGACCCTTTCTGGAAGGCGATTGACTCATTTATTTCTAATGCCCCTCCTCTAGAGGAGCCCCTACTTCATTTTGGGTAGGCCACCTTGGAAGACGCGAACATGGTGAACCCGGTTTCTGTGCTGCGGTTTTATATGGAGTGTGGCAACTTTCCACATTCTTACATCTACTATCGTACTCATTCGGGCCCTCTAGCAGATTGGTCTCTTTGGGTAGATGACGTCATTGCGGATGGCGGCTTTGAGTAACGTCTGCGTGATGTTTGCCTTTTCAATGCTATTTTAATCTCGAGGGAGTTATTAGTGCATAAGGTACAGACCAACATTGATATGATTGTCTCTTGTTAGAGTTGTGATAGCCATACTTTTGCCTTGGCATGGGGGGAGATGACCCCGACCCTGGAAGATGTTGTCGTCCACTTGCGCCTCAGCACTCGTGGAGATCACCCCTTTGATCCAGCATCTCTGACCCCTACAGAGCAAGTCGCCGTCACTGCTCTTCAAATCGCCTTTTGGGAGGCACGAAAGTTTGGTTCCTGGTATGATCTTAGAACCAGGGAACTGCTCCAGGAGAGGCCTAAAAGAGATAAGACTACCTATCTTTCTTGGTTGAAGCATTTCTTTAAGGACTTGCAACCAATTGTAGGGGACATCATTGAGGAGAGCTGTGACTCTGTAGTCGGTCCAGACTACCTAGGTGACTTGTACTTGGCGGCATTCGTCCGTTATTTCATCTCATTCTTCGTCCTACCTAGTAACCCTGTCGAAAGCATCAATCCCCTGGTATTTCCCTTAGCTGTAAAGCTTTGCAGCGGTAATCAAATTCCTCTAGCTCCCCTCTTCCTAGGTAACTTATATTTTCATCTTGATCTCATCCATTCGGACATGGAGCGATCCATGGGCCGCTACGACGTGTAGAGCTTTATGCATACCCAATTCCATATTGCCTTTTTCTATGAGAGATTTCATGCCATGGGCCCTATCCTTGAGGAACACGAGTCCTTCTTTACTGATGAAGTCTTTGATGCAGAAAGCCACCCTGTCCTAGATGTAGAGGGTCGGCCTATCACGAGGCAAGTGCGTCAATCCCTCCCTCGCATCTCTCGGTGGTCTGGCCTTGGCACCAACAGGCCCTTTTCAAACTATGTTGACTATATAGAGGAGTGCATGTTCTGCCCTTTCACTCAAAGTCTCCTAGGCATTTCTGTTGTCCCCTTTTATTTTTCAGAGGCTCGTCACATTGATTTTTCTCTTGATAGTGTCCAGGCTAATTCTCTCCTTGTTGCTACCATGATTCGCCCCGGATTTCTGCCCATGTGGAATGAAGAAGGCACGTCCAGTGTCGTCTACGGACCGAACAGGGTTCTTATGCAATTCGAGATGGATTAGGGCATCCCATATGCTCCCCAGCCTCAAACTAATTTCCACCAGAGTTTTCAATGATTTATCTGTGACTACACTGCTCTACTTGTGGAGGGCTTAGGAGTCATGGAGCTTCCCTCACTTGGGAGGGAGGGTGCCTGTACTCTTGACAATTGGCTATTCTGGCACCGCAATCTCAATTCCTTCTTCAATTTTTGCAATAGTGCCCCGGTCGTCCCTACAATGGAACCTATCTCGCAGCCCGACCTATCCCTTCGTCTGCCTTTTGGCCGAGGGAAACAATCTAAACATATTCTATTGCTTTATGCTTCTATCCTTGCCCGTTGTGGAGAAGCCTCACCCGTCTGGGGTAATGTCTGTTCAACCCTTACAGATTGCTCCCCCCAAAGTGGGTGCACCAATACGCATGACCCGTTCCAGGCTGAGGACAGCCCAAGCAGCAACGGCATCAATTCCTGAGGCACATGCCTCGCTCAGTAGGAAGAGGCTCCGAAAGGTATCCATACTTAGACAAGTATTTTGTATTATTTCCTTGTACTTATTATGTTTACTGTAATAACCGCATGATCTTCTTCTTCTTTTAGGGACCACGGACCATAGTGCCCTCTGGTCCATAGGGTTTTTCTACTGCCATTGGCATTTCTTCAGACTCAGACGACAATGATAACCTCATCATTGCTACTAGGGTGACAAGATTCAAAACTTGCAGGACAGTTCTTCTAGACGTTGAAGAGGAACCAACTGTAAGAGGCGAACCGACTGCTGAGGCCGAGCCAGTTGCCGAGGCTAAGCTAGTTGTGGAGGCCGCAGACAATGTGCAAGTTCCCCCTACTATGGAAGTTGTAGCAGGTGATATTGCTACTGAGGGTTTAGAGCCTCCGCATCCTTCTGACTCTGTGCACTCCAGCCGTTCCTCTGTTAGCGGAGATGATTTCGTACTTGAGACCCCCAGAGAAGATCGCGGCATGAGAGAGCCACTGGAAGTTGCACCACCTCCCCTTGGAACTGTATCTGGCGATTTCTCTCAATCTACTGAGTCTCTGTTAATTCAACAAGCTCCACTTCCAGAGTTCAAGTGGCTGAATAAAGTGCAAGTGTAGCGGCTGCTGCCACTGTTCCTGGTGTGACCCCTCTAAACTTGGACCGACTTACAGAGGTAGCTGTCGCTTTAGCCGCCCACACTGTTACTACTGTTGCTGGGACCTCTGATCCAGTTGCTTCGGCAACCTTTGAATAACTGGCAGACTTGTATCTCACTCATTTTCCAGAACTGCCAGCTAACCTTGGGATGTCTCGAGATTTTTATACTGGGATAGATACCACTGCTGTCCCAGATTTGAACGTTGGAGATTGCCAAATGGATGACCTCTTTTCAGAGCGACATAATGGTGCCGGTAGTTTTGGTCTTTCTCGCGAAGCCAGTTCACCAGGTCACTAACCAGCATCTACCCACTCCATTGCTGTTGGGTAGTCATCTTAAGGGAAAGTGCACCACCCTTAGACCTTTGGTCGCTCCATGAGTCTACCTTCAATGATTAAAGCTGGTGGTGGTGTGAGAGAGTCCCCCCAGTCCTCAGAGAAAGTTTCTTTCCTAAGTAACTGGGTTTCCTCCGAAGCTGCTTCAACCCTTACTCGTATCCAATCACTGCATCTAGACACCTTTACTGCCTTTAATTTCCCTGGATCTATAGTACAGACAGCACTACTGGATTCACTTGCTGGCTTTATTCGTGACCTTGCTACCAAGCAGATCCTGACAACTCCCAGCAAGTTCGTGGAGAGTGCCGAGGCCAATTTGAGCGGCTTTAAGAGGAACGGTTTGAACTTATCATGGATGGGGGGCCAGGCTTCAGACAGTTGACGGTTTCCTCGAGCACGCTGAGAATGTGGCGATGATTGCGTCCTTTGAGAAGACTATTAAGGAGTGTGAGGGTGCCTTAGAGCAACATCGGCAGAACCTGGCTCCGTTCAAAGAGAAGGACTTTGCATTGGTTGCCCAGTTGCCTCAAGATGTGACTATGATGGACTCCCTCTTGAAGGGTTTGATTTGATGTAACTTTGTGACTTTGTTATGATTTCTTTCGTTTTTCTTTATTTTGTTGTTGCATCGCGCTTGGTGAGCCTTTTCTTTTCTTTTTCTCTGTCATAACTTCTTTTCAAACATTGTAATCATGTTCTGGAAGTTTGACTTTAATGGAAAGCATGGATGTTTGGTAGTACTTTTGGGTTTCATTTCATCGGTTTTCTTTACATTGCCTCTTACATAACTTCTAAAGATAAGGAAAGCACTTGAAGTGAACAAAACTTCATCATGACTAAGCTTTTACAAGTGTAAAATTTCACTAAGTACGAAAAACTTTACTCAAACTAAGTGAATGCTCGAGCAAAAGGTTTACTAAGTGTATGACACTTTCTTTACACTTTGCTTTGGAAACATTTAAGAAAGAAACTTTACAACCTTTTTCCTGAACAAAAGGAACTAGGGAAAATATTTTTTGATGTACTTGGCGTTAACAGGACCAATTCTGAATCCATTGTCTATTTTTGTCAACTTATAGTACCCGTTGCTGCTTGCCTTAACAACTTTGTAGGGGCCTTCCCATCTAGGTGAGAACTTGGGAATTGGTTTCCCCTGCATGATCGCATCCATCGTTTTCCATACTAAGTCCCCTTCCTTGAATTTTCTGTGTTGAATAGATTGATTGTAGGCGCAAGCTGTGGATTGATGATACTTTTCCATTCCCAAGAGGCCCGATCTCTTCTTTCTTCAGCTGCCTTTATGTCATTCTTCCTACTGTCTGGAACTAAGTGTACTGACATAGCCATTCTTGCTGAGGGTACTGCCAGCTCGACTGGTAACACAGCTTTGGATCTATATACTAGGAAAAATGAGGTTGCCTGAGTTGGCTTCCTCTTTGACGCTCTATACGCCCAGAGTGTTACGGGGAGTTGTTCAGACCATGTGGCTCCTGCTTCATCCATCATTTTACTCAGTATTAGGATGAGGGTTTTGTTGGTCGCCTCAGCTTGTCCATTCCCTTGGGGGTAATATGGACTAGACTTGTGGTGCTTGATCTGGTAGGCATCCAATAGCCTTCCAACATGGCAATTTACAAAAGGAGTTCTGTTGTCAGACAACATCACTTTGGGTATGCCAAACCTGTAGATTATGTTCTCTCTGATGAAGTTGGCTACTCTTGCCCCATTTGTCTTCCTTATTGGTATAGCCTCTATCCATTTGGTGCTAACTTCGATTGCTGCAAGTATCCATCTGTAGCCTTTGGACTACTGCGCTATAGGGCCTACCAAGTCAAATGCCCAAGTATGGAACGGATGGGGAGTCTTGATATTGTGCAGTTCAACTGCCGGCGCATGTATCAAATTCCCAAACTTCTGGTAGGATTTGCATCTCCTCACAAAGTTTTTAGCATCTTCTTCGATTGTTGGCTAGTAGTAGCCGAGGTGAATGAAATGTCCATATAACCGTTGTCCTCCTTGATGCTTTGTCTTGTGGGCTTCCCTCAGCACCTCATTGCATCTTAGGCATTCCTAAGCCTTAATTAAGCCATAATGAGGATAAGAGATTAGAAACACACTAAGAGCCAACGAAATAAGTTTTGTACAATTAGAACGTGTGTTTCAAGTGTGCATCTGTTATGTGTTGTGTAGGTCACGTGCCACGTACCGTGTACCGTTTGATCAAGTTTACTCCGTCTGTCTGTCTCAAGACTCACTGTGAGTAACAACTCTGTAAAGTTATGTTTAACTTAAGTATTTTCTGACTGGTATGGTATGATCTGTTTTCTGAAATGCTATCTTACAAATTATGAATGAATGTCCAATTTTCTTAAAAGTATTTGTGGCACCCTTAGTTCACGTGGCCCTTGCCCGGGGGTAACAATACCGCGGCCAACCTACACGTGGCCCTTACCCGGGGGTAACAATACTGTTGCCAATCTACATGTGGCCCTTGCCTGGGGGTAACAAGGCTACTTGTGCGCAAGATATGGACCTTTATGGTCGTTGGTACCAACTATGCATATGAGTCTCTGGACCAAATTGATCTGATAGCTAATGGGTGTACCACGTATGATCTTATACAAAATCTGATTATGAACATGAGTGTGTATCTAAATCTATTTCTATTTTGAAGTTTGAATATGTTCTGATTTAAATACTGGATCCTAACTTGTACTGGACATCATTCATAAAACCCCTTTACTCTGTTATTATCTACTGGGCATTCGCTCACAGTTAATATTATGTATGTAGGTGAGCCGGCACATGATCAGGGCCAGAGTTGACGGCCTTCTGTTTTGTTTTTGTCAACTAACTGTTGTGCCTCCCGAGGAGGTTCCGAGCGAAGCCTAAAGCCATGGCTATTTTTTTTGTATTCACGCTAGTCTTTGTGTATGCTCTGTAAAGTCAAGTCTTGGGAAGTACATTCTGTAAATACCTTGTAAATATTATGTATCTGGACTGGCATGTTTATGTATATATAAATAAGTTTTGAAATGTTCTGTCCCATGTACGTTATCACAGCTCATTGGACCTTGTCTATTTTGGTACTGTTTGGTGTAGCTATTAAAATAGATTATAGATTATAGCTTAACAGATTATAGATTATGACTTTAATCAGAAGCTGCTAATCTGTTTGGTATAGTTGTTGGATTATAGATTTAAGTTGCTGAGTAGTATTTGTTAAATAAGTTGTGAAGTAGCTTTTTCAATTAATTTTTATTTTTTATTATTCACTATTTGTCTATATTTTTCATAAAAAATAATAATAATATTTTATAGTCCATTTGGGTCTTTTTCTATTTTAAAAAAATAAAAAATAAAAAAAATCTAAGAGTATAACCGTGAATTAACATGTCCACAGCAGAAGCTGATAATCAGAAGTAAGGGGAGAGCAACTTCTCAGAATCAGTTTTTTTGACTTAAAATAAGTTATTAGAATCAGAAGCTATTTGAAATAAGTTTAACCAAACAGTCCAAAATAACTTTTTAAAAGCTAGAAGCCATAAACTGGCTCAAAAAAGCCCCACCAAACACCCTCTTTGTATTATTGCTTCCGCAGCCCCTTACTATATGCTTATTTGTTCAGAGGCCTTTGGTAATCCACGAATTACTGGCCGGTTACGGTGCTAAACCTACAGGGGCGGGTTTGGGTCGTGACAGCATGCTAAAGGTTCCCCCTCGAAGCTTCTTCGATACAGCTTGCCCTGGTCAAGGAAGAAGCGGAGGGCTCGCTTCTTGACTCTAATTGCATCGGCTTTATTCTCAGGCAGTGTGCCATTTCCCAGATAGTCGATATATGGCTACCTCCATTCTTTATTGCTTAAGAAATGGGCTTCCTCTTCCTTAGGATGGGACTGACACTTTGCACATTGCCTCTGCAACTTAGTACTTTCCTTTTCCATCTCTGGCCAGTAATACCCTTGTCCTTATATTCGTCAGTACAGATTGATATCTCCATCTCCACAGGACTTAGCATGGATCTGCTTAAGTTTGTAAGTTGCTTCTTGTCTACTGACGCATCTTGATAGCAAGTCGTTGGGACCGCGAAAATACAACTCTCCTCTGAGGAGGAGAAATGATGCAAGTTTTGCTGATCTGATTGTTCCTTGGCCTGTTTTCAGCTGCTAGATCATATCTGTTTTCCACCCCTCAACATCTTGCTCTGCATGTTCTTTGGTTAGCACTGCTGGTGTTGTTCTTTTCTCGATGACGATGGCTATACTACCATCTTGTATCTCCACATTTGCCCCCGGTGTAGCCAAGGCATCGGGGAAACAGTGTGTTCGAGGGGTATACTGAATTTGGACATCATCAAACTGAGTGAGTAACCTTTGAACTACAGTGCGATATGGGGCCAACAGGGGCTCCTTCAAGGTTAAGTCACCCATAGTTTGCTTAAAAACTAACTTGGAGTCGCCCAAGATTGCGGAGACCCTTTTTTTGGGCAGCTATCAGGCCCAGTATCAACGCTTCATATTCTGCCTCATTTTTTGAACATTTAAAGTTAAGCTTATATGATAGATGAAACTTTTCTCCTTCTTGACTGGTTAGCGTTACACCAGTTCCACCTTTTCCAGCTCCGAAAGCTCCATCAAACTTTAAGTCCCAATAAGTCTCAGTTGCAGCTGCTGAGACATGGACCTCACCTGGTAGGGGTACCTCTGCAGGTTCATGTTTACCGGATGGGAACTGGGCCAATAAGTCTGCAAGTGCTTGGCTCTTAATAGCCTTAGGAGTGACACAAGTGATGTCATATTCCGCTAGAGCCAGGTGCCATCTTGCCATTCTCCCAGTCAGAGCGGGCTTGCTCAGCAAGTAACGAACTGGATCACTCCAGGTCACAACCTGGATCGGGTGTGCCAAAAAGTAGTGGCGCAACTTCTGCGCTGTGAAGATTAAGGCTAAACAATGCCTCTCAATTGGAGTATATCGCGACTCGGCACCATTGACTTTGCGACTGATGTAATAGACTGGCTTCTCAATTCCATCTATGTCTTGGACAAGCAGGGCTCCAATAGACCGAAGAGTAGAGGTCAGGTAAAGTAGCAGAGACTTTTCAGGCTATGGGGCAATCATTGTAAGTGGGGAGGTAAGTGCTTGCTTCACCATATCAAATGCCTGTTGGTGTTCTTGCAACCATTCAAACTTGTGATTCCCTTTCAGTAGTGTCCCAAAGGGAAAGGTTATCTCAGCAAGGGCCGGAATAAACCTCATGAGGTATGACACTTTGCCTAGGAATTTCCTCAAAGCTTTTTGAGAGTGTAGCAGAGGCATCTCCATGATTGATTTGATCTTGTCCCCATCTACTTCAATCCTCCGCTGGTGTGCAAGGAAGCCAAGGAACTTGCCGGTGGTAACTCCAAAGGCACACTTGAGAGGGTTCATCTTGAGGCACAATTTGCTGAAAAACCTTTTCCAAGTTGCAGAGAAGGCGGTTTGCCTTAGTAGACTTGACCACCAGATCATCCACATATACTTCCACTTTGTGATGTAGTATGCCATGGAACACTACAGTCATAGCCCGTTAGTAGGTTGCCCCTGCGTTTTTCAAACCGAAGGGCATCACAGTATAGAAAAAATTTCCCAAGGGCGTTCTGAAAGCTATCTTTTCTACATCTTCTGGTGCTATTTTGATCTGGTTATAACCACTGAACCCATCCATGAAAAAGAACATCTGATGGCCCGCAATTAAATCAATGAGTGTATCAACATGGGGCAATGGAAACTCATCTTTCGGGCAGGCCTTATTTAGGTCGCGAAAGTCTACACAGACCTTGATCTGACCATTCTTCTTCTACACAAGAACAATATTTGCTAGCCAAGTTGGGTATTATATCGGCTCAATGAACTTGGCCCACTGCAACTTTTCTACCTCTGCTTTAATCTTTGCTTCAAGATCGGGGTGATACTTTTGAGTGTGCTGCTTGATTGGTCTAGAGTTGGGAAAAGTGTCCAGATAATGAGTGACAAGGGACGGGTCAAGACCAGGCATCTCATCGTATGTCCAAGCAAAGACATCACTGTATTGCTTTAGTAGTGTTATTAATTCCGCCTTAGTTGCTAGTGCCATTGTATCACTGACAAACACCGGCTTTGTAATAATCCAACCCTCGCATGTGTTTCCGATATATTTTCAGTCCCTCATTATGCATATTTATATACTTATTGTGAAATGTCACGTTAAATTAAGTTTAATTAAGTGAACCTTATGACTATGGATTCATATTTGTTGAATAAGGAGACATATCTGTCACAAATAGAATGTTTGGATTAAGAATGGAAAGCCTTAAGAGTTTGATGATCTAGAATTGACTTGTAAGGATCTGGAATTTTTCCCTCTGTTCGAGCGGGGAAGTTGACGCTCGAGCGGACTTTTGGGGTTCCCAGCAATTTTGCAGACAGCTTGAGATTCTGAGGGTTGTAAATTTCCGCTCGAGCGTAGAAATGGTCGCTCGAGCGGGAGGCTTTGTTGGTCCATACGCTCGAGCGCAAGGTTGGGTGCTCGAGCGGGTCTCCAGGTTGAATTTGAATTTCTGAGACACGTGGGTTCGTTTTTGACATTTTTATTGGTATGTTTGGAACCTCCTCATTTTATTTTGGGGTGTTGCTTGAGGTGGTAATATGATGGTAAAGTAAGATTGGACCAAAAACTTTAATTCGAATAATTCGTCTACGATCAGCTAGCAATCTTTTGCCTTTTTCTTTTTCCACACTTTGAATTTGGATGTGAGGTTAGAACCATTGGAAAGCTTATCTCCAGGGCTTAAATTTGACCACAAGAATGACCTAAAACGAAGT
Source organism: Camellia sinensis (assembly GCF_055761805.1). NCBI lineage: Eukaryota > Viridiplantae > Streptophyta > Magnoliopsida > Ericales > Theaceae > Camellia > Camellia sinensis. Next base: position 65,919,515 of record NC_138973.1, on the reverse strand, counting down.
TTGGATGGGAGAGTTATGCCTATTTGAAGTTTCGGAATCTGTGCTGAGAGCAGGTACGCTCGAGCGGGAATAGGGACGCTCGAGCGGGTTTTGCGAGTACAGCAACTTAGAAAACGGGATTTTGAGATCATTTCTTACTTTTTTCTTTTCCCCTCTTCTCTCCTCTCTCCCTAGGTCCGAAAACCCTAGGGTTTTGACCCCAAATCCTCACCATTTCTCTAAGTTTTGATCAAGATCCTCCACCAAGGAGTGAAGAAGGCATGAAGATCAACATTTTCCACCGATTGGAATTCCGAAATTATGGAGGAATCTCACCAAAGCTTGCTTGATTCTTGAGGTATGGAATCTTAGGAGTTAAATTAATGGGTTAAAATGGTGGATTATGAATCCTAGGTGTATAATCAATGGGAAAGGTTGGAATAAAAGTAATGGGTTAATTAAGTTTGATTTTCTTCTTGAAATTTCAATATTTTCTTGAAACCCTAGGTTGATTAATGATGATAACCAATGATTTGGCCAAATTGAAGGTAGAATAATGAAATTGAGATATTGAATTATATATATACAAGTTTAATTGGAATTTGGAAATATTTGAAAATTATGTTTAAAATTTGCGAATGAACTTTGTTATGAACGTTATAATTCATGCTACAATGTAAAGGAAAACTTGGGGAAATAATCTATCAAGGATATGGAAGACATGAATTCGGTTGTGGAATGATGAAATGAGATTCAAGGATTTAATTTGAATTATGTTGAATTGCAAATTGATGTGTAATTTGGTATAAAGAGAATTAAACAAGTTAAGAATGGAATAATTATATGTGACCCGATTTCTATGTGTATTATGACTTGTGTAGGGTCAACTACAGGTGCGGACCAAGCATTTGAACACTGTGAGTAGTAGTACGATAGTCGTGCATTCAATGATCATTAATGGTTCTTATTGTTAATATTCTGTTTCTTGCAAGTATGTTGATTTGAAAATCTAAAGGCATCATTGTGCAATACATTTTATTTATTGTTGACAAAGAATACTAACGTTATGTGCAAGATATCTATAGTGATTCATGACGAGCCACGGGAATGTATAAGCACTATGGAATTATGGTATTCACGTATCTCTGATATTATTCAATCCGTATAACATGCTTACCTTTTGTTCATAATTATCAGGAATGTCATGTTAGACTCAAGTTAACTAAGTTAACTCATGTGACTGATGTAACGGTTACCATTAGTACTCTGTTAATTACAAGTCAACTATGTTAACTTATACGAACGATCAAACAAAGGTGTATGCTTCTATGTGCTACTGAGTATAGATCAAGTGAACTACGTCATTTCCTAAAGAATAAAGAGAAATTATGTTCATTCTTGAAGAACGGATTTTGAGTAAATATGAGACAGTTATAGGTTATCAAGGGTAGACACCTTCGATGAATCAGAATACTTGGAAAGCTATGTGTATTCGCGTGAATGAGAAATTATTCAGAAACCACGACATAAGGGCAAAAGGTTTAACATGTTTCTGTAACCCTCCTGAAAATGTGAATTATTTTATCTTTGTTAAGTATACACATGTTACAAGTTCAAGTATGTTATAAGTATACGCATGTTACAAGTTCATGTATGTTATAAGTATACGCATGTTACAAGTTTAAGTATGTTACAAGTATACACATGTTACAAGTTCAAGTATGTTATAAGTATACGCATGTTACAAGTTCAAGTATGTTACAAGTATACACATGTTACAAGTTCAAGTATGTTATAAGTATATGCATGTTACAAGTTCAAGTATGTTATAAGTATACGCATGTTACAAGTTTAAGTATGGTACAAGTTTATATATGTTACAAGTTCAAGTATATACAAGTTTACGTATGTTACAAGTTTACAAGTTTAAGTCTGTTACAAGTTTACGCATGTTATAAGTTTAAGTCTGTTACAAGTTCACGTATGTTATAAGTTCTAGAATATTACAAGTTCTTAGTACCGAGGAACAAGAATGCTTTATATGGACTTGTTAGCACTATTGAAGTGCCAGGTATAATTAAGTTTGAGTTCTGATTTTTGTTTACAAATTAAGCATAATGCATATGTATGAATTTGTTTCCGTTTATGATATGACGTGATATGTATGGTTGGTCTGTAAAACCTGTTAATTACTAGTATGGAACTAAGTGCTACATTATGAGCCATCTCTAGAGTCCATGTGAGCCACCTCTTGAGTCCATACATATATGAATGAGGCTTATAGCCAATCTGGGCCTATGGCCATTCTATATGATCTATGAGGCCAGAGACCATTATGTATTTTCGGTATGGAGCAAAGTGCTGTGCGGAACTAAGTGCTGCAATGCGAGTCACCTCTAGAATTCGTACGAGCCACCTCTTGAGCCCATGCATATGTGCAAGTTATGAGGCCTATGGCCATTCCGGCTAAGTTATTATAATATGAAACAAAGTGCTACACAGAACTAAGTACTACGAAGTGAGTCACCTCTAGAGTCCGTGTGAGACACCTCTTGAATTCATACACACATGTTTCAAGGGCCTCGTGCCACATGTTCAAGGGCTTCATGCCAATCTTTCAAGGGCTTCATGCCAACTTTTCAAGGGCTTCATGAGATATGTACAAGAGCTATATGCCACCATGCTTAAAAGTTTAATGCTAATAAGTTCAAGGGCTATCGCCACTTTGTTCAAGGGCTTAAAGCCATTATGTTCCAAGACATTATGTTTCAAGTCAATATGTTTCAAGACTGGGCCTTAGGCCATTCAAGAATTAATACAAAATCAATTAACCTTATGCCTTATTATTTATGTATGCATTGATATGTATTTTAATTCAAGTTGAGCGTTGAATCGTTTATGTACTATTATTCACTGAGCTTCGCTTACTTTGTGCTATGTCTGTTCTGTAGGTAATCACTTTGGGAGTCCGTCTTAACCCTTGATGCTCACCCTTCAGTTGTCAACCTCAGTTTGTCCAGGCTCCCAGACCAAGTCTATGCATTTATGTCAAGTTCTGATAAGATTTTGGCTTGCACTTTAATTATTTACCTAAGTATTGAAATGTATATATGTGGTCCCTTTTTATACCAATGTTCGATTATGCAGTCATGTATGTGTATGGGTATGTATTTAAATAAATGGCTCTCATGAATGTGATCCTGGCATGTTAGGTTTAGCTCAATGGATGCTTTTCTGTGTTATTTTATTATATTAAGTGCTTCCGTTCAGGCCCCATATGATATGTGTATCAGGTTAAGTGTCCGTTTCTGTATGGGTCATGCCCGAACTTTTAGGGGCGAGTTTGAGGCATGACAGGCTTGCTCTGCCCAGGTAAGTCACTGAGATTGACCTCAACAAGTACCTCCTACTGAGGTTTGGGCCTATCTTGCATGCATGCAGGGGTGGGCTCAGGCGTCTCCACCAACCCTTCTTGGGACTCATTACCGTCACATTTATTTGTCTTGGGGCCATCCTCCCAAGGTATGAAGTCTGGCCCCCAAGACCGTCATAGGTAGTAAACTGTCTTGCCGCCCTCGCGCACCTTGACAATCTTGGGTGGAGGACTTGTGGATTTGTTGCTCCTTTTTCTGTCCACTGCTTTCTGGAGCAACCTCTGCATCTCAAATGTTTTCCCATTTTGACAATTTTACCCCTGCAATTTTACCAGTCCTTGGAGTTTTATCCGTTGACGACTCAGTAAAGAAAACTGCATCTAAATAGTGTGCATCTTCCACTCCGAATGGCTTTTCAGACGCGTTTATGGTAACTGTGCGTTTTCCCAACTATGGAACTTAGTCGCAGAACGAAGCTCGCCAACTACTAAGTCCACTACAGCATGGCCCTTAGTGACCTTTTTCTCACCACCAAAACCCGTTACAATAATAGGTTGGCGAACCATTCTGGACTCCGGGATACCAGCCTTTGCAAAGGTGTCAACGGTAATGATGTTTATGGACGCCCCACCATCAAGGAAAGCACGCTTGAACTCCACATCAATGATGTAAGTTGTGACAAAAAGAGGACAGTTATAAGGAAAAGGGTATGTTCTGTCTGCTTCTGAAAAAATAATGGCCCCATAATCTTCCTGGATGCGCCGAGGCTTATACTCCTTAGCCTCAGTAACTTCGGCATGGTGCACTTCAGAGATATTGATGAGGGCCTTTGTTATTTCTATCCTGGCAGCTTAGCTCAGGCCCAGTTGGTCAAAGAAGGTGTGAAACTTGATAGAATTTTGCAAGGCTTGAGCATGAGTATCCTTTGCGAATTTCGCCTCTGCAGGTACTGTTTCAAGGAGTTGGCCAGTTGCGATTTCTTCTAACTCATCATAGTAGGACAACATGTGCACTTGATCGTGCACAGGCCCAAGATAGCCAATCATATGTACATTCTTCCCATTCTTCTTGTGGTTAAGATAAAGGTCCTTCTGTACACCACGATTACCGACATCTTTGAACTTCAGCTCGTTCGCGTCAACTTTCTTTTTGAAGATATTTGTCAACGTCCAGCAGTCCCTAGTGGGGTGTCTGATGGTTCTGTGATAGACACAATAATCTGGGCTATCTTTGTCCTTCTTGGTTAGAGTAACATCAACCGGAGGCAAAGTAAGTTCACCATCAGCGACCTATTCCTTAACCAAGGCCTTAACATTCTCAAGGCTGGAATGATATGGATTTTTGTCCTCATAACTCTTCCTCTTTCAAAAAGACGAGGCCTCTGCTTGCGAGCGGCTTCCTCCTTTAGAGGTTACCGCAGCAATTCTGCTACTGCGGGAATAGCGGTGGCTATCACGAGACCTATGTAAAGGACCAGTGGTACTGAGGTTTCTAGCTGCCTCAACCAAGGCTGAAAAGGTAGGCAGATTATGGTTCACCAAGAAAATTTTGTAGTTGCGTATGGCACCCTCCACACATATACTGACTAAGTGAGCTTCATCCACTGGTTCATGACAGTCAATAACCTTGTCTTGGAACCGCTTAACATAGTCCAATATATCTTTGCCTTCTTTTTGGACATCTCACCCAAGTGTGAGAGTTGTAACTTTCTCTTGGACTTGGAAGAACTTCGTGTGGAACTTATTCACCGTCTCCTCCCAACTCTTGATTGAGTTGGGAGCCAAGTTCACATACCAACTGTAAGCCCTTTCAGTAAGTGATTTGGAGAACTCCTGAAGGCGCAGAGAGTGGTCACTGCCATGGACACCAAGAGTTTCAATGAACCTCACCACATGTTCTCTGGCATTGCCTTGTTTTCCACCAAACTTAATAAACTTGGGCACTGTATACCGAGTTGGGTAGGGCATGGTCAATATCTCTTGAGAGTATGGGGGTTTCACATCTGGGTCGGGAAGAGACAATAGTTGTTTTTTGCTACGCTATTGCTCGAGCATAGCTTGAACATCAGCTAGGGTAACAAAATGAGTGGGCTGGAATGGTCCGGTCTACTCCTGGGTAGCTGAACCAGAGGCTGTACCGTTCACCTGAGGTGCCACCGAAGGCACCTGGATCAGAGCTCGAACCTCAAGGAAAAGGTTAGGCACTGAGTTTGGGACTACTACAGGAGGAGGTGCTTGCACTGGAGCTGGTCTAGACGCCATGGCCATGATAGCCTAAGTGACAGTTTGCAAAGCTGCCAAAATCTCCCTCTGCGTATCCTGGAGTGACTGAACTGCCTCAACCACAGCACCGTGGTCATGGTCCTCCGCATGTGCTCCTTCGCCATTGGAAGAGCCTTGCTACAGTCGGAGTTGCTGAACTTCATCCTCTGCCATCTTTTCTAGTGAAATGTGTAAGCTACTGCGGGTATGAATCATCAACAAAGCAGCCTTCCCCAGTGGAGCAGCCAGAAATGTAGGGGGGTTCAAGGTTAGGGAGGTGATTAGAGAGGCAAAACTATGCTAATGGTCTACTGATGTGCGGAAGTGGCTAGAGAATGAGTAGCAACAACTGTGTGGGAGTTGGAGAGAGTGTAGCTAGGTAAGGGTGAAGCAAATGGCTCAAGAAGAAGTGTGTGACAGTGCCAAAATGGGCAGCATCTCCCCCAAATCCCCAAAATTCTTCTTGTTGAACCTTGGGAAATGGGTCCTATTTATAGGCTTTCCCTTGGCATCAAGAGGGCACCAAATGGCCAAATAAAGAGAAAACATGTGTCCCAGGGGATCACATGGAATATTCTGCCTTGAGCCACCAGACTGAAGGTGCCATGTGTCCCTCTGCATGTACTATGTACTATCTGTTTGCCTCCGCAACTACCTTTTTTGAGCCTCGGCAAGTGCAGTTGAAGCACGAGTGTTTGCCTCTGCACTTGCCTTCTCAGCCTGAACCTTAGCAAGTGCACTTGCAGTGGTGAACCTTGCCGTTGCACTTGCCTTCTCAGTTCTATTTGGCCAATACATGCTTTCTCAAGACTCCATAGCCCGCTATCAGCCATGTTCCTGTTCACCCCAGCAAAACCTCCACCCTTAGCTACCTAACCATAAACTCCCCAGCTTCCCAAGGTGAAGGCCACAGCCAGGCCTGCTATCAGCCATGCTGTGCCTTAGTACCAAGCCCAAGAGGGCTTCCTTAGTCCTGCCTTTACGACTAAGGCAGGTCCATGACTTGGGTAATGGAAAGGGAGTCCCTTATACGCGGGGTTGTCATGGTAAACTGGTATCTCTGGACTTGCTATCAGCTTCAACCAGTAAGTCTTGGGGTCTGCTATCAGCGCCAAATTAAATGAACTGTGGGGCCTGCTATCAGCCCTAGGCCAGTAATGCTTTGGGGCCTGCTGTGAGTGCCTTGCATTAGCCTCTACATGCAGAGGGAAGCCTCTCTTAAAGGCTGCTATCACCTTGGCAGGATATTCCCTCTGCAACTTAGTTGCTACGGTAGTCATTTCTCACGGCAAGTTCAGACGGCATGATCGAAGATATTAGAGGTGGCGGTACCAACAGAATGCCTCCGTAACTTGGGCGCTGCAAGTATTGCCTCTGCAACTTAGTTGCCTCGGTATTTTTTTTCCCTCGGCAACTCCAGATGATTGTGACACCGACATTACTTGGAATGGCGGCGGCACCAAAGATACTTAGAATGGCGGCACTGAGACAAAGTGCCTCAGCAACTCTGCTGCTGCACATGTTTCCTCGGCAACTTCAAATGACGGCGGAACCGAAGTTAATAGGAATGGCGGCGCTGAGGCAAAGTACCTTAGCAATTCTGCCGCTGCACATGTTCCCTCGGCAACTTCAAATGGCAGCGGAACCGAAGTTAATAGGAATGGCGGCGCTGAGGCAAAGTACCTGAGCAATTCTACCGCTACACATGTTCCCTCCACAGCTTCACCACTGCAGGCGTTGCCTCTGCAACTTGACTTGGGCATTTTTCCTTCTTGAGTCCATCTGGAGCCCTAGTGGGTCGGATCTGCCTTGGCCCACTTGCTGGCCCACTTCCCTTGGGCTTTGGCCCATGCTCCTTTTTTTATCCCTGGTCGCCTTCTCAAGACGATCTTAGTGCTTGGGTCCATACTTAGTTTGGGGCTTAATTTCTGACCCTCTACAGTAGTATATGTTGAACTTTTCAAGAAAAACTTTTTGTACTTGTCCTTAATGTGTTAAACTTTTATTATCAAGGAGTTTTGACCAAATCTCTCTTATGATTTGGATGTGACATTTTATTTTATTAGCTATTTTAATATATTTTGTCTTTACATCCATTGAATATATTAAGCCCGAATTTGCCTGAATGAGACTCTCCCGGTAAGAGTTTTTAGGAAGAGTCTCATTCGGACAAATTCGAACTAAACAAATTCAGTGAATGGATCATTAATCTTGTCTTTATTAGCTATATATCCCAAATAGGGCTATATATATATATATATATATATTTTATAAATATAACATATATTAAAGCGGTTGGTTTCAATTTAGGTTAAGTTTGATGCACGAGATGCTTGAGAGGATTGAATATATGAAAATAGAATTACCCATTTAGCTTCTCGCAAGTTCAAATTTGAACTTAAGAGAGCTTAAGAGATCCAACTTCACTAGATTATATCTTGAAATATATATATTTCGGAATTCTCAAATAATCTACGAAGGCTGAGTATTTTAAAATAAAAATACCAAAACTACACAAAAACACTAGAAATTGATGTTAGAAGATCCTTGGTCTTCAAACTTGGCCAACGCAGAAGGTAACACAATAATCAAAGAAAATACCCAAATTAAACTTCTGAATTCAATTTAGCAATTGAACCCCAACATTAGCTCCTTTGGTTTAATTATAACTTCACAAGAGTATGTGGATGCTCAACATCAGTTGATCTTATAGCAATAATGCCTTTATTGACAAATCTCAAATGTGTCACATTATGTTTAAAAAAAAAAAAAAAAAAAAAAACAGATAATCACTTTCATTCAAGCTCAATTTGCGACGGCAAAGGTTTATTCGCAAAGAAAGCCTCTATGTTGGCTATGACTACCTCTTGCAGTGCTACAAATGCTTCTGGGGTTGCAACAGCCCTGTGTGGTGACAAAACAACGTTGTCCAACTCGAACAGTTCTCTCGGCACCTCAGGTTCTTCCTCGTACACATCAAGACCCGCTCCTCCAATGTCGCCCTTCACCAAAAACCGCACCAGTTCCTTTTCATCGATGAGGGCCCCACGACCAACATTAATAATGACGCCTTCCTTTCCCAGTGCGGTCATGACATCCTTGTTGATCATGTGGTGGGTTTCGTTTGTCAATGCACAACAAAGAATTAGAGCATCACTATTTGTTGCCAGGTCCATGACATTTTCGTAGTGAGGAAATGAAACGTTTGGCTTCTTCCTCCTCGAGTTGTAGGCAATGATGCAGCCGAAGGGCTCTAGCCTTTTGGCAATCATGGATCCAATACTTCCTAGCCCAATGATCCCAACCCGTTTTCCACCTAACTGAAATAACCACCATGTCTGATTGTCAGTAATGTTCACCAAGCTAAACAACAACTACAAGCAATACATAATTTAACAACTACAAGATTGACAGTAACCAGAACAACAACTACGACTGGAGCAAAAATTACCACTGGAAAAAGAAAGAATAAAAAATTCATAGGGGTTTTGTCATGCATCTTTAAAAATGGCAAATAGAAGACATTTTCAGAAGTGAAGAAATCAAACAGTGTGAATATCAGAACTTAAAATTGTAATTAACTTGAGAAACATTCCGGTACTCTGCCAACCCATGTGAAGCAAAACCATAATATAATAGTTTTCGTATTTGCACAATTGTGCCCGTAATTTGTCAATGGCTAGATCAAGAGACAAGCTATCATGTTGCATTCTAAAACTTAGAAGACCCTTCAAGATATTCACTCCACCTCAGAAATTCCATTCTATAATCTAAAAACACGCAAATTCATCTGCTTTGTTCTTTTATTTTTTTTATTTTTTAATGAATATGATGAATACAAAAAATCTGGTTAAAACCAATTCACTGAGCATATATGTGAAGGCACCCTCGGAGACTTTTATGTTGAGCCCCCAAATTCACTTGCCCCTTGAAGCATCATTTCTAGTTCAATGTTGTCCAAGAAAAGAGTTGGAAAAGGGAAGTGTAGCAATCATCTGAACAACTACATTAACGTAACAAGTCCACTGTAATGTCTTGATCATGATGCATCAAGATGAAGGACGCCAAAACAACCTAAATCCATCAGGTTTAAATCACTCCAACAGAAAAATATAGGAAGAACTACAGGTGGGAGAAGGGAAAAATAATTACAAACACATGGGGTGCAGTGCAAATGCTCCATGTGTTAATAATTTTTTTTCACTTCTCCCACCTACGTGTAATTCTCCCAAAAATATATTCTAATAGCATAACATGTGCCTCTAGAAATCTATTGAATAATCGATGAATGAGTGTGACAGACACTAAAACCACACCATTTGGCCGATGCTTATGTCCTAATTGTTAGTATATGGACTAAATTTTTTTAATAGGGGTTAAGGTTTCGATTCCCCCCTTCCCAACCTTTCATATACCCAAAAAAATTAAAAATTAAATATTTGAATGCCAATTTTGTTGCCAAAGTAATAATCTGTTTTACATAAACAATATACAATTGGTTATCCATTACAAAAACGTTTACCAACAAGAGCCAAACTGAAAGGTAATGGACCCAATTAAAATACACTGTTAAGTACAGCAATTGGGACTCAATAGAAGAGGGCTCGCTTCCGGAATTAAGGTTTTTTTTTGTTTTTAATTAATTACATAACTAGGTATATTTTAAACTTTATTCACAAACCACTGAAAAGTGTATTTAGCAAAAACATTTTCAAAGAAGCACGTTTGATAAACACATTTTTAAGTACTTTTGCTAGAATTGATAAACATGCCTATAAGCAGTTTCACATTAACAGATTTTTCCAAAGTTGAGAATAAAATTCGAAACAATAATTATACTAACACAAAATATGGAAAACAGAATTTTTTGCAAAAAGCATGTTGTTTTGTTTTCGCTTTTTATATTTTGATTCTTTTATTTTTTTTACTTATCTGTTGAAATAAGGCACATTAGCTTCTGTGAACAGTTTGTGTCCTCTTAGAGCATCTCCAATGGTTGAACACATTTTTCACCAAATTTTGAGTAAAAAAAAGCCAATTTTCTCATTCTGATACCAACAGTTCCAACCGTTCACTGTAGCGTGCATCAAACAAAGAGGTTCGTCCGGGAGTTGACCGGCCGATCGACCGGTAAGAGCAAATTTGACGTTTTTGCCTTCATTTTTGTTGCTTGAAAAAAATGCTAAGGTGGTCGACCCCGTAGTGTAAATTTTCACAAATTTCTACTTTAAAGAGGTCATCTGGTTAGACATCCGGCCGAACATCCGGTGGGTCCAGCTCAACGGCTATGCACAGTGAATTGGTGAAAGGGACAAGCCGTTCTCAGTTTTGTTGGAACAATCTTCTGTGTAAATAAAATAACTTAAAAAAATTCAAACAAAATAAAATAAAACTTAAAGAATTTATTTTGTTGAACCGAATCAATAATTTAAAGACCAAGTCGAGTGTGTGACACTCTGTCCTTAAGACAGATTCGCCCCGCTACGGTGCTTACGGTTATGTGGCGTCTATCTCCCAGGATACAATGATCTTCACAAATTTGTAGTAGCACTTCAAACAAATTTGTTCGACGAACCAGAACCTTGTGTTCTATAACTCTCTGAAATTTTTTCTAAAATAATATGAAGAATAAAGGACGCAAGAGAGCAAAATGAAGGCAAGGAAAATGAATTTTCGGAATCAATCAAAGGTGGAATGGGGCTGCCTTTAAATAGGCTTTGTTGGCACCTATTCAATTTGAATAGAAAATGTATGAAGAAGGGACATAACCCTTCCTCTAAAACAAAAAGACACCATGAAAGATTACACCCTTTCATTCAAAATGGACTCTATTTCAATTCACAACTACCTTCTTATAAATTTTCTAACAATCCTCCACATGAATGAAATTGACAGAGAGAAAATGCAACAACATAATGTAAATACAGAGAGTATAGAAATTGGAAATATTCTGCAAAGGATAGGTAGCTTTTGGCTTTGAACCTTCCCTTGTGAGACACTATCGGATTTACTAGCCAACCAGTGAACATGATGTCTTGAACTGATCAGTCGTTTGTGTAAACCAAGATAATAGAACTCACACAGTATATCCCTAAACACAGTTTAGCTCTCATTATTGTGTTCATTTTGGCCCTGAACAACCTGGTCTTTCATGAGTGCTCTAAAGAATTGTAGCCCTTCACAAATCTCATAGAACCGGCCCAGTTCACACTCACATAGGTGATTCTTATGAAGAGTATCCTGCTATACTCCACCAGGTTAACCTAGATATAAGAATCATTAAAAGTTTTACTTAACCTAAAACGCTGCAAACATCACTATTTCATCATAGAAATTGGTAGGAGTTAGAGTCCTCAGTGATCCTTCTAAGTCAACCACAACTCGGTTGTCCCTTTGAACCTAGATCTTGGGATCTCTAGTCAACTAGGTTGGGTTGCCGTTGTGGTAACTCTTATTTAATAGGCTTAAGTCCCATTCCCCTCGATGAATTCTCAACTAACTCTCTTGCTAACCTTTTGGTTAGTGAATCTACTATGTTGTCTTTAAACTTAACATATTCTATGGAAATAATTCCATTAGAGAGTCGTTGTCTTACGGTGTTATGTCGACGACAAATGTGTCGTGACTTACCGTTATACATATGACTCTGTGCTCTGCCTATAGCTGATTGACTATCACAATGTATGCATATAGCAGGCACCGGTTTTAACCATATTGGAATATCTTCAAGGAAATGGTGAAGCCATTCTCCCTCTTCCCCTACTTTGTCTAAAGCTATGAATTCAGATTCCATAATAGACCTAGCAATACAAGTCAGTTTGGAAGATTTCCAAAATACAGCCGCCCCACCAAGAGTAAAGACATACCCACTGGTGGACTTCGAGTCTCTAGTATCTGATATCCAATTTGCATCACAGTATCCTTCAAATACTGCTGGATATCTAGCATAATTTAGCCCAATGTTACGAATGAATCGGAGATATCTTAGAACCCTTATAATTGCTTTCCAGTGTTCTACTCCTGGATTACTCGTATATCTACTTAATTTACTTACTGCATAAGTTATATTTAGGCGAGTGCAGTTCATCAAGTACATTAAGTTTCCAATAATTTGCGCATACTCTAATTGAGAAATACTTTCCTGTACATTCTTAAAAAGGTACAAATTAACATCTACAGGTGTTCTAGCAAGATGATCATCATTTTTGCTAAATTTGTCAAGTATTTTCTCAATGTAATAAGATTGTGACAAAGCATATCTTTCTGATGTTTTGGTAATTTTCATACCAAGAATTACATCGGCAATGTCCATGTCCTTCATGTCAAAATGTTTATTCAACATTTCTTGATGATTTTAATCATATCATTATTACTACCTATGATGAGCATATCATCTACATAAAGACATACAATGACATAACCTTTGTCTGTATTTTTAATATAAACACATTTGTCACACTCATTAATTTTAAATCCATTTGACATCATTGCCTTGTCAAATTTCTCATGCCATTGCTTTGGCGCTTGTTTTAAACCATATAATGATTTAACCAATTTACACACTTTCTTTTCTTTTCCTGGAACAGAAAAATCTTCTAGTTGTTCCATGTAAATTTCTTTATTTAACTCACCATTTAAGAAAGCGGTTTTCACATCCATTTGATGAATTTCTAGATTGTATAGAGATGCAATAGCAATTAGCATTCTAATGGATGTTATTCTAGTAACCGGTGAGTATGTGTCAAAGTAATCAAGACCTTCTTTTTGTCTAAAACCTTTGACCACAAGTCTTGTCTTGTATTTGTCAATTGATCCATCCGCTTTCAATTTTCTTTTGAAAATTCACTTATATCCAAAAGGTTTACAACCTGGTGGCAAATCTACCAATTCCCAAGTGTGATTTTGCAAGATGAATTCAACTTCACTATTGACAGCTTCTTTCCATAAAGGAGCTTCAGGACTGGACATAGTCTCTTTAAAAGTTAAAGGCTCATTTTCTAGCAAAAATGTTAGGAAATCTGGACCAAAAGATTTTGAGGTTCTAGCACGTTTACTACGCCTAGGTTCATCTTCCTCATTTTGATCTAACTCTTATTCTTGATCATGTTTTTGATCCTGACTAGTAATAGTAACATGAGATCTTTTATGGTTACTAATCTCTTGTCTAGTCTTATTTGGAAATACATGTTCAAAGAAAGATGCATTCCGAGATTCAATAATAGTATTTACATACATTTTGGAATGTTCTGATTTATGTATCAAAAACTGATATGCACTATCATTCTTGGTATAACCAATGAAAAAGCAATTAATGGTCTTAGGACCTATCTTAGTCTTTTTAGAACTAGGAATAGCCACTTTAGCCAAACACCCCTACACTTTTAAGTATTTGTAGGATGGTACTCTTCCATGCCACAATTCATAAGGTGTTTGATTCATTTTCTTTCGGGATATTTTATTTAAAATATAATTAGTAGAAAGTATTGCTTCCCCCCCCCCCACAAGTTCTGAGGTAATCCAAAACTGATTAACATGGCATTCATCATTTCTTTTAAAGTCCTATTTTTCCTTTCAGCAATTCCATTTTGCTGAGGTGAGTAAGGAGCGGTGGTTTGATGAATTATTCCATATTCTTTACAAAATTCATTAAAAGGTGATTCATATTCACCACCTCTATCACTTCTAAGTTTCTTGATTTTCTTACCAAGTTGATTTTTAACTTCATTCTTATATTGAATGAAAGTTTACAAAGCTTCATCCTTGGTTCGAATTAAATAAACATAAAAGTGATAAAATACTTTTTCCCACATCTAGTTTGAATTGATTTAAAATCACAAATGTCACTATGAATTAATTCAAGTGGTTCCATACTTCTTTCAATTGAATGAAAAAGAGTTTTAGATAGTTTTGCCTCAACACAAATTTCACATTTATGATTTGAATCAATGTCAAATTTAGGTAAACATTCCATATTAATTAATCTACACAAATATCCACAATTAACATGTCCTAATCTACCATGCCATAAATTTGAAGACTCAAGCAAGTAAGAAGAAGATGTATTATTATTAATAACAGAAGGTACAACAGTCATTACATTCATTTTGAAAAGGCCATCAGACATGTAACATTTTCCTACATACATCCCGTTTTTGGTAAGTACAAACTTGTCACTTTCAAAAACTAGCCTAAACCCATTCTTACTCAACAAAGATCCGGAAACAAGATTCTTGTGAATGTCCGGTACATGCAACACATTGTTGAGAGTGAGTTCCTTTCCAGATGTCATTTTAAGTACAATCTTTCCTTGTCCTTCAACTTTTGAAGTTAAGGAGTTGTCCATAAAAAGTTGTTCACCATTGTCTACTGTAGAATAAGATGTGAACATCTTTTTGTCGGCACAGATATGGCGAGTAGCACCAGTGTCTACCCACCATTCTTTAGGATTTCTGACAAGATTTGCCTCGGAAACAACTGCAGAAAGATTTATGACATCTACGCCAGTAGAAATTTTATCAATTTCGGTCATTTTGGCTTTAGCGACCTTCTTACTTGATCTTCCTTTGCCTTTACGTTTGTAACAGCTATCTTTGGCCCGATATCTCTCTTTGTTACAAATGTAACACATGCCATTAAATTTGTATTTCTTAGTTTCCCCTCCTTTAGATAGCATTTTCTTCTGCCATCTTTTAAAAACAGTTCCTAAGAACTTCTCTGGTTTTTTACCATGATTCGCTAGCATAGTCCCAACATAAGGAGAGGTTGGCGTAATGGCAATCACCATACTAGTACTAGTTTGAACATTAGTTTGACTAGTTTTAGTAGCCATAAATTCTAAATTATAAAATAAAATTATAATTAGAATTTTATACTACACAGAAAATTTAAACCAAAAAACACAGAATTTTAAATTCTGTAAAAATAAAAGAAACAAGAATTGTAACTTTTATTTCCAATTAATTTGTAAATAAAATAAAATTTTATTTAAACAAATTAAACCAAAACTACAGAAATAAATTCTGTTAAAATAAAAGAAACAAAAACAAAATATAACTTTTATTTTCAATTAATTTGAAAATAAAATAAAATAAAATAAAATTTTATTTAACCAAATTAATTTCAAAACTACAGAAATAAATTCTGTTAAAATAAAAGAAACAAAACAAAATATAACTTTTATTTTCAGTTAATTTGGAAATAAAATAAAATGAAATTTTATTTAACCAAATTAATTCCACACAGAAAACTAATCCAAATTCACAGAATTAAATTATGTAAAAATAAAAGAAACAAAAATGTAACTTTTATTTTCCAATTAATTTGGAAATAAAATAAAATTTTATTTAACCAAATTAATTCTACACAGAAAATTAAATTTCTATAACACTTCAATAATTAAAATACTGGAACAGAATTTTCATTAATGAAAATCCAGAAAATAATTTTTAAAAAACCAAAACTTAATTTCTGAAAAAATTCCACAAAAATATATTCTGAATTATTAATGACACCAGTATCGTACTACTAGTTGTCAAAGAAAATAGACAGTATATTACTACTATCTGTCAAATAGCATATAATCACTATTTTTTTTTTCAACCAGAATATTATTTTGTAAATCTACAGAAAATAATTTTCTTAAACGAAGAAAGAGAAAAGGAAACAAATGAAAATTTCTGTAAACAGAATAAGGCGAATCTGTCTTAAGATTGTTGGAACAATCTTCTGTGTAAATAAAATAATTTAAACAAAATAAAATAAAACTTACAGAATTTATTTTGTTGAACCGAATCAATAATTTAAAGACCAAGTCGAGCGTGTGACACTCTGTCCTTAAGACAGATTCGCCCCGCTACGGTGCTTACGGTTATGTGGCGTCTATCTCCCAAGACACAATGATCTTCACAAATTTATAGTAACACTTCAAACAAATTTGTTCGACGAACCAGAACCTTGTATTCTATAACTCTCTGAAATTTTTCTTAAAATAATATGAAGAATAAAGGACGCAAGAGAGCAAAATGAAGGCAAGGAAAATGAATTTTCGAAATCAATCAAAATTGGAATGGGATTGCCTTTAAATAGGCTTTGTTGGCACCTATTCAATTTGAATAGAAAAGGTATGAAGAAGGGACATAACCCTTCCTCTAAAACAAAAAGACACCATGAAAGATTACACCATTTCATTCAAAATGGACTCTATTTCAATTTACAACTACCTCTTTATAAATTTTCCAACAAGTTTGGTGAAACGTTTGATATTTTCTCAATTTGATACTTTTTGGTGCAACCATTAGAGCACAAAAAGCACATTTTTTTTTATCAAATTTGAATTTGATGTTGGATTTGATGCACGGTTAGAGATAGCCTTAGTAGAACTACTCAATTTAAAATATACCTAATTATGTATTTACGTAAAACAAAAAAATTATTTTAATAAGGAAAATAAGTAATTGAAGAGCAATAAGAATCAACGATTATTTGGTGGTCCTCGACTATTAATCACAATATTTATTAAGTCATTTTTCAAAATTTAACAAAGAATATCTAAGATTTTATTATTTTAACTAATTAATAGCAAGTTAGAACAACATGTGGCATTGTCGCAGGAGCAAAGAAATAATTTATAACTACGAACTAAGCCTGTTAAATTAATGGATAAATTACACTATGACTTTTTATGTTTGGCAACTTTCTTACATTGTTTTTTTTTCTTTTTTTAACCCTTTATGTTTTAATTTTTTCTCAATTTGTTCTTAAAACTAATTTCGATTCAAAATTAGACAGCAAATATCATAACAATTATCATATAAGATAAAAAAATATATTATTATATTGGAATTGAACTTTATATCTAGAATATGAGTTATATATAATAAAATATTTTTATCCCACTTGACATTCAATATATTATTTTCTACCTAATTTTTAATAAAAATTAATTTTAAAAATAAATTTAAAAAATTTAAAATCAAAAGACCAAAAGTGGCCCAAACATAGGGTTGTTTTAAGAAAATAGTAAAAAGTTAACTTTTAAACTTTTTTTTGACTTTTTTTTTTTAAAAAAATGTGTAAAAAATATGAGAGATGATGTGATCCAAAATGATTTAAAAGCAGGAAGATGGCTTTTAACCATCTTTCCAAAGTAGCCCATAGTCGTCCTTCGACAATAGGCTTTTTTTAGTTGTTTTTTTTTTGACTTTTTGATTGTTTTAATCTGAGACTAAAAGTTTGTTTGGTTTGCCTTTTTTGATTTTTTTTTTTTTTATACTTTTATGAAAAAAAAGTAAAATAGTTATGGTTTAGATATAATATTTCATCTTATTAACTTATTTAGCTTACTTTATCTTTTGGGTCGTTTTGGGAACATTTTAAAAAAGCCAACTTTTTGGCTTTTTAATTTTTTTACACATAAAAAGTCACAAAAAAGCCAACTTTTTCAACACAAAAAATCACAAAAAAATCAAAAAGCTAACTTTTTATCAACTTTCCAAAACAATCGTTTTGTTTTGTGTAGCCAAAAAATTAAAGCCAAACAAACCCATAAAAAAGGGTCCAAAAATTAATCGTCAAAATCTAATTGAGGTCATCATCAGTATAGGAGTTGTCGGATTTGGTGTCAGTAAAGGTGTAATTTTGGTCCGACCCGGCCCATGTCGGGCCTTGCAAACTCCCACCAAAAATCAGGCCGGTCTGGGCCGGTTCACGAGTCAGAAAACTAAGCCCAGGCCCAAGGATATTCGGATTTTGGACGGGCCAGTGGGCCGGGCCGCTAAGCCTAGGCTCACGCTTTGGATGGGTTTGGGCTGGCCAAAATAATTTTTTAATTTTTTTAAAATTTTTTTATTAAAATTTTTTTATTTTTTATTAAAAATAACACTGGATCTCGGACGGGACGGGCCGGGCCTTAGGCCGGGCTTTTAAATGGGCCTTGAACGGGCGATGAATCGAGCTTGATTTCAAAATGGTAGCTCCGGGCCAAGCTCAATGTCTCAAGCTGGGTTTGGGTCCAAGCCTAAACGAGCTAAGATCACCTCAAGTCGCGGACGAGTTTTAGGCCGCTCAAGGTCACGGGCCATTTTACTTAGGTGTCAGTACAATCATTAACAATTATGTATGCATTGGATTCGGTCAGTAATATACACAAACAGCATACATGCATATGCATGGAAATTTAAAATAACCAAATCGATGAACGAGAAATTGAAATAAAAAAAAGCTCACAAGCAAGCAGAGCAGAAGAGGGAAAAAAGTAAAGGACGAAAATGACCTTGGAACCAAGAGGGTACTGTCCCTTTGCAGGCCACGACCCGGCACGAATGAACCGGTCGCCAGCGGAGACACGGCGGAGAACGTCGATGAGGAGAGCGACGGCGAAGTCAGCGGCGTCGGCGGAGAAGGCGTCGCCGGCGTTGGTGACAGTGATACCGCGGCGGCAGCAGGTGGCGAGGTCGACGTGGTCGAGGCCGGCACTGGAGCCGACGACGCACTGGACGGAGGGGAAGCGATCGAGAATGTCGGAGGTGAGAGGGGAGGGACCGAGGCAGAGGAGGAGGCGTACGGATGAGACCAGAGACTGGGTCTGTGGGGAGGAGAAGGAGGGGTCTAACGGGTCGAGGAGGCGGAATCGGGTTGGAAGCCATGATTTGAAGGAGAGTTCGAAAGGTGGGATTCGATGGATCAGAACCAGAGGAAGATTGTCTGGGGCGCTGCTTTGTGCTTCGGAAGCCATTGAAATGGTCCTTGAGAGACACAGAGAGAGAACCAGTGGAGTTAAAAAAGGTTTTATGATGTGACCACTTCGAATGTATAAGAGTATATGCCTGTGTGTTGCCGTCTGTTGCTGAAAATTTTTTGATTGGTTCGGAAAATCTTATACCGCACAAATCGCAATTATAATTATTTAATATAAATTTGTGAGTTTTATTTATTTTAACAATTATACCATTCAATTGTTTGGTTTGAATTTTTTTGATTAAGTTTTTTAAAAATTTAATTTTTTGATTTTCGTATTTTTTTGTTTTTAACGAATATTTTTAAAATTTTAAACATTTATTTTACTTTATAGATGCACTTTATATGGATGTATCTAAAAAGTAAAAAATTTGTGAAAAAATATTTTAAAAATTTAATAAATACATAAAAATATAAAAAATATACTGAATTCTCATATTTTTGATATTTAATAAATTTTTAAAAAGTTTTTTTCACAAATTTTTTATTTTTTAAATATATTTATGTTAGGTATATTTAAAAAAAATTATTTAAAATATTAAAAAAAATTAAAAAAAATATAAAAAATAAGAAAATAAATTTTTTTAAAAAATATTTTTAAAAAAACAAAACCAAACAAGTTGATTATAACACCATGCCATCATACTCACCAACCAATAACTTCTTTCTAGCTGCTGCTTGGCTTTGTTGGACGTCAGCACAAACATCATCATTGAAACTTCTCCCAGAGCAGTAAAACCCTAGGAAAATAAATGAGAGCACTAATTAGTGCTATCACTAATGATGTGGCAGTGGGTCTCATCAGAAATGATTTGATGTTTTGATCTTGGTGTTGTATTTTTTTCTTTTTTTATTGAGTGCCATGTCATTAGTGGTCTTTTTAGAGTTCCAAAATTAGTGGTCTCTATCATTGTTGAAAACCATAATCAGTGTATTTGTTTTTAATTTTTAAATTTAATTTTTTTAAAAAATATTTTTTTATTTTTAATAAACATTTTTAAAATTTTAAGTAATTTTTTATATTTTTTTAGATATATTTTATTTAGATATATCTAAAAAATAAAATATTTATAAAAAAATAATCTAAAAAATTAATAAATATATAAAAATACATAAAATGTATTGAATTCTTGTTTTTTTTTATTTTATATTTTTGATATTTAGTGAATTTTTAAAAGATTTTTTTTATAAATATTATACTCTTTAAGCATATTTATGTTAGCTATATCTAAAAATTTAAAAAATTATTTAGAATATTAAAAAAATTCAATGAAAACAAATAAACAAAAAAAAATTAATTTTCTAAAAAATAGATTCTGAAAATTCAAACCAAATAAGCTACATAATATTTGCTTGGCATCGGGCCAGTTTGATTGAAAATTTATTCACCTAATTTTAGAAAAATATTTAGAAATTCTAATTGAGCAATTCTAATTTATTCCTAATAATATGAGATGGACCACTCTCTTCCTTTCTCATATCTTCTCTTATCTCTTTTTATTCTCTTACTTCCACCTTTTTAGAAATCAAAAGTGAAGTGTATATTAAATGATGTAACACCACTCTTTTTTTAACATTTGAAATAATTTTTTTATTTTCTAAATACACATAATTTAAAGGTACCTAAAAAATAAAATATTTTAAAATTTTAATAAATATACAAAAAGAAAATGTATTTTTTTTTATATTTGATGATTTTTTAAGGATTTTTTTTCATAAATATTATATTTTTTAAGTCTCTATTTAGGAATATGAGATGGGTTGGGTTGGGTTGGGTTGGGTTTGAGACTACTTTACCTACAAAAAGACAAAATAAGCTTTTTAACCAAATAAGACAAAATATTATATTCAATTCATAATCATTACATTATTTTTCTCACAAAAAGTCAAAAAAATCAAAAAACCCTTTCTAAACAAGATTTTTAGCTCCATGCCAAAATAGTCAAAAAGTAAAAAAATCAATTCACTTCCCAAACGATCCCTAAGTGGTGTTTTGGGAAGTTGGTAAAAGTTGATTTTTTAACTTTTTAAACTTATTTTGTCTTTTTATGAATAAAAAATATGAGAGATGATGTGATTCAAAATGGATAAAAAGCTAAATGCTAGCTTTATATTTTGTTCCCAAAACACCCCTAAGTATATCTAGGTTAGATGCATCTAAAAAATAAAAAGATTTCTTAAAATATTAAAAAAAATTACTAACAGCAAAAAAAGCATAAAAAATATAAAAAATTATTTTTTTGAAAAGTGAACTCAATTTTTTGAAACTAAACAAGATGATTAGTCTTATTTAGATAAGTTTATATGATGCTACAATTTGATTTTTATTGGTTAAAAAAGAATTTGTTATTGAGCCTCTGTTTGGCAAGTTAGTTTTCAGGCTTTTTTGGTTATTTTAGCCACAAAAAACAAAATAGGCTATTTTAGCCATAACAAACAAAACATCACATCCAACCCATAATCATTACATTCTTCTCTCACAAAAAAAGTCAAAAAAGCCAAAAAACCAAAAAATCCTTCCCAAACCAAGCTTTTTAGCCCAGGCTAAAATAGCCAAAAAAGCCAAAAAGCCAAAAAGCCAACCCACTTCCCAAACCAAGCCTGATAAATTTATTTCTATGATAATACAATATCAATCTGACGATTGATTTTTTTTTTTTTGGATTGATGTTGTTGTGATAAAGACATTAAGGTCAAGTTTGGCTAAGTTAAAAAAGTATACTTATTTCATCTTTTTATCTTTTTTAGGTCACATCAATCAACATCTCCTCTCTATTTTTTCTACATATAATACAAGAAAAGTCAAAAAATATACTTATTTAGTTTTCCCAAACTTGGCCTTAGGGCTGGGCAACAAACCCACCCGCCCGCACAAACCGCCCGACCCTACCCTACCCGCAGTGCTTTGGGCGGTTTCGATGTAGGTAGGCGGGCGGGTGCGGGTGAAGAAATTGGCAAAAGATCGGGTTCGAACCCGACCCGCCCGCAACCCGCATCTTTTTTTTTTTTTTTTTTTTTAAAGAAAGAAAGAATAACTAGTTATTATTATTATTTTTTGCATTTTGGATGGATGGAGATAACTAATTATTATTTTTATTTTTACATTTTGGATGAAAGTAAAATTTATTATATGGGCACTTATATACATTATCATGATCTAATGATATTTAAATTAGTGTTGCTAGTTTGACTTTTATTTATATATATATAAAAAAAAATCATTATATTCCATTAGTCTAGTAGACATAGTTAAATATGATATTTTGAATTGTCATTCTATTATCACATTATTGCATATTAAAAACTAAACAGTGAAGATTAATCCACTATTAAAATTAGTGTTACTAGTTTGACTTTTAAGGGTTTGTTTTTGCATATTTAAATTAGTGTTACTAGTTTGACTTTAAGGGTTTGTTTTTGCAAGCTAAAGAGGAAGATTAATTACTATCCTCAAGCATAGTTCCATATCATCTTATCTAACATGTTTGTATATCTTGTAAATTAATTTATAACTCTTCTAAAAAAAAAAAATGTTTAGAAAGTAACAAAAAATGTCAAATTTGCTTAAGTAAAAAAAAAAAAAAAAAAAAAAAAAAAAAAAAAAAACACTAAACCGCAAACCGAACCGCACCCGCCCGCACAAACCGCGAACCGCATCGCGGGCGGTTGCGGGTCCATTTTTCCCCAACCGCATAAGTGCGGGTCGGGTCGGGTTTGACCCGCACCCGGCCAAAACCGACCCGTGAGCAGCCCTACTTGGCCTAATTATTTGGCGGGAAGAATAAGTTATAAGTTTGAAGAAAGCAATCATTTTATTTCATTGTCGTTAGATTGCTACTGATCGACAACGACTACAGCTGGTGGTGATGATATTAATAAATAAGGGTATTACTTCGGTTCAGTTTGGGATCGAATTAGATTGTGTTGTTAGGTTTATAGGGCTCATCGCAGGTCCCATTTTGATAATTTGAACCGTTTAATATGTAAAACTCGTCGAGTGTTATGTGCCTGTAAAACGTCACGTTGATCAGATATCGATACCTATGTGATCAAAATAATTTTTTGTCAACCGTTAATTTGTTCACCGTCCAATTTTTTTTAATACGAAACTGATTTGATCATATAACTATCAATATCCGATCAAAGTGATTATTTACAGGCATATAGTACTCGACGAGTTCTACACATTGAGCGGTTTAAATTATCAAAACGGGACCCGTGATAGACCTCTACAGATCCAATAGTACGTTCCAGTCCAATTCCAAACTAAACAGAAGCCATACCCAATAAATAAATAGATTAGGTGAAACAAATAGCTGACACGTGAATAAATATAGAAATAGTTAAACTATTAAGCTATTTAAACGGTTGCCTAATGCTCACAACATATTTTTATTTTTTGAAGTTATCGTAGGCCCCAACATTTAAAGATTTAATTAAATAAAACATTTGGCGTAAGACTTCCAAAACCTTTGAACAGTCAATAGAGATTACTAGGTATAAATAAGAATAATATATTTATACGATAATTATATTGTTCCTTCAACCCCCAAATAATAAAACTTGAGGTTATTAGAGTATCTTTACGATATGTTTAGTTAGAAGATTTGGGGAAGAATTTAGAAAGAAGAAATAAAAAGGTGTGTGAAACTAGGTGAAATATAGGTATGTTTTATTTACATTTTATTTATCTTTTTTATTTTCCTTTCTAAATCTCCCCAAATTCCCTAACCAAATACAGCATTAATAAAAATGTTAAATTTTGTGTGTTGTATGATAAAAAATAATAAAAATAAGACTTAAAAATATGTGTTAAGAGCTTATTAATTTTAAAAAGTAATGGTATAGTACAATAATTGTATTAAAGTATATGTAAAATAATGTATAAATATATTAAAGAAAAATGCTTGGGAGCACTAATTAGTGCTCCCACTAATTAGGTGGCAGTGGGTCCCGCCATTAATGATGTGATGTTTTGGTATTGGAGTTGTATTTTTTATTTTTTATTTTTATTTTTTTAATACATTAGTGCTATTAGTGGTGATGTTTTTAGTGGGATGAATCATTGTTGATATATTAAATTAATAACATAATAATAATATTATTTTTCTCTCATCTCTCTCTTCTCTGCTCAATTTCTTTTATCAAAATCGGCTGCTACCAGTTAGTAGTCCGCGCTCCCCATTTCACTCTCTCCTCTCTTTTCCCAGGTCATGGCTTGCTAGAAGTACAGCAGTTATACGTCCCCCAATTCTCCATCCCTAATTCCACCTCTAATAAGGTGGATGAAAAACATATGTTTGGTTTAATTTTTGAATTGTGTTGTGAAAGATAAATTTTTTAAATAAGTTTTGAAAAGAGCAAATTTATAAGTTTTAAAAGAATTTGGAAAAAGTTTTGAATTATATTTTAAAATTATTTTAGGTTTAATTTTTTAAAAATATATAAAAAAAATTCTTTATTTTAATTTTTTAAGATAAATATTTTTTTTATTGTAAATATTTATCTATTTTTTGTTAGGAAAGATTGGTGAAGGTTGTCGGAAGGTGGTGCTGACAATGGAGGTCACCATTTAAAGAGAAAACACAGAGAGAGAGAGAGAGAGAGAGAGAGAGAGAGAGAGACATTGGGTAGAATAAGAGGAGAGATGGAAGAAGCGTGGGGTTCATTTTTTGGTGGGTCTATCCATCTTATTAGATATCTAATACAGTCTCGAATTAGAGCTTTAAATATTTTTTTGCAAGTATTATTAGTTGTGGCTAGTTTTCAAATATCTAATAAGCCTCCATTTTGCAACACAGTTTGGGGGTAATAGTTATTACAGTCCAAAATTGGCTAATTTAGCCACTAAACAACAAACATTACTTCATAAGCATGACTTACATACATTGCGAGGTGAAAGTACCAAACTACCCCTCATTCAAAATGTCGACACTAGCACAGCCTCTACACCCCCCTCCCTCCCCCCCCCCACACACAATCACTTCGCACCAGTTAGGTCATCCACAGCCGCTCGTCGAAGGAGGCGATCTAAACGGCTCTGCTCGGGGAAGAACCACAGTGACACATCTGACAGGCCAACGCCACCGGAGTTCATATTGGCGGCGACTCTCATCCTCAGTCTCTCAAACACGACCGATTTTGAGATGATGGTTGGTTTTCCCCTTTTGTTTCTGGTGTTTTTCTTGGGTTTGTTTGCGTAATTTTGTATCCTCGAACCCGATCTGGTCAGTGTATGTTTGAAACCCATTGTTGGGATGCTTCAAAAAATTTTAGTATTTCTTTGGGTTTCATTTTCTTCATTTCGGTTTGCACAATGGGAAACCCACTGTCATACATCTCCCTCTCACTGCAAAACCGACCTCCGATGGACGCTTAGAAGTCCAAACTGGTCATTACGGCCGATTATTGGTTCAAAACACATTTTTTTTGGATGCTTAGTTCAGGTGTTCTTCACATGACTTTTGATTTTCTGTTCAAACCTGGAATTTCTGTTTTGTTTCTGCAAATTTTTTCTGACTTTTTTTCAAAATATAAAAAAATTTCTAATTCTGATTTTGAAATTTGGTTCTGCAATTTTTTTCTAAATTCTGGAATGTGTAATCAGATTTTTCCCGAAAAGCTAAAATAGAAAATTACACTCACCTTCATGCCTAATTTGAAATCTGAATGGTGATATGTAAAAACTGTGAAATATATATGAATTACAAATGTTTTCTGATTTTTTAAAATCCTCAAATCTGGAAAAAAATTTCTCCTCAAATTTTATGGGTGAAGTATGATATGTAAATTTAAATCGATATTTAATCTGCGAATGTGTCCATGTGTGTTCCATTTTTTCCGGATTTACAAACAAATTTCATGAATTATGGAATGTGTCCATAACAGAAATCTGGAATGTGCCCATAAATGTGGAATGTGTCCATAACAGAAACAAAAGGGTCAGTGTTGTCTTCTTAAATCTGGAATTTCAGTGTTGTGTAAATTCGTTATTTGATTTCTTATCATTCTCATTACAGGAAAAAAAAGTTAATATGAAACTGTTTACTAATTTGTGAATGGTGAATCCAATATGATTTTCATGATTTATGAACTGGATTTTCTTGAAGATTTCTGATTTTTGTGATGGAAGATAATAATCTTAAATCTAAGTAAAACCCTTTGCTTTTGTCGTCATATTTGTCTGAGAATGTCTCCACATTATCGCGCCCTGATCTTGCTTTCAATTAAACAATCGTATACTATTTCAGTTGGTAGGCTGACATGTAATCAATTTCATTAGTTATGACCCAAGAATCATGTTGCTTAGGAGATGAGAAAGAGTGACATTATCCACATTGAAGGTGTACGGGAAAGAAATAAACCTTCTCGTATAAGCCTGTTGATCAAGTCTGCGCTCCTCCGTACGTCGTCGCTTTATTCCCTGAAAACACAAACGTGAGCTAGCCGGCGGGTGTGTGCCGAATACCTCTCCGATGCCTAAGTCAGCAAAAATAGACAAATAGACAAAGCTCTGTGTATTCGAGAATTAAAGTTGTGTTACCTCTCCATAGGTGATGTTGTGAGCTTTTATAGGTTCCGCGTGGCATAATCCTAGTAGGACTCTTACTCCTCCATGTAGAGTCCTCCTAGGAGTCATACTCCTGAAAGATAATGCTTATCCTTCAACACCCTCCTCACTGTTTAAACCAAGTGAGATGGTTTTACCATGGTCGGACTCCAATATGACCGAGGTAAGCATGGCCATGCTAAGCTGTAGACTAGACCGAGCTAACTTTAGCTCGGCTCTTCCCTTCACTGCTCTTACCCCGGTTTCTCCTAGTGCTTAACCATGGTATGTTTCGACCGGGATAACCAATAACGTGGTCCTGACCGGGATAAATTTGTGTGTGACAATCGAGCTTACCGTAAACTCTCTGGTACCGGAGTAACTTCAAGCCTCGTTTGGACCGGACTAACTTTAAGCCTCCTTTAGACCGGAGAAGCTTTATGGCCTTTTTACTCAGCCCTTCATACTGTGGCCCATAACGACCTATTACCCAGCTCGGCCCAATTTTCATATAAATTACCCTCTCAATTGCCCCTTAATTCCATCTGCGCAGCATGATAGGGATTACCTTGTCTACCAGCCGAGCTAAAAACTTTAACCTTACTGATGAGCTAAGTTTTTAAGCTTTTCCAACCGAGCTAAAAACTCTTTTAGCTTTTCCAGCCGAACTAAATTCACACCGGGCTGCACCTGTCCGGTCAAAACGTCTCTTCAATCACAGCAACTGAATCACTTCTCATTCCAAGGACACGTGGCATGCTCTCATTGGCTGAAGGCAGCTGTCACGCCGTCTTCGTACCTTGTGTTTTTTTGAACAGTTCCCGCCTTTAGCCCTTTTTTCTTTTCACAAAACAATCCCTAATGCGTTGAATCATTTACTTTACTATTCACTCTTTCTCTCTTGTAAGCCTCTGAACCCCCCATTTTAACCTGATAACAGTGAAGCTCGTGATTTTTGCTTGCAACTGTTGCCCTCATCTTGACCTGGTAAGTTATATAGATTTATTCTCCTTTTATCGTGTTCGCATTTGTTTAATCCATAACTTTTCGTTTGTGTTTTTACAAAACATATTCTTTCCATTTGCTTTGCCTTGCGTTTTCTGGAAAAAACTTAGTAATAGAATCACTTGAAATAACCTGAGAAACACTGGTTTCGATTCAAAATCACAATATAACCGAACTAGGAAGTTATTTGTAGTTAATGTCAATCTAGCCAGACTACAAACCGGACTAGCACTTCATGCTAAACTAGTAGATTCATCAGGTCGAACCATCTTTCGTTTCATTTATCTTAGCCAGGTTAATTGATCTGTGCTATGTTTGTAGTAGTATGCTTGAAAACCTCGACCATGACCGAGCTACATCTCGGGGCTAAACCAGCCTTCTTAGCGCAAACCGAACTAAGAATGCTGCCCCTATAGGCTCAACCGGGCTAACAAATCTCTTGCTCAAACCTTCGCTAGCAAACCTTCGCTTAAACCGAGCTAGCAGACCTCTTGCTCAAACCGACCTAAGACACGAAGCAATTCACATAACCGAGCTAGGATTTCATTTATCTTGCCTGTGTTTCTTTCAGCACGGTCCAATGATCTGTGCTTAACCTTGGTTTTTCACTTTGCAGACTTAGGTTGCCCAAACACTCTTTTGAGCGCTCAACCGAGCTACTTGGCAC
Source organism: Camellia sinensis (assembly GCF_055761805.1). Classification (NCBI taxonomy): domain Eukaryota; kingdom Viridiplantae; phylum Streptophyta; class Magnoliopsida; order Ericales; family Theaceae; genus Camellia; species Camellia sinensis. The sequence goes on along the minus strand of NC_138973.1, from coordinate 65,890,946 downwards.
CATTCTCCGACCGAGCTAACACCCAAGTATAATTTATTCATAACTTAAACCATAAATGGGAAAGTATAGGTATTTAGTAAATACACCTGGTGGTATGGCTGAATTCCGAAAGGATTATAACATCCCTGACGATGTTCACCTCACCTTAGCCGACCTAGATATCGTTCCTTGGGGTAAACAGGGTTTTGTCCCTTTTAATGTTATTGTCATTGTGGAGTGCGGTCTACGCTTCCCTCTACAGCCCTTACTCTGTGAATTCCTCAGGCAAACCAAACTTTGCCCTACCCAACTTTCCACCAATTCTTACCACATAATAAACGGAATAGCCGAGCTAAACCGCCGGGCTGGCCTTAACCTCGGTCTTGCCGAGCTCTTCCACCAGTATTCCATAGGATCAGCCGAAGATGGCTGGGTTTACTACTTACGAATAAAGCGCCGGTGTGAAAAAATAATAAAGGACACACCGGACAAAGACTTGAACGATGATGATTTTTTCTGGGTATCTGGGAATTTTGAAGACCACCAAGCCCAAATCCCAGGCCATAGAATAAACTGGAACAAGGGTGTAGTCGGTAGGGTTACCCCGGCTTTACTACATTCTACTTGTTATTTTGGTTTTCTGATTGTGAATTGAACTAAATGTTGTCTTCTTTCTTGCAGATAGGAACTTTCTTAAGTCCCAATACAACTACCCCAACTTGAACGTGCTTTGCGCCGCGCTGCGATATCCAGACCGGAGTTGGACTGACCTGCTTAATTTTGAACCGACCTACAGATATAATGGAAAACGAAGGACCAGGGTAACTGACTTTCTGCTAGAAGCCTCTCCTGAACCGGACCCATCCTTGCCTCAAATCAACCTTATCCCACTTACTGCCGAATAAGAAATGGCCAAAAAGAGAGCCGTGCGAGCCTTTCTGACTGAAACAAACCCAACCGAGATTCCACCAGCCGATCGAACTCAGGGGACCGTGGTGGCCCTTCCTACTCAACAACCTTCATCATCTCGCCCAAAGAAACGTGCCTGGACTACCCAAACCGAGCAACATCTTGTTGATGAAGATAAAACTGCGGTTCCTCAAACCATTCTGCCAAGCCCCCCACCGAGCCCACAACCGGAGTGCTCTAGCCAAGCTACCTCCTCTAAATGGGCTCCAAAAATCACCTTTCAGAACCGTGCTATCACGGATTCTGACTCAGTGGTCGCAGAGAAAGACTACCTGATGGCATTCAACCTAGCTAAAGGTGTTTGCCTTCCCGCCAACATGAAGCACCACAACTACTTGACCGAACTAAAGGCCATCCGCTCGGCCACAAAATCCATGGTGCTTGTAAGTAGCTTCCTTTGATGATTTTTCTAATCTGCACTACTTTCTGCTCTGTTTTTACTACAAGTCTCTTCTCATTCTTTTTCAGGCTATGCAAAAGAACCACATTGCACACAAGCGTATGTTAGAGCTTCGTAGAACAACAAAGCAAGCCATGGCCGAAGTAACCGAGAAAACCGCCGAGCTAGAAGAGGCCAGGAAGCAGATAGCCGAGCTAAAAACCGAGAATGATCATCTGACCGGTCTTGTTAGCTCGGCTGAAGCAGACAAACAAAAGGCTGCAGTCGTGATAAAAGGCAAATATCTGCGGGAGCTGGCCAAGCTTGAAGGGAAAAAGAACGCCGAGATTGAGAAGCTGAAGAAGAGTGCGGATGATGCCGAGCTCTGGGGTTACAAGGAGGGGGAGGCTACTTACATTAAATAATGTGAAGCTGCCAAGGATCTTTTCTTCAAATGTGGGTGGAGAGCAGCTGTGGCGCAGCTCGGTCACGGTCCAGAGACCGAGGTCTTCAACCCTCCTGCATACTTCATACCAAACTCCATGGCGGAATATGCTGCTACCCTTCAGCAACAATTTCTTGAAGATTCAGATGATGAAGAAGAAACCATACCCAATGATACCCCAGTCGTCAATGAACCTGTTAATCAGTCAGCTCGGTTGGAGCCAATGGTGGAAGACCTAACTAATGAACTGCTTACGGAAACCGTGCTCCCAACAGAGACTGTGCTTCCGAATGAAACCGAGCTCCGAGTTGATCTTGATGCGGATCTAGATGATCTGTTTGCCTGACTTTGCATTTCTCTATTTTTTGCTTGATTTCTGTATTTTTTTTTTCTTTGCTTTTGGACACAAATTGTAACCGGGTTGAGGCCCCATCCTTTGTACTTGCTTTGAATTTTTAATGAAGTCTGTTTTTTTGTTCGAACTCTTATTTCGGTTGATCTCTATGCTTATACTTTACTTTCTAACTGAAGTCTTGGATAAGGTACAACATTCTCTTGCCGAGATACCTTATCTCGGTCTTAACATTGCAACTATAAGTATACCTGCCAACCACTCTTTAGCTGAGATCTTTACCTCAACTGAAGATTACCAAGAGTAGGTTTAATCCAGCCAACCACTCTTTTAGCCGAGATTCTTACTTCAGCTGAAAAGTACCAAGAGTTGGTTTAATCCAGCCAACCACTCTTTAGCTGAGATATTTACCTCGGCTGAAGAGTACTAAGAGTTGGTTTAATCCAGCCAACCACTCTTTAGCCGAGATACTTACCTCGGCTGAAGAGTACCAAGAGTTGGTTCAATCCAGCCAACTACTCTTTAGCCGAGATTAGTACCTCGGCTGAAGAGTACCAAGAGTTGGTTTAATCCAGCCAACCACTCTTTAGCCAAGATACTTACCTCGGCTGAAGAGTACCAAGAGTTGGTTCAATCCAGCCAACCTCTAAATTGGTTATTTCTGCCAATTTAGAATAAAGTGTTTGGTTATTCCGACCAAACGTCCTGCAGCCTGGATCCTTATCCTGGGCTTAGGAGGGTTGTTGGTTTTTCCCGCCAACCTCTAGATTGGTTTTTCTAGTCAACCTAGAGTAAAGTATTTGGTTATTCCGACCAAACATCCTGCAACCTGGTTCCTTATCCTGGACTTAGGAGGCTTGTTGGTTTTTTCCGCCAACCTCTAGATTGATTTTTCTAGTCAACCTAGAGTAAAGTGTTTTGGTTATTCCGACCAAACGTCTTACAGCCTGGATCCTTGTCCTGGGCTTAGGAAGGGTGTTAGTTTTTCCAGCCACTCTCTAGATTGGTTTTTCCAGCCAACCTAGAGTAGAGTGTTTGGTTATCCTGACCAAACGTCCTGCAGCCTAGATCCTTATCCTGGGCTTAGGAGGGTGCATAGTTGGTTATTCCGGCCAACTTTGCTTTCAATGCCCCTAACTCACTAAAAATGATCGTTTACAGAAGGAAACAACTATACTGAAAAGAAACTACTTATTTTATTGAGAAAGGAAAAATTACAAGTATTCTGAAAAAAAATTAAAAATAAAATAGTTTGAGATTGGAAATGTTCCACGGTCTGGGAATTGTTTTGTTGTCCTCATCTTCTAAGTGGTATGCCCCTTTGTCAGCTAATCCGACCACTTTGTAAGGTCCTTCCCAATTAGGCCCTAACTTGCCATCTCCTGGTACCACGGTGTTTTCCATCACTTTGCGCAGTACCCAATCTCTGATTTTGAATTGTCTTGGATGTACTGTTTTGTTATACTTTCTAGACAACACTTGCTGGTACGAGGCAATGTGAACCAGTGCTCTTTCTCTTCTTTCTTCGGTGAGGTCGAGCTCCAATGTTATGGCTTCTCCATTCAAGTCTGGATCAAAATTTTCATTTCTAATTGTGGGGAGGCCAACTTCCAGTGGGATTATTGCCTCCATGCCATAGGCTAAAGAGAATGGTGTCTCTCTAGTTGATCGTCGAGGTGTGGTGCGGTAAGCCCACAAAACATGAGGCAGTTCCTCAGCGCACTTGCCTTTTGCTTTTTCCAACCTCTTCTTCAATCTATCCAAGACAACCTTGTTTGATGCCTCTGCTTGGCCATTTGCTTGGGGATATGCCGGTGTAGAATTGTAGAACTCTATCATGTATTCTTCACAAAAGCCTCTAAAGATTTTGTCATCAAACTGAGTGCCGTTGTCTGATATTAAGGCTTTAGGTATGCCGAACCGAGTGATGATATTCTGCCAGACGAACTTCTTCACATCTTTTTCCTTGATTGATGCCAATGCTTCTGCTTCCATCCACTTTGTGAAGTAGTCTGTTGCTGCGAGAAAGAACTTCCTGTTTCCGGGTGCTGTTGGAAGTGGTCCTACAATGTCCAAGCCCCACATTGCGAAGGGCCACAGGCTGGTTAATGGTAGGAGCTCTCTGGCTGGCTGATGTATTTAGTGTGCGAACTTCTAACATTTCTCGCACTTCCTCACATACTTCTCCGAGTCTGCTTGCATGTATGGCCACCAGTATCCTTGCGAAATGGCTCTGTAGGCTTACAATCTTCCTCCTTGGTGCCTTCCGCATACGCCTTCGTGTATCTCGAACAAGAATGCTTCCACTTTGCTGGGGTGGACACATTTTAGATAAGGTCCTGAGAATGACTTTTTGTACAATGCCATAGATGGGGAGAGCCAAAATCATTGCGACTTTGCTCTAATTTTGTTGGCTTCTTTCTTTTATTCCGGTAAGACATCGTTTTTTAAGAATAGTATGATGGGATCCATCCATGAGGGGCCTAGTTCGGCACAACATACCTCTTCTGCTTCGGGGTCTTCAATGCTTGGTCTTGGTAGGTAGTCGATTAGCAGCGGATGAGGAATGGATGTATTTGTCATTGAAGCAAAGCCTGCTAGTTCGTCTGCTCTGCTGTTTTCCTCCCTGCCAATTTGTTCTATCCTTACTACTTCAAATTTCTTAATCTCTTTTCTGACTAAGTCTTGGTACTTAGCCATCCTGTCATCCTTTGCTTCGTAGTCGCCTGAACCAGTTGTGAGTTGCTGTAAACCATTAGCTCGGTGGCCTTCATGTAGAATGCTGATTTGAGACCTGCAAGAAGCGCTTCATATTCTGCTTCGTTGTTTGATGCTGGGAAGCCAAGGTTGACTGCTTGCTCCACAACTAAGCCGTCTAGTGAGATGAGGACTATGCCAAGTCCTGCGCCGTGCTGGTTGGATGCTCCATCTACGAAGAGCTTTCATATCTCTCCAACGAACAATTTTTAGCAAGTGGAGGGGTCAGATGATGCCGTGGGGTCAAGAATGTTACTGGTGTTTTCTTCAAGGTCCATGCTTGCTGTCTATCCCTTGTTATCTGATTGTACCAAGTCTTTATTTGTTGGTGAGTCTTGGCTTGGTGTAGCATGGTTCGCTTCTTCCTTGCTTTTTTTACTCTGGTCTGCCTTAGGCTCTGACTGAGTATCCTGCACTAGGGATTGCGCTATTCCGGCGTCGACTTCTATCCTTAGTTCAGTTGTGTTAGTCAAGTCGACTAGGCAGATATGATGACTTCCTAGGGTGAATTCCGTGACAAAGTCTGCCAACACTTGGGCCTTTATCGTGGTTCTGGGTTGGAATTTGATGTCAAATTGTCCCAACTCTACTGCCCACTTCAAGATTCGCCCAGAAAAGTTTGCCCTCTCAAACAAAGCTTTTAATGGGAAAGCTGTGAGGACGACTATGGTGTGGACGTGAAAGTAGTGCGACAACTTCCTTGAGGCCATCATCAAGGCCAAGGCTAGTTTTTCCAGTGGCAAGTACTTTGTTTCGGCACCTAGCAATGTCTTGCTGACATAAAAGATGGGTAGGTGTTGGATTCCTTCCGCACGGACCAACACTGTGCTAATTGCGTATTGAAAGACCGCTAGGTACAGGAAGAGTTCTTCTCCAGGTATTGGGGTGCCAAGCAGTGGTGGAGAAGACATGTATTCTTTCAAGCTTTCCAGAGCGCGGTCGCATTCTTCGTCCCACTCGAACTTGGCTTTTAATGCTTGAAAAAATGGTTGTAGTCTGTCTGACGACCGGCTTATGAATCGGTTGAGTGCAGCTATCATGCCGGTGAGATGCTGTACTTCTTTTACTGTTTTTGGCCTCTCCAGATCCTGAATTGCTTTGATCTGAGAGGGGTTTGCCTCTATACCCTGATTGGTCACCAAGAAGCCTAAGAATTTGCCCGATCCTACTCCGAATGCACACTTAGACGTATTAAGGCGTAATTTGTACTTCTTAAGGATCTGAAACATCTCACCTAGGTCCTTGATATGATTGTTCTCATCCTTGCTCTTGACCACCATGTCGTCGATGTAAGCTTCCATTATTCTGCCTAACAATGGTTCAAACATCTTGGTGACCATCCTTTGGAATGTTGCACCTGCATTCTTTAGGCCAAAGGGCATGACCTTGTAGTAGTATAGTCCTCTTGGAGTTGTAAAAGACGTGACCTCCTGGTCTAGTTCGTACATGGCGATCTGATGGTAGCCTCTATACTCATCAAGAAAGCTAAGTCGGTTGTGCCCCGCCGTTAGGTCTACCAGTTGATCTATCCGTGGTAGAGGAAAGCTGTCCTTTGGGCATGCTTTATTGACTGTCTTATAGTCGACGCAGACACGCCATTTACCATTCTTCTTTGGCACCACGACTGTGTTGGAAATCCATCTGGGGTAGTGCACTTCTCTGATAGCTCCTGCCTCTAGCAGATTTCCCACTTCTTCCGTCACTATCTCGGCGTGGTGGAGTGCCGATCTGCGAGTGCGCTGAATGATTGATCTGGGGGATGGGTGGACATTGAGTTGGTGACAGATGAAGTCTGGATCAATGCTTGGCATGTCGTAGGGTGTCCAGGCGAACACTTCGATGTTAGAGGTCAAGAATTCCAAGACCTCTAATCTCTTAGTGCTGGACAATGACGAACTGAGCAAAAAGAACTTATCTGGGTTCTTTTCATCTATTCTTACCTCTACCAAGTCTTCCACCGCTTTTTGATCAGCCGTTTTGCCAACATCTGCGAACAGTTCATTGTTTTCAGGTTCTTCCACCGAATGAACATATCCCTTGGCAGCGCGGCTGCCATTAACTGTGACAAAGCATTGCTTGGACATAATTTGGTTTCCAAAGACCTCTTCAATTACCCCGATTTCGTTGGGAAATCGCATTACTTGATGGTAGGATGAAGCTACCGCTCGCATGGCATGCAGCATGTTCTTCCCGAGATTATGTTGTAAGTGGAAGGGACCTTTAACACCCAAAATTCCACTTGTTTTGTCACGCTTCCTGCCCTGACTGGAAGGATTATCTTGCCGACTGGCCACTCTGGCATTGAGTCGAATGCGATCAGGGGGGATACAGCTGGTGCGAAGTCTTTGTCCTTCAATTTCAGTTGTTTGAATGTGTCGTAGTACATTATCTTACATGAGCTCCCTTGGTCAATCAAAATCCGCTTGACGTCGAAATCCTTGACTCAGAGAGTGACGACCAGTGCATCATTGTGAAGGCAGTATATCCTCGCCAAGTCTCTATCTGAAAAAGATATGACGTTCGTGGTTTCTGTTTTTCCCTTTTTAATGGTGGGCTGGGCACTTAATACCTCCCTTAAGTGCTCAGCCTTCTTTATCATGCCCTTGAGCTCACATACGCGCTCAGGCTCGAATACCCCATGTATTACGTTTATTACGCCTTGAGGTGGGGCGTCGTTTGGTGTTCCGTCTGGGTGGTCGTGGTTTTGGGGGGCTGGCTGCGTCCCTCCTTCTATATACCGGTCTAAGTGACCTGCTGCCACTAACTCCTCCAGATGCTGTTTTAATGGCATGCAGTTTTCAGTGCGGTGCCCCTTTTCTTTATGGAAGGTGCAGTGTGATCTTTCGTCGTAGTCCTTCTGAGCCTCTCCCAATTTAGCTAGCCATTTGACGAATGGTTCATCGCGTATCTCACTGAGAATTTGGTAAATTGGTTTCTTGAATACCGTGGTGATGGCAGTGCGGACTCTCAACCATCTTTTATCTCGGTCCTCTTCGTTATTTTGCCTGCCTCGTCCATTCTTGCTTTGACATTCTACTGTATTGACCTCTGCCGTAGTCTTCTTTTCTGGTGTTCCTGTCACACCAGATTTTGCCTTGGCACGGGCGCCATCCTCCTCCACCCGAATATGTTGGTGCACTCTTTCCATTAAGGCTTCCATCGTGAGGGGTGGAGTCATTGTAATCGAATCGCTCAATCTGTTTCCGACTAGAAGTCCTCTTTTGTACTGTGCGATGGCGAGATTGGTAGGGCAGTCCCCTATCTGGTTGAACGTCTCCCAGTAGCGACTGTTGTAGGACCTTAATGTTTCTTTGTCGCCCATGTCGATGGAGAGTAGCTGATCAATCTCTACTGGCGTCTTGGTGTTCGTTCTGAATCTCGTCACAAACGCCTCCGCTAATTGCGCCCAGGAGACTATGCTGCCTTCTGGTAGCTTTTCGAACCAAGTTAGACCTAGGTCGCCAAGGCTAGATGGGAATAGGATGCACATCAAATCTTCGTTCGGCCGGTATACTGCCATAACCTGGCGAAAGTGGCTTAGGTGCATGTAAGGGTCTGTCTTCCTTTCGTACGTGGTAAATTTAGGCTGGATGAAGCTTGAGGGTAATGGTGCGTTCTCAATCGCCGGAACGAACGGCGAGCTATGTAGTCTTACCAACGCTTTATCTGTTGGTTCGTAGGCAAGGTGCGGTATTGGCATTCCAACCTTGACGCTTCCATGCGTCCGAGGAGCCAACCGCTGAAGGGCTGAAATTCTGTGCGGGCTGCGTGCCCTGGCATCCTCTTTTTGTCGCGCCCTTTCTTCAAGCACAGTCCGTAAGTCAGATGATTTAGGCAACTCCGTTTGTCTAGATGATGTCTGGTGCGTATGTGAGGGCCGATAGGTACTTCCCTCAGTGTAAGACCTCAATGATCTCGTTCTCTCAGATCTGGAGTAACGAGTTCTGGTGGTCCTTGATTGAGTGTCGCCTGTCCTGAGGCTTCTACTTTCTGCTTACGATGGCGTGGTATACCTACCACGATCTTCTGAGTGGCAAAGAGGCGTATTACCTTTGCGCCCCTCTCTTGTCGCCACCCATTTTCCCTTAATCTGGCGCTTCATGGCCTCCATGTCCGCCACCATCTTCCTTATCAATTCATCTTGCTCTTTTACACGACCCTCCAGAGCTTGAGGGTTGATTCTTCGCCTTTGTCTTTCAGAACTTTGTGAGCGAGAGCGACGGGGGCTGTTGTTCCGTCTCCCCCTTGTATCCCTCCGGGGATTCTGTCGCTGGGGCTCTAAGTCCGGCATGTGAGGGATAGAGGGTAATCCTTGGCGCCTCCTACCCCCCTCTGGGGTTTGTCCATCGATGGCGGACTGCGGCAATTATTCGTTATGCGCCATTCAATTAGTGAGGGAAACTTGATCAAGAGGTTTTGTTCTTTGTCTGGTATTCCCACAAACGGCGCCAATTGTACGGGAAAGAAATAAACCTTCTCGTATAAGCCTGTTGATCAAGTCTGCGCTCCTCCGTACGTCATCGCTTTATTCCCTGAAAACTCAAACGTGAGCTAGCCGGCGGGTGTGTGCCAGATACCTCTTCGATGCCTAAGTCAGCAAAAATAGACAAATAGACAAAGCTCTGTGTATTCGAGAATCAAAGTTGTGTTACTTCTCCATAGGTGATGTTGTGAGCTTTTATAGGTTCCGCGTGGCATAATCCTAGTAGGACTCTTACTCCTCCATGTAGAGTCCTCCTAGGAGTCATACTCCTGAAAGATAATGCTTATCCTTCAACACCCTCCTCACTGTTTAAACCAAGTGAGATGGTTTTACCATGGTCGGACTCCAATATGACCGAGGTAAGCATGGCCATGCTAAGCTGTAGACTAGACCGAGCTAACTTTAGCTCGGCTCTTCCCTTCACTGCTCTTACCCCGGTTTCTCCTAGTTCTTAACCATGGTATGTTTCGACCGGGATAACCAATAACGTGGTCCCGACCGGGATAACTTTGTGTGTGACAACCGAGCTTACCGTAAACTCTCTGGGACTAGAGTAACTTCAAGCCTCGTTTGGACCGGACTAACTTTAAGCCTCCTTTGGACCGGACTAACTTTATGGCGTTTTTACTAAGCCCTTCATACTGTGGCCCATAACGACCTATTATCCAGCTCAGCCCAATTTTCATATAAATTACCCTCTCAGAAGGTAACATTGGGAGATGAGGGAGAACAAGTTAATTGGTTTCACATAATAAACAAAGGCATATTAGGTTGCGGTTTAAAACTAAGATTATGGCCTTTGAATTTTCTGAATTTGTTATGGATGTTCAAACAAGCTTCATGTAACCGACCTAAAATTGTGTTAATGGTAAGGATAGAATCAATATAAAAATCCTACAAACCTCTCCTAAACCCAGATGTCCACACCACTTCCTTTCATTGTGAATGTGTCCATGTCTCATCCAAAAAATTTGTCTTCATATGTGGCTTCATTTATATATATGAGATTTTTTTTTTTTTGCATGTTCAACTTCACTTCTTATTACATTGGAAATTTCAAACTGTTATTACAAAATATATGGAACTTTAACTACAGTACTATTATACTGTCGATTCATGAATGTAAACTTCCCATTAATGAATGAGATTGCATATGCCAGAAAGTACGCCCTTTTTGTTTTCATTGACATATGTATGTGAAATGTAACAAACAATTTTCATAAACGACCTTTGGCCTTATTTTACTTGAAGGTGATAATGTAAACAAGGAAAATATCCACTTCACATAATGTGGGGATTTGTAATTACTTTAGTTTAAAAATTTCAATTTACAAACACGTTGACAGTGAAACCATACTTGTGCATCAGCTGCACCAGTTCATGTTTAACCTAAAATATAGATGTCATAAACTAATTACTGCTATGATTTATTGTTCCTTTCGTATGTTTGTCAAACATAGCATGGCTTCGTTTACCTCTAGTGCAACTTCCAGTACATAGCCACGTCGAATGTGTGCTTGTGGACATGGCCCCTGTATTCTTAAGATTTCAAGGTCCACCAAAAATCCAGGGTGTTCCTACTTTGCATGTCCCCGCCCTGTGGTGAGTGCCCAATTCATTATCGGTCATAACTGCATGAACATTAAGAACCCATTGACTAATAGTTTCATTATTTGCACTCGTCATCCCTGTGTCAGTTGGATTGGTTGGTGCGAAGAACCAAGGCGAGAAAGCATGGACTATGCATCACCCAGGGACAAAATTGTCATGTAATTACTGGATGATGTCATACACATTCAACAATCATTGCGTGTCGTTAAGACCATTGTGTATGTGCTATGCATTGTCATTGTCATTTTGTTGTTGCGTATGTAAGCAACGTTAGGATGTTGGTCGTATGTACAACCAAGTTACGAGGTTGTTAGTATGTTAGTAGTACGTTTTAGTATGACTATAAATAATCTTGATTTGCGTTCCTCCACTAGGAAAGGTTATTTGTATTAATGACTATCATACCTATGTGCATCACGCAGTTCCATGCTTCTTTATTTATGTTACTAATATGCAATGGTTATATGATGTCTAATTTAGCATCCTATTTATCTGTTTATTGTTCATGGGCATAGATTCTTCCATAATGCAACCAATTTAAATTATGCTGCTATCGGCTTATACGTTTGTATGTAACAACCACATAGAGTCATGTAAACTTTTGTAACCGTACTTTAGTAATGGCTTCCATACGTACTTCGCCGCGTACTCAATCCAAAAGCAAAGGCATTGTCACAAAGAAGTCAAGTAGTCTTGAAGAGACACAGACTCAGTTCAGCCACAAGGCCTTATGGGACAGTGACTCAATCAAAGTTTTCCTGCAACTGATTGCAAATGAGATTACAAAAGGAAACTGGCCATTCCTAATCCTATGCCAAGCTGGGTACAAGTCGTTGGCCAGGAAATTTGAGAAAAAAACAAGAAGAAAACATGGCCTCAAATAGTTGAAGAATAAATACATGAGTTTGAAAAAAGAGTGGCAAGCGTGGACAAAGTTGATAGATTCAAGCAAATGAGTGTCAGGGATAGGGTTTGACTATGACACCGGTATGTTTCAGGCACCTGATGAGTGGTGGGACAAGATGGAATCGATAAGTACATGTGTTTACAATGTTTCATATTTGTTTGTTACCAGTACATTTTTAACCTTTTTAGTTAACTTTTAATTAATTATATGAAATGTAACGTCTTTCTCTGTCATATATCACTCTTTCTACAGATAAACAAGGTGTGTGCCAAGTTTAGGAAAAAAACCTTAGAACATCGTGACTTGATGGAGACGGTCTTCATGGGGGCATTAGCTACTGGTAAGCACCATTGGACCCCGAGAAAGAAACTTCCTGAAGCTACTGATGACTTATCTGATTCTGTGCATAGTTTGGGAGCCCAGCCATTTGCTGATCCAATACCCGCAGGAGTACAGGATGTGGATTCAGATTCTTCACTAGAGCATGTTCCGATTAAAAAGGGAAAAATGAAAAAGACGCCATCAACAAGTGTTTCAAAGTCGAAGAAGGCAACAAGTGAAGCGTCAGTTATTGCGGAAAGCATGAACAATTTAACAGATGTGGTGCATACGAAGAATCAGTAGGTTATGGTGAGTCACCTCACAGGAAACAAATCGCTGTACACTATTTCGGAGTGCATGCATCACCTGACGGCTATTCCATCCCTGATTGGTACGTCACTATTCCATTTCACCTCGACACTTATGGGTAACGCAAATTACCGGGTGGTGATGATGTGCCAGCCTGATGACGACCACATCATAGGGTGGCTTACACAAAAGCAGCTCTAGTGTACTGCGTCGGCGCCGTTTGCGAACCTGTTTAGGGCTCGCCGAATGTGATGTAGCGGTGTTAGGATTGTTGAAGATGCTTGCCCTTCTCTTGCTTTTGACAAACTTTTACTTATGTTATTGTTGGCACTGTATTAAAACAGGATGGTTGTGTTTGCATAGTTTTATTTCTTCATTGTTGTTTTTTTTTGTTGGTAGCTATGGTTCACAAAACTTTTACTTAAGTTTGTCGTTGACGGAATATGTATGTGTGTGCGTTTTTTGGGAAAGGAATGGGATGCTTCTATTTTAATTAAATGTATGTGAAATGCGCGTCGACGGTTTTCTTGCTAGCTTTTGTATGTCTTTATTTTGCGAGGGAAACTGTTATGTTAGTTTGACGTCATTTTTTGTGGTTGTGACCACCATGGTCCCCCTGTAAACAATAACAACCAGGTTCACAATTTGTTCAATTCATATCATTATGCGTTAGTAATGACATTGTGTAACAACCCACATTTATGTCTTATTCATGTTCATGAGCATTTGTATGATTATGACTCGTCAAGCTTGTATTTGTATGTTTATGACATGTTTTGCCTAAGTAAGGTCCATGTCTCGTTTTATGCTTATGTGATTTGTCTAAGTGTTGTGTACATGCTTTGTTTCTTCCTTGATGTTAAGCCTAAGTTATGTTAAGCCTAGGTTATGCCGAGCCTACGTTATGTAAGCCTAAGTTATGCCAAGCCTAGGTTACGTTACGCCTAGATCATTCCAAGCCGGGGTCATCTTCAGTCTAGAAGTATCTTGGAACCCCTTCGTGTAACAACCCTCATCACTGATCACTGATTGACCATTGATTACTGATACTGTCACTGATTACTGCTAAACTGAGACTGACTGAATTCCAAAACTGATCGATCGACGGTATCTGTTTAAATACATGTCTATCTGTTTGACTGTTTATATGGACCATCTTTGAATCATATTACACTTCATTCAAAACATTTCCTCAGCTCATTTTGAGAGCATAACCGAACTAGAGAGAGAGAGAGAGAGAGAGAGAGAGAGGAGATAACTTGATTTCATTGTGAATTGGCTTAGAGAACTGGAAGATTTGAAGTGTAGATTGCCCATTTGAGCTTCATTTCTTGAACTACAAGACCTAAGGTAGTGTAATTACCCTCTTGTTATGAATTGAGCTTGTTCTTGCATGATTCATGTCAAAAGTAGTGATTTGAGTATAGAACTAGCTTAAGTTGTTGAAATGAAGCTTAATTGTTGCATGCATGTTTATATCGCTAAGTTTTGAGGTTGTAGTTCATAATTCCTCACATGCATGTTCATGTCTTGAGAGTAGATCATGAATTCATCTTGTTTTTGGAAGTTTAGACTCATTTGAACTTACTTTGGAGCTTTGAAGTTGATTAAAGCCATACATGTCACATTTGAGTTGTTGTTCCTGAAACTTGGTTTGAAATCATGTTTAATTGAACTACCTTTGGGCTTTGATTTCTCAAATTGATCTTTGAAACATGTTATATTATGAGTTTTGAAGTGTTTTTCAGAAAATTAGCCCAAAATGATCGAATTTGATGCATTGAAACTTGATTTGAGCATTGGAGTTCAAATCTGGATTTTCCAGATTTTGGTCTCCCGCTCGAGCGGGTAAAGTGGCGCTCGAGCGGGGAATTCGAGCTCCCAGCATCTTGCACCGTTTTACAGTCCACTCGAGCGGAGTGATGTACGCTCGAGCGGAGACCTTTGTCAGTATGTCCGCTCGAGCGGGTAAACCCACGCTCGAGCGGGACCTCTGATTTTCTGAAAATGTTTTCTGAGTGCATCTTTGTATCCTCATCCCATTCTAGGCATTCTTAGGCCTAGTTTAAAACAACTTAATGAGGATATAGATGTAGAACACACCAAGGCAAATTAGGAGTTAAGTTATTATCTTTCCCAACTGTGTAGCTTAGTGTGTGTTCGATCTGTTGACTGTGTAGGGTTGACTTCCGAGAAGACGCTCTAGCTTACTATAGCCTAGAACTCTGTGAGTAACATCTGTGTAAAGATATGTTCAAAATGATTATCTTCTGAACAATTGAACTGTACTGCTTTCTGAACTGATTACTGTTAACTGAATGAATGTATGTCCTATATTCTGAACTGTATTGTGGCATCCTTAGCAACTACTGTTACTGACTGTTACTGTTACAGAGATCTCTGTCGGTTCCCATGTTGGAGCCACTACTGTTTACTGATATGATGGCCATCATTCATTGTTTGGTCTATTAAGACCCGGTCTATTAAGACCTACTGTACTGTTTAGCTACTGGATGTACCACATATGACTGTTATAATCTGTGAAACTTGGAGCAAAGTGCTGCACGGAACTAAGTGCTACAGAGTGAGCCACCTCTAGAATCTGTGCGAGACACCTCTTGAGTCCATAAGAACTGTACTGTTACTGTACTGTTACTGTTACTGTTACTGCTACTGTACTGCTACTGTACGGCTACTGTTACTGCTACTGTACGGCTACTGTACTGTTACTGTTACTGCTACTGTACTGCTACTGTACTGACACTGCTACTAGTACTGCTGACGAATGTGCCACGTACGATTACTATGATTTCTAAATGACTGTTACGGCATCAAATATGAGCCACAAACCGACTGACCGATATACTGAATCAATGGACTGTTTTAAATATTGAAAAGACATTCATCCTAAACCTCTTTACGTATTATGTTATTCACTGGGCTTTAGCTCACTGCTCATATATATATGTAGGTGTTCAGGCACCGGACCGCTACTAGGAGCGTCAGGCTAGCTTTTGTTTTGTCAGCCAACCACTGTGCCTCACTGAGAGGTTTCAGGCCGTTCAAGCTTCGGCTTTGGGGTGTTTTAATATTCCTCGTCTGTCTCTGTAACTGTTTTGATTACTGTATAGACTATTACTGTACTGTTTAATAGGGATTAGATCCCTGTTCTGAATGATTGTACTTGTTTGTGTAGATTGTCACAGCTTATTGGACATTGTTTATTTAATGTATTGGCTTCCGCCAGGCCCTGTACTCTGTTTTACCGGATTATATTTAGGCAGGCCTTCGGTAATCTCGGATTACTGGCCGGTTACGGTGCTAAACCCATAGGGCCGGGTTTGGGTCGTGACAGAGTGGTATCAGAGCGATACTTAACCACGAGTTATACTGCACACACATGTCCAAGTGAGCTATGGGATGTCCTAGAAAAGTAATTAGGGCATTGCATGAACATGAGAAGTGTGTGGCCATGATTTGAATAAATGTGTTAATGTGTTTAAGTATGTAACTGTCTATGCTTATGATTACCGTACTGTCTATGGTGAAATGAACGCAACCTATATGCATACTTAAAGAAGTTAAGTGGTATAACATGTAATGTGAATGTTAATACCGAATATGGAATCTATGTGATTATGGACGTGTGGTAGTAAAGGGTCATGTGACCGTACCTGAGTTGAGTTGAAAGCATGCACACGTCTGATAGGAAATAAAACGTGAAATCAGCAAGAACCTCTCCTGGATTGATAATCACCCTGTTGTGGATAAATAAGGGAAAGGGCGAGGATTGTGAACGAAACTGAATCTTCTGATCTGAGGATTAATAGGCTAGAATGAATGATTGAAGCCTTAATCGAAAATCTGAGATAATAAAGGCAAACATACATGCCTGAACCAACTGAATATGAACTGATGACACTGATACAGAAACCCAACAAACTGAAACCACCGAAATTTCTGGGAAGTACCGAACCACTGAAAACTGAGGCTTGGGTTCAGAAACTGAGAAAATAGGTGAAGTGTTCTTCGAAAAATACTTTCCCTCAATGCATCCAAGATAGGGAAGTATCCAAGTTTGAATAACTTGAGTAAGGTGATAAGACGGTGGTCGAATACGAGGTAAAATTTACCCAGCTAATTCGATAGGCACCCCACATGTTAGATACTGTCTACAAAAGAATAGAAAAGAATTGAAGGTGGGCGTGACCTAGATGTGTTTGACTGAATTGACGTGCTAAAACCCAACAAAGCATGTAGATGTCCTGGATAGAGTATTAATGCCTGAGACAACATAGCAGCATTGAAATATCCAAATCAACATCGTCAGCCGAATCAGAAAGAATGAAACGGAAGTAACAGAAAGTGAAAATGACCACTGCGAATGGAAAACCTCGGGCAATAGCCTTGACCAATGATATACCTATCTGTATCGATTGTGGGAAATAACATTGGGGCGTTGCCACCGCCTGTCAGAAACTCGCTTTAGACGAGGACAGGAAGGACACTTGCCTAAATCTTGCCCGCAAACTCAACCGAACGATATTGAGTCTAAATCTAGACCCTAGTTCCAGAGAATGCTCGAAACACTGAAATGACTGACGCAGGTATTACCTTAATTAGGTGTAATTGCCTATACGAACATTTGTGTGGGAATCGTACATTCCTTAATCCGATAAAGATTGTGAACATACTGACTGAACCAACTGAATTACTGAAATTATGAACCCTATACTATGAGAATCGTTAGGACTTGTGAACAATGAGAACTTGCCGAGTTAGGTCCTTGTATCGTATGGCAACAACTGAATGTGAACTATTAAGCATGACCTTTTGAACTGTGCTAGAACTGTTGAACGTGGGAACACCTTATGACTGACTGTAATTCGAGAAATCTGTACAGCTATGATTCGGATTGAACTGTTATATATTGACGAACATCATTGAATGAACGGACCCTTGAACTCGAATTATATACGTGAACTGTTTGTGTGTGGGACTTCTGAAATTAAAAACCCATATTAGTTTGTAAAGATGAACTACTGCGTATGAATTTGCGAACGAATGCTCACATGATAATTGATTTTAGACTCACACCTGTACATATGTTCCCATGCTTGTAATACTATTAGGACTATCAGGAATGGACTGTGGTTAATGAATCTTTCGAGACTTACTATTTGATACGGACTAGGTACAACACCGTAACGCCTTATGTTAACAATTACCTATGCTATGAAAACTGTTTGGACTCATGTACATGTTCGTATACCTTTGCTTAAGGATGTTGCTAGACTGGGTAGACTTATGACTTTCTACCTTAACTATCGTATCTGGGGAAAACTATTGTGTATTGTACATTGAACTTGTGAATCCGTATTGGGAATATTAGTAGACTCTGAAAGTGCACATATATGACTGTACCTTTGCTCGGACTGATTGGTATATAATTTGTCGATAACTTAACCATTGGGACTATGACTCCAGAATTGTGTGACTGAATAAAGACCCCGACTAATAAACTCTTGACTGTGAATCGTGATTGTGGAAAATTGACATAACTGTTTGAATAGACCTGCGAGCCTATGCTCTAGTGACTGTATGACTGATTTGGAACCCTCGTAGGGCAACTCCCTATTATGTGTCCGAGAATCTCGCGTAATGTATTACTGTATGCCATATGCCTATATGAAAGATTTATTTGGAAGTTGCTATACTGACTGTGATGTTTACCTCTCGATGTGAATAACTGCATTGCCTGTAAACTTAATGGGAGGAACACGTTGTATATGATCTGTACTGCTTCGATATGAATTATAATGATACCAGACCCTGATGTAAGTTTGACAATAAATGGACTTAGACTAATTGCGAAACTATTGACTATGTACTGAAATGACTGGAGTATGAACTTCTGTACCTCATCTGGAAATGATAAGAATGAAACTGCTACCTGATCTGATCTGATAGAACCGTGGGTTGATGAAACCCTTTGTGTAACTAATAGAACTTCTGTTTGATGCTTGTGCTTCGAACTCTTACTTATTATGATTGGATAGAACTTGTATCTGAAATGACCTAGTCGAACTTTCATCGACTTGAGAAAACTCTTATTGAGAGCTATTACCTGATTTGTTTCCAATATGGGGAAAACTGGGTACATGCCATGTGATTAATCACCCGGTATTACCATATAACTATGAACTTGTTTGATTAGGGAATGATTGTTTTGGCGATTACCGTACTTCAGAACTGATGGGATTT
Source organism: Camellia sinensis (assembly GCF_055761805.1). Taxonomy (NCBI): domain Eukaryota; kingdom Viridiplantae; phylum Streptophyta; class Magnoliopsida; order Ericales; family Theaceae; genus Camellia; species Camellia sinensis. The sequence goes on along the minus strand of NC_138973.1, from coordinate 65,872,170 downwards.
GTTGATAGCAAACTAGTCTTGATTATAAACCCTCACTATCTGGAAGTATATGAAATCAGTATGACTGCTTCCGTATTGATACGTAGTATGATCGAATCTGTGAGAACTGAAACTGATGAATAGTATGTGAATGATTACTTCAGAACCCTGCCTACTGTAATGGGAGTAATGTACAAATTCGCCTTATGTTTCCAATAACTCCTGAATGAACTGGACTGACTGTGATGGATTACCGAATTGGGGACAAATTGAACAAAGACCAGATTAATGACTCAGAAGTGAATGAATTGAATCTCTGTAACTTAACGGGGGAAATTACTTATGAAATGAGGCCAGTGCAATCTATAACCCCAATAAGTACTTGATATAAGTAGTGTGATTACTACTACAGTAAAGTCGTGTGCACCTGTATTCATGTTCTGTGTCACGAAATAAGTTTTGTCTCGGAAATGCTATATGCTGTATACTGATTAAGTGTTCAACCTCTGATATGTATTCGTGACTCTTAATATTATGTGGTATATGTTAGCTGCCCGGTATTGGAGGTTCCTTATGGAACTTATATCTGTCTGCACTCTGTTACCCGTACCGGAGGCCTCGTCACGAGGGCTCAGCTTCTGTTCTGTATCTGAATCTGTTCTTGACTCTAAAACCTGACTAGGTATAAGACTCCATTATAATTCGGACCCTAATCTCTGTATGCGATTTATGATTCTGTTTCTGTGCACTGCTAAGATTGAGATTGGGTCATGAAACTGTTATGAATATGATTATGCTCCTGTTAAAGAGTGAAAGCTACTATTATGTTAGGCATTATCTCTGTTGCCGTATGTTAATTCGAGTTTAGAGGACCAAACTCTTTTTAAGGAGGGGAGAATGTAACAACCCTCATCACTGATCACTGATTGACCATTGATTACTGATACTGTCACTGATTACTGCTAAACTGAGACTGACTGAATTCCAAAACTGATCGATTGACGGTATCTGTTTAAATACATGTCTATCTGTTTGACTGTTGAACTATCTGTTTATGTTTTAATGTTTAAATTGCGAATTGAAGGCCTTATCGGCGGCCGAACCGGAAACCGATTAGTGTTTCATGATCATCATAATTTACGTGATTTTATAGTGTAATTATCTGAAAACTGATTAGGTATGATTAAATTAGATTAAATAGTGGTCAATTACAAGAGTTGGACTTATTTACTATTCTACCACTTAGTGGCCCACTATATGGACCATCTTTGAATCATATTACACTTCATTCAAAACATTTCCTCAGCTCATTTTGAGAGCATAACCGAACTAGAGAGAGAGAGAGAGAGAGAGAGAGAGAGAGGAGATAACTTGATTTCATTGTGAATTGGCTTAGAGAACTGGAAGATTTGAAGTGTAGATTGCCCATTTGAGCTTCATTTCTTGAACTACAAGACCTAAGGTAGTGTAATTACCCTCTTGTTATGAATTGAGCTTGTTCTTGCATGATTCATGTCAAAAGTAGTGATTTGAGTATAGAACTAGCTTAAGTTGTTGAAATGAAGCTTAATTGTTGCATGCATGTTTATATCGCTAAGTTTTGAGGTTGTAGTTCATAATTCCTCACATGCATGTTCATGTCTTGAGAGTAGATCATGAATTCATCATGTTTTTGGAAGTTTAGACTCATTTGAACTTACTTTGGAGCTTTGAAGTTGATTAAAGCCATGCATGTCACATTTGAGTTGTTGTTCCTGAAACTTGGTTTGAAATCATGTTTAATTGAACTACCTTTGGGCTTTGATTTCTCAAATTGATCTTTGAAACATGTTATATTATGAGTTTTGAAGTGTTTTTCAGAAAATTAGCCCAAAATGATCGAATTTGATGCATTGAAACTTGATTTGAGCATTGGAGTTCAAATCTGGATTTTCCAGATTTTGGTCTCCCGCTCGAGCGGGTAAAGTGGCGCTCGAGCGGGGAATTCGAGCTCCCAGCATCTTGCACCGTTTTACAGTTCGCTCGAGCGGAGTAATGTACGCTCGAGCGGAGACCTTTGTCAGTATGTCCGCTCGAGCGGGTAAACCCACGCTCGAGCGGGACCTCTGATTTTCTGAAAATGTTTTCTGAGTGCATCTTTGCATCCTCATCCCATTCTAGGTATTCTTAGGCCTAGTTTAAAACAACTTAATGAGGATATATATGTTGAACACACAAAGGCAAATTAGGAGTTAAGTTATTATCTTTCCCAACTGTGTAGCTTAGTGTGTGTTCGATCTGTTGACTGTGTAGGGTTGACTTCCGAGAAGACGCTCTAGCTTACTATAGCCCAGAACTCTGTGAGTAACATCTGTGTAAAGATATGTTTAAAATGATTATCTTCTGAACAATTGAACTGTACTGCTTTCTGAACTGATTACTGTTAACTGAATGAATGTATGTCCTATATTCTGAACTGTATTGTGGCATCCTTAGCAACTACTGTTACTGACTGTTACTGTTACAGAGATCTCTGTCGGTTCCCATGTTGGAACCACTACTGTTTACTGATATGATGGCCATCATTCACTGTTTGGTCTATTAAGACCCAGTCTATTAAGACCTACTGTACTGTTTAGCTACTGGATGTACCACATATGACTATTATAATCTGTGAAACTTGGAGCAAAGTGTTGCACGGAACTAAGTGCTACAGAGTGAGCCACCTCTAGAATCTGTGCGAGACACCTCTTGAGTCCATAAGAACTGTACTGTTACTGTTACTGCTACTGTACTGCTACTGTACGGCTATTGTACTGTTACTGTTACTGTTACTGCTACTGTACGGCTACTGTACTGTTACTGTTACTGCTACTGTACTGCTACTGTGCTGTTACTATATTGTTACCGTTACTGCTGCTGTACTGCTACTGTACTGACACTGCTACTAGTACTGCTGACGAATGTGCCACGTACGATTACTATGATTTCTAAATGACTGTTACGGCATCAAATATGAGCCACAAACCGACTGACCGATATACTGAATCAATGGACTGTTTTAAATATTGAAAAGACATTCATCCTAAACCTCTTTACGTATTATGTTATTCACTGGGCTTTAGCTCACTGCTCATATATATATGTAGGTGTTCAGGCACCGGACCGCTACTAGGAGCATCAGGCTAGCTTTTGTTTTGTCAGCCAACCACTGTGCCTCACCGAGAGGTTTCAGGCCGTTCAAGCTTCGGCTTTGGGGTGTTTTAATATTCCTCATCTGTCTCTGTAACTGTTTTGATTACTGTATAGACTGTATAGACTATTACTGTACTATTTAATAGGGATTAGATCCCTGTTCTAAATGATTGTACTTGTTTGTGTAGACTGTCACAGCTCATTGGACATTGTTTATTTACTGTATTGGCTTCCGCCAGGCCCTGTACTTTGTTTTACTGGATTATATTTAGGCAGGCCTTCGGTAATCTCGGATTACTGGCCGGTTACGGTGCTAAACCCATAGGGCCGGGTTTGGGTCGTGACACTTCGTTTGACCTCCACCTTTGCTTTGACATATTGGCCGAGATGTCATTATCTAGGCCGAGGTGTGAATCACCAAGGCCGAGATGTGTATTATCTAGGCCGAGATGTTACCTTTACACCCGAGTGATCTTGTCCTGGAGTGGTATGACCTAGACCGAGGTGTGGCACATCTAGGTGAAGGTGTGGCACAGCTTAGTCAAGCGTTGTCCTTCCTAGCCGAGGTCATTGTCACCTTAGTTGCCGAAGCTTTGTCCTTAGCCGATGTCACCCATTGCCGGAGTGCCTTACCAAGTAGCTTGTTAGATACGCTTTGTCATAGTCTTGTCTTGTCAACCCATCACCTTTTTGAAGAGAACCAACCAGCCGTTGCCACGTGTCCGAGCTGAGAGTTACGTCAGCCGGCAGAGAGAGAAACCCATCATTTGTTATATCTTTGTTTTGAAGAGTAGAGAGAGAAGCTCTAGAAGAGGGAGAGGAGTTCTTGAGGGAGAAAAGATTTCCAAGCTTGATCCCTAAAGATCGAACCGTTAGATCCGTGTTCTAAGGTTAGATTCTTGATCTGCTCATGTTGTTCTTTATGTTTATGATATTGCATTGCATGATTGAATATGATTTGTAAGCCATGTATTGCTTTGAAGTTCGGTTTTAGAAAGAGGAAATGACATTCATGTGTTCTTCAAGAAAGTCATGTTTTGATCCGAAAGTTCGTGCCTAGATCCATGTTTTGTGTTTGTTTTCACATGATTTTCAAGTATGGGTACCCAGGTCCATGTTTTCGAACTCATAGCATGAAATCCCAGATTTTTGTAATAAAGAAGTTATGATTTTGGCATCCATGTTCTTCATGATCTTCATGTTCATGTTCTTCCTGTTCTTCACGGGTGGAAACCCAGATCTCCAGACCTCACTTCCTGAGGTGTAGTCGCCGAGATCACTCCTACCTAGACCTCACACTTAGGCCAAGCATCGTATCTCACCTTGGCCTATCTTGCATGATCACTTCCACCTTAGTTTATCTTGTGCGCACCTCTGCATGCAGCCGCATGCCGAAGCCTAGGTAGCCACACCTCGGCCAGGAGGTGTGGGACCTCGGCAAAGACCTGGTTGGTACCCAGCATGTCTTCCTGACATGTAAAACAGTGTTTTGACTTCCAGCATGTTTTCCCGAGATCATTTGCATACATGTGAGACCTGTTTTGAGAAGTATGTTCAGTATGCTTTGCCATGTGTTTGTAGGACTTGGACCTTTGCCTTGACCCCGACGTCCTAAGAACTAATGTGAGTGGTATTTTTAATAAAGTTATGTTCTTAAGGTTTTGATAAAGCTTTGCCTTGTTTTGATAAAAGTATTTGTTAAGTATGAATGATATCCCTATTTTATGAATCAAGTATAAGCTTTGTTTTGAATAACAATGTATCAAGTAAGCTTTGTTTTGATGACATTTTTTCGGAAAGTCCCTTGTGCTGGAGGACTCTAAACTTGCGCAGCACCCAAGTGTTAAAGGGCTACGGGCTCTTGTAACATAGGTCCCTTGTGCTGGAGGACTCTAAACTTGAGCAGCACCTAAGTGTTAAAGGGTTACGGGCTCTTGTAACATAGGTCCCTTGTGATGAAGGACTCTAAACTTGCGCAGCACCCAAGTGTTAAAGGGCTACGGGCTCTTGTAACATAGGTCCCTTGTGCTGGAGGACTCTAAACTTGAGCAGCACCCAAGTGTTAAAGGGCTACGGGCCTTCTTACTTGGTCTTGTTTTGCCACTGGCGGTTTACCGCATGGGTCTTGCAAGTAAGTAAGTAAGTAAGTTTTGAAGGACCAAGGTTATTCCGAGGTTATGTTATAAGATTTGACACATGTTAAGTATGTAAGTTTTGCAAGATCAAGTTTGGTGAACAAGATTTATTTTGTATTTTGAACAAGCTATGATATATGTATTGTTTTGACAAGGACCTCGGGAATCATTGATTTAACCCCTTTATTACTTATACCATTCACTGAGTATCCAAGCTCACCCTCCCTATGTATATATGTAGGTAACAAGCAAGAAGTCGGCTACGCCGAGATGTGTGTTTTGCAAGATGTTTTGGATGCATGTTATGTCGGCAATGTTTATGTCGGCAATCCTGAATATTATGTATCTTGACTTGTATTTCATGTATTTCGTTTATGTCGGCAATTTTGAAGCTTTTGTATTTTGAACATGTCGGCTTGAGAAGCCTTTTTCCAAGATGTAATATGTATTTTTATACTTCATCTCTATTTGTATTCAAGTTGTAAAGCTATGTAAAGATGTATGCCATTCCATTTGACTTATGCACTACTCTTATGGACCACTTGTATTTTAGATTATTGCTTCCGCACTTGTGAGCCCCATATATTTATACTCTGATCGTGTGTGAATTTTGAAAGTTGGCCTTCGGTAATCTCGGATTATTGGCCATCACGGCACCAAACTACTAGGGGCGGTTTGGGGTCGTGACACATTGGTGACGGCATTACTTACATTAAGAACAAAGTAGGCATTTTGTAATTGCACACTGTTATTATTTTTGAGTCAATGAATCACGTGTAAACTAATTGAAATAGTGCCACTCTTGTAGGTTTCACGTCAACGAAGATGTGATGAATCCTTGGAATGGAAACAACAATGACGATTTAAAGGAAATGCTTAATCAAATGGCGGTACAACTGCAACAAAAACACAACTAGACATTTCTACAACCATGCCAGTATGCGATAGAGTGGTACAAAAAACACATGGCTAAAACGCCATGTCGCACTTCGATATTGACTGGGCATGCATGGATATGCGAACTATGTGCGGGCCATATGGGTCGATTTGAGGAAAATGTTTGCATGTCAAAGGAAGTTTTTGCCGCTTTGTGTGAGACATTAGTAAATGATTTTGGGTTACAAGTACGGCAACGTCCACATGGCTTAGCTGTGGAAGAAAGCGTTGCAATGTTTATCCACGTGTTGCAAGGGATGCAAAATCGGTAAATCCAAGAACATTTCCAACATTCGGGGGAGACTATGTCTCGGCACGTCCATAACGTATTAACTGCCATGAAAGAGTTCACTGTTGTTCATTGCCGGCCCACATACAGTCAGTATTGTATACATCCATACGTGCGGTCTAGACGGAAATACCTACCGTTCAAGGTACTACTGAAAAACATTATTGACATATAAGTGCAAAGTGCAGTTATTTTGTTTTTATTATTAACTGGACGTGACGTATGAAAATAACCATTACCTGATACCCGTTTAAGTAACAATACAATTGGGTTGTTTGCAAGACTGTATTGGCGCAATAGACGGAACACATGTAAGTGCATGGGTTACGGGGCCAGATGCGACAATATATTTCGGTAAGAAATACTGTCACACGCAAAATATCATAGCTGTGTGCGATTTTGACATATGTTTCATCTTCATTTTGTGCGGATGAGAAGGAAGTATGCATGATAGTCGCATCTTCAACGAGATACTAAAAATGACAATGTCCCATTTCCACATCCTGACGAAGGTAACACAGTGCCTTGAATTCTGCATTGATGGGGCTAGAATTTTTTGTCATAATTGCATGAAAATGAAGCACAGTGTTTGTTTTTGGTGTCATACATTATTGTCCTGTCTGCAGGCAAATATTATCTTGTCGATTCTGGCTATCCAAACCGGATAGATTACTTAGCATCATTCAGAGGCAGCCGTTACCACCAACAAGAATTTCAACGTATTCAACGGAACAGGACGGCAAACACACCAAGGGAATTATTTAACAAAGTTCCCTCGTCGTTACGAAGTGTGGTGGAACGCACTTTCGGTGCCTGGAAAAATCGATGGGGGTTTATTCAAGACATGCCTCGGTATGACTTTGCAAATGTGCAAGTTCAGTTAGTAGGTGCGTCAATGGCATTACATAATTATGTACGGCGAAACACAGGTAATCCAACAACTGTTCACCCAATCTGTGACGAGGAAGAGGCTATAGAAATAGTAAATGCCATACTAGAAGTTGAACATGACGAAGATGGTTTAATGGTTGGGGATGAGGACCCACATATGGCATTGGTGCGTCTTCGCATACGCGACAAGTTATGTTACATGTGTAATAACGGAACGTTAGGAAATATATAATAGTCGACCTAATTTTCGTAAGGTTGTAACATTGATAACATACGTGGAACAGACTGTATTCAAATATATTATCATATACAATATGTATGTGTTTACACGGGAATATACTCTATTCCAGTTGGTGACGTGCCTAACTTTGAAAAATCAAAAACCACAAAAAAAGCCTTTTCGAAAAAGAAAACAAGGTGAAACAAATAATAACAATAAAAAAAAAAACTAATATAGAAATTATCATGTGCGACGTCAATTAAAAACATAAAAACACCAGTTGAAAACAACAAAAAACCACAGCTATTCACCCATTTTTTGTCATGTGCCACGGCAATATATGATTTTTCACATCATTTTAAATAAAAACAGAAAAATAGAAATTAGCATTTGCCATGTAATTTACAAATAAATAAAACACATGAAACCTCATTTTTGAAATATAAATACAAATTAATGTATACAATTTTTTTTTTTGACAAAATCGTAAATTTAAAAAAAAATGACAAGAATACGACTCATCCAAAAAATGGAAAACAAATTTTTAAAAACAGAAATGAGCATTTGTCACGTAATTTACAAATATATAAAACACATGAAACCCCATTTTTGAAATATAAATACAAATTAATGTATACAAAAAAACAAAATGACAAAAACGTAAATTAAAAAAAAAAGAACGACCAAAATACGGCTCATCCAAACAAAAAAAAAAATTTAAAACATAAAAATAGAAACTAGCATTTGCCACGTAATTTACAAATAAATAAAACACATTAAAACCCATTTGTCAAATATAAAACAAATTAATGTATACAAATAAAAAAAAATTACAGAAACGTAAATTAAAAAAAAAAAAGAACGACAAAAATAGGCCTCATCCAAAAAAAAAAACAAAAAAAAAACAAAAAATCAGAAATTAGCATTTGTCACGTAATTTACAAATAAATAAAACACATGAAAACCCATTTTTGAAATATAAAAACAAATTAATGTGTACAAATAAAAAAATGACAAAATTGTAAATTAAAAAAAAAATAACGACAAAAATACGCCTCGTTCAAAGACGTTTAAAAAAAAATATGAAAACATAAATTACCATTTGCCACATAATTTACAAATAAATGAAACACATTAAAACTCATTTTTGAAAAATAAAAAAAAGTTATTGTATACCAATAAAAATAAATAAGGCAAAAAATGTAAATTAAAGAACAAGAACTAATTAATGTATAAAAAAATAAAAATGACAAAAACGTAAATTTAAAAAAAAAAATAAAGCAAAATACACCAAATCCAAACCCAAAATTAAAAAAGAAAAAAAAAAAAACAACAACAACAACAACAATTTCTATCTAAACGGAGGCTGACGTGGAGGACCACTTTCATTGCCTCACAGGTAAACGTGGATGAAGGGCAGCTTGGTAATTTAACAGGAAGACACTGGGAGCCTCTATTTGCACACACCACTTCCTCTCTCCTCACACACTTAATGACATTTGTTTTATTACATTTTTATCCTAAAATAAAATTACTAAAATATCACTTTCTTTTTCAACCAAAACCCTAACCCTAACCCTAATACCCAACATAGAGCCTCCTCCTCCGGTCATCTCCTTTCTTCCTCCGTTGTCTCCCTCCAGCCTTCTTCTTCTCGAATTGAAGCCCCACCCTACTCCATCGTTCGTCGGTCACTCCCCCTCCCCACCACCCCCGTAACCACTCACTTCGGGACACAACACCACTGCCGTCGCAACTTCCACCCCTTCGCGACCCTCAATTCTGCATACACAGAGAGAGAGAGAGAGAGAGAGAGCGCCTAGATCTAGAAAGAATCAACATCCGAAGCCTCGTTTTCGCGACTGAGAGAGGGGGAGAGAGAGAGATCGAGGGGATGGGGTGGGCGTCGCAGTAGTGTCGCCGGTGGATGGAGGAAGGAGTGGGAATGGAGACTAGAAGGGAGGTGGTAACGATGGTGTGGCGTCTCCGCCGGCGAGGTGGTCGTCGGTCTGGAAGGTGTGTGGATTGGGAGGATTGGAAAGTTGTAAAAAATAGGGGATATAATTGGAACATATGTGTGTGTAATGAGTAAATATTTTATTTTTTATTTTTTTAGGTGTGTGAATTGAGAAAGATGTGCAAATAGAGGATTGAGTGTGTGCAAATAGATGCTCCCGAAAACACCTCACCAAACAATCAAAAAGTCAAAAAAGTCAAAAAATCCTTCCCAAATAAGACTTTTTAGTCCCAGGCTAAAATAGTTAAAAAAATTAAAAAGTCAAAAAGTCAAAAAGTCAACCCACTTTCTAAACGGAGGCTAAAGTTAATAAAAAAAAAAAGTTAACAATGTTTAAAAATATTTTTCTGCAAGTATTATTAATTGTGGCTAGTTTTTGAATATCTAATAAAGGGTTGTTTAAGGTGCCATAAATAACTGTATTTTTTGTCTTTTTAGATTAAAAAATTGAAAAAAAAAATATGAATGTTTGAGTTAACTTTTTAACTTTTTATGAAAAAATGTGTATTAAAAAATTATATAAATTTATGTGTAAGAAAAAATTAAAATTAAAAATTATACAACTATAATTATTAACTTTTGACGAATAATATTAATTTTTTAAATAATTTTCTAACTTTTTATAGACTTGTCAAATAACTTCAGATTAACAAAAATGTTAACATTTCCCCTACATGTGTATTTTGACTCTTAACTCTCCATTGAATTAGCATCTGACACTGACACATTATTTAATGTGTCCATTGCTGATGCTGTTTGCCTAAAAAGTGTCATTTTTCTCCATTACCCAATATGCGTCTATCAAATTGTTTTGTTCTTTTTTTAATCCACGAAACTTTTTCTCCACTTCGTGCTCAACTTTGGGGAGTTGGACTGTCAATGATCTAGTTAAATTTTCGGTTGGTTAAATTCACCGATTATTAATATATGAGGCAATTACTTATCAGTGGGGTTGGGAATAGTTTTTTTTTTTTGGCATATATTAAAAAAATATATTTTTTTATATGTATATATTTATTTAGGTTACATCAATTAACATCCATCAACATATCTTCTTTACTTTTTTATCTTTTTTTTTACTTTTCTATACATTTTTTTAAAAATAAAAAGTCAAAAAATATATTTATTTTGAACATCCTAAATCATCCCTAAAAGTCGGGGAGAGAGAGAGGACAAGGTGAAAGAATAGGCTTCTTTTGGCTACTTGACTTTTAGCTATGTTTGCGCGTATGTAACAAAAGTTAAAAGTTAACTTTTTGTATTTAAAGATATTTAGAAAGTTGACTTTTAGCCATTTGGTGAAATTACAATTATACCTCTCATGAGTCAAAATGTATTATATGGGTGAAGTTGTAAATATTTTAAATTGAATAGAGTAGTTTAGTCATTTTATTATGATTTGATATCATAAATAAATATTAATTAAAAAAATCAAAAGTAACTTTTTACTAACTTCCCAAATCACTTGTCTGAAAAAGTAAAAAACTTAGTTAAAAATTAAAAAATTACTTTTTACTCTCTTTTCAAAATATTCCATAAAAGACAGAAAGGGGGTGGTGAGTTGGCGCTTGGAGAACAAGTTTTCTATTTTTGTAATTAAAATTCTTCTTTTCATTTATCTTGTAATTATAAAAAGACTTTCACTGACTTGTAATATAATTCATATAATTTTCCAATCCCACTGATAAGTAATTATCCCTTAATACATAATGATAAAATAAAGGAGAATTTCAAAAAAGTTCAGTGTACGAAAAATAATTTCAAAATAATAAAAATATAAGTGATTCATACATAAATTTATGCAATAAAAACTTATACTATCATTATTTTGATTTAGTTTTAAAAAATTATATTTGAATTTATTGTTTTACGTGTTTTATCTTTAGTAAAAAAATAGATTTTTTTTTATTAAAAAAAGAGCAAATAAATATTACAAATGAGTGGAGTGTTTTTCAAAATTGCTATACAAATGAAAAGAAAAAAAAAAAAGAAAAATTATGGAAACATAAGTTACAAAGACCAAAATATCCTTCTTTCTTTGTTTCCCTTCCTCTGCACTTTTGCTATAAATGAATCTATACTATATATTAAACAAAATGAGGTTTTTAACCCCAAGTCTTGTGAGAGTTCTAATTTCTCAATTTAAATTTTTTAATTTTTTGATTTAAAAAAAAAAACCTTAGCATTTATTAACTTCTCCCAACCCCCAAGTCTTACCCTCATAATAACACTTTAATGCATTAATAACAAGCATAATTTTTTTTTTTGAAATCCAACACATGAATTCCTTGAAAAGTCTCAACACATATGATTATTATCTCTCGTAATAACACTTTAATGCATTAAGAATAAGTATAAAAAAATTTCTTCAAAAGTCGAACACATATGATTATTATCAAAATATTAAACTTTAATATAATATAATAAAAAAAAAGACATTTAATTCCTTGAAAAGTCCAACACATATGATTATTATCAAAATATTAAACTTTAATATAATATAAAAAAGGGAAAAAAGAAGACATTTAAAAAAAAAATTTAAAATCACAATTCACATATATAGATAATTGTAAATATATTAAGAAAAATGGAGTTTCTAAACCCCAAGCCTTGTGGGAGCTCGAATCTCTCAATCTTAATTTTCTAAATTTTTGATTTAAAAAAAAAAACCTTAACATTTATTGATTTTGTCAAAATTTCCTGATCAGCATTTATTAACTTTTTTCAATCAACTTACTTGCATTTATTGATTTGGTCAAAATTTTTTATTAGCATTTAAAATTTCCTCATACAAATAATTATAGATACAGCCCGTGCATAGTTACTGCAGTAGTCTTTTTAATTTCTCATGTACACTATGATTAGTGATAAAATTGTTAAATTATTTTTATAAAAAATCTTAAAAAACATAATTTATATATTAAAAAAAATTAAAATAAATATAAATATTTATAATAATCATGTGTGTAGTACGAGTGATAGACTAGTAACTTAAAACACAAAAGTGTAATATATATATATAATTTCTCTCCCGCCAAATTTCTCCAACGACGTGATAAGACTAAAAGATTTTGAAAGAAAATAGGAATGTAAGAGTGTAGGCCATTAATTTATGTCCTTTTGCCATGTCATTTGAAAAAATTATGTAAAGAAGTATTTTTCTTCAAAACAATGAGACATGTAAGGAAAATGAGTGGAGCTTTAATTAGAGCTATCACTAATAATGTGGTAATGAATTTTACCTATTGTCACAGTGTGTGTTGTTTGATTTTTTTTTTTATTTTTTTTATTACCTTTTCTACCTCATTAATGGTGGATTAGAGCCACTATTAATACTGGACATGTAATAAGACCCATAGGCCTAGCAATGACAAAACTGCGCCTCCTCCTGGCTCATGTTATTTTAGGAATATTTTGTGTCTTTTTTTGTTTTAAGATTCATAAAATGGATATGCATATAAGTTATTTTAATATATCCGTCAAGAAATATTGTTCCTTAGCACCTATAACATATCTGCAGGGAACACTATCACACCTATGTCAGAGCCAAAGCTTAAACCCCGTGTGTTCCATGCGCTAAAGAGTATGTTTAACCTCAACAAGAACTTTTGAAGACTCAAACCCAAGTCTTGAGTAAGGGATTCAAAAATCTTATCCATTGAATCTATAAGAGTATGTTTTTTTTGTGTGTCGCCCGGTCCGTTTGGGAAGAACTAAAGTGGACTTTTTTGACTATTTTAGCCACAAAAGACAAAATAAGTTATTTTAGCCACAAAAAATAAAACATCACATCTAACCCATAATCATTACACTCTTCTCTCACAAAAAAAGTCAAAAAAGCCAAAACACTAAAAAGCCGTTTCCAAACTAAGCTTTTTAGCCCAGGTTAAAATAGCCAAAAAAATCAAAAAGCCAAAAGTCAACCCACTTCCCAAATAGAGGAGCCATGTGTTATGTTATGCCACAATTTTTAAGTGGGAATTAAATATTGGTTCACCCCCCACCACAGCTCCACGCACAATTTTAATATGGAGTGATAGAGTGATGATGAGTTTTTTCCATTATTATACAGGAGTGAATGGCTTTGATTACCAATTGAGTGTGAATAGCCAAAATTAATCAATAATTAATTCTACTGGTAACTTGTGATATATTATAAAATGTAATCAAGATGATTTTAAAAGAGTCCATTTAGATGTCCCTATTAAATTACAAATTATTAATTACATATAATGAGGTGTAAGGTGTAAGCCTCATAATTATATGAGTACCAAGTTTACACTACAGAAAGCTCAGAAAAAATTGAACCACGTTAAGATTGTTGATGATTTCAAATGTGAAACAAAAAAATTATATAAATTATGCAAGAGAGAAAAATAATCAAATGATACCAAGATTTATGTAGTTGGACGTTAGCCTACCTTTATGACAATTATATAGAAAATGATTCTACTAACAAAGAGAATGATACTTTTTACAATACTCATCAAATTTAAATACAAAATTTCTCAAACAATAATATTACAAATTTATAATTTTTATCCAAAAGTTTACCTATGATCTAGATTTAATTTATAAATGGACCCCACAATACGTCGCTCAAATTTCTACCCTTCATCTGCAATCTAGACCATTTTCTGGAAATTTTCTTTAGCACTTTTCATTTCTCAAAATTCTCTCTAACCCAAGCAAACAAGTCTCACGAGACTTTAAATTTCAACAAGTGACACCAAAATAAAATTTCTCTAATACAGTGTTTGGTTGAGAGATTTGAGAAGGGATTTGAAAAGGTGAATAGAAAAAGTGTATGAAATGTGAATAAAATATACTTATATTTTGGAGTGTCCTAAATAAGTGCACTTTTTGTCTTTTTTGACTAAAAAATTGAGGAAGAAAATATAGGGGTTTGGGTTAATTTTTTGACTTTTTATGAAAAAATGTGTAATAAAAAATTATAAAAATTGGTTTGTAGGAGAAAATTAAGATTGGGAGTTGTGTAGCCGTAATTGTTGACTTTTGGTGAATAGTGTTAACTTTTTAACTTTTTGAGTAACTTTTTGGTTTTTTGGCTTTTCCTGGACATGTCAAACTTGGCCTTAATTTCACACACCTTTTCCATTTCCTTTTTCAAATTTCTCCTCAAATCCTCCAACCAAAGAATCTCTAAGATTTAATTCAGATTGACGAACAATAATCTTCCAAGACTAAAGATCCATCAAAGAAGACAGACCACCAAGGGACCAATGGTGAGATTAACCATAATCTGACGGATTAACTCCGTCTCTCAAATTTCAAACATTTTTGAGTTGAATAGAATCAGCCCAATAGTACATATATTATTATTATTTAATTGCATATAAATACGAATAATTTATCAAATTTTTATTCTCAATTTTTTTTTTTTAATATGACATGATCAATTTGGTTTTAATTGTATCTATAAATACAAATATTTTATTTCACATCAGTAAATTATGTGATGGAGATTTTCAGTATTTGTATACTTTTCCAAACATCATTGGAAGTTGGAATCTCAAAAAGTCTATGGAGAACCTCAAGTTGTTGGCCAAGTTGTAAAGATATGATAATAAGATTCAAAATCTCGAATCAAAGACGCTAGATATTTACTCGGTCGTTAATTTTAGGGTCTTGAAATTAGTCAAGCGCAAGTAGCCCAGACACCTGGTTCTCAGAAAATAAAAAATAAAAAAGTGTGCATACGGAGCTCAATACACATAGATCACGTGGACAGAAACTAACATTGGAGGAAAATGAAATATGGTTACATGAATGACAAAGTATGCATATGCATGTTGTTCAAATCAACAGCTCAAGCAGTGTTTTCCTATGTACAAGAGTAACCACCATGCTATCTTCTCTGACCAATTGGTCTCACCAATCCAACATGCATTGAAAACCTAGAAAGATTCAAAGATACAGGGATATCAAAGCTTTAACTCAAATCCCTCATTGTACTCGAAAACGAACCAAAAAAAGAAAAAGAAAAAAGAAGTAGGACCTCATGTGAAGATTAGGCAGCTAGATCTCTCTCAATTTCTTCTGCAGCTCATATGGGTTGATGCTCCTCCCTCCACCGGCCTGTTTGTAAAATCACAGCGAGATGGAGTGTGGTTTCAAGTAAAAGAACATGAGCAAAAATCTTGGGACAATTTCTGTTTTCTTTTTTTCTCTTTTCTTCTCACTAGCATGTTTGGGGTTTCATTTTGATTAATTCCCTGATACATGTAGTCTTAGTCTTAAATAAATCAAATAATTACTGGGTGACCTCAAGCAAAAATGAATAATAGAATATTTAAAAACTGATCACCCTTATATTTGAACACAACTTCCAATATATGAGTCATGTATGATCACAACTTAGTTAACACCTTAATGCTATCATAATGTCCGTTCTCATCTTTGGTTCATTAAAAAAATGTGAAAACATCATTCACTATCATATGGGAATGGGAATAGTTATTGCATAGGAAAGCTAAGGTTAGCCTGGTTCATTAGAATGAAGGTGAAACGGAATGAAATAAAATGGTTATTGCTTAACCTCCATATGGATTACCATTCTCATACAACAGTAAATGATGATTCAATTTATAATGTATTTTACAAAACTTTTCTGATGAAGCAAACATACAAATGAACATTATGATAGAATTATCATCCCATTTTATGTTAATTCCAGTGAAACACAACTTAATTAAAATTAAACCAACATTGAAGGAATTGACCACAAATACCTCAGTTTCAATACTGTGAAGTGATCTTTCATTTATGTTTGTGGAAATGCAGCTAATAACAGTCAGCCCTTCTCTGATGAGAACATCTAGCACTCTCGAAACAGACACCCGACCTATCAATGCCGTGTTTACAACCACCTGAACCCCTCCCCTGGAAGTTTCAACTACTGTCACACTCTGCTTCAGACAACTAGGCAAATATTTGGATCCACCATTAACACTGCTTTGATTCAGTGACGATCTTTTTAGCTCATCTCTCTTCTCACTCAGCACTTCAATCCTCTTCTGCAAATGTCTTATATAATTCACAGCCTCATTCATATGATCAGCTACAGATCTCTTTCCCTGACACCACAGCAACACTATATGTAAGTCCTAAACGCAAACAATAATGCTACATACCAGAAAAGTGTCCAGAATTTGAAAATGAGCGGATCAGAGAAGAATTACAAAAAAGAAGATTTCATAAAGAAGTTTGATATAATTGCAAAGATAGAATACCTTAAGATAATCAAGAGGCAGGAGTGACCGTAGAAGCCTATAAAGGGCGGCCATTTCTTGCCTTCTTTGTCTTTCGACATCTCTATGTATGATCTTCCTCCTCTTGTGATCACAAGGGTTGTCATCAATGTCATCGAAAGCAACAGATGACTTTCGCCCCTCACTAAATTCTGGTTTGTTAGTGACATCATAATTACACAGAGAAGGTTTCACCAAGAGTTCAGTATCTTGTTGGATTGTAAGTTGTTGGCAGGGGATAGAAGAGAATTCAAGAAAATCATCAATTTGGTCAAATGGAAACATTGAAGACACAAAATCCATACTAAAAAGCTCAGAAGTTGCTCTTTTTGGTTCTTCACTTGTCCTCTCTTATTCTCTTAAAAAGGAGGGGGTAGAGATATAGATATGTTTGTTTTGAGCATGAAATCTTCGATGGGACAAGTTTTCCAATAGTTGGTGAATTTTGGGAATTGTTATTTAAGAATGACAAGTTTGGTTTAAGGACTGTACATTTGGAGGCTGAAAAAAAATCAATAACATTCACATGTAATGAACCATCACCATATATTGAGATGGACAAGGGCTACTAATAGGATTGAGCATTTTGACAAAAGGACATGTTTCTAAAAATTGCTCTGCTGAGGTCAAGATCATCACAATCTCAAATATGTTCTCATCACTGATAAAGTAAAAACATCTGATGGTTGGATATCACAATATAGCTATCATCATCATAATCACAGAAGTATTTACTGCTATTTATTATAGAATTATTGGTGCAAGGCAGAAAAAACATAATAATAAAATAAAGAAGAATTGACAGTTACAAGAGGATCTTTGCAAGAAATGATCAAATGGGTACTTTTTTAAGCACCTCTTCTCAAATTAGAGAGCAAGTTAAAAGTACTATTCAAACCAAGAAGGTGACAAATGGTATTTTTTGAAAAATAAAAAAATAAAATAGTTTCTTGCCATATTGAGAGATGCGTGCATTATTTTATTATTCTTATATTGACAATTATTGTGAGCGAACAAGCTTAGGTGTCACAAATTGATCATGAAGATTTGGACCCATGGTCTAAACTTAAGAATTTGAGCTTATAAGAAATGATCAAATGGGTACTTTTTTAAGCACCCCTTCTCAAATTAGAGAATAAGTTAAAAGTACTATTCAAACCAAGAAGGAGACAATGGCATTTTTTTTTTAAAATAAAAAATAAAATAGTTTCTTGCCATATAGAGAGATGTGTGCATTATTTTATTATTTACTTATATTGATATTATTGTGAGGGAACAAGATTATGTGTCACAAATTGATCATGAAGATTTGGACCCATGGTCTGAATTTATGAATTAGAGCTTGATTCTGGTTGCTCTTAGAAGTGGCCATATCAAACATTCATGGATTAAACTAATCGGATGAGTTGATCAGTACAATGACTTCTATTTTAGCTTATAGTTGTTGAGCAATTCTTCACACGACTGTAAATAATGCACTCCACTCTTCACATCTACTGTGTTTTTCAGTGACAATGAATCTTACTGTCCGTCTCCTTTCTGGCCAGCAAAACATTCCTGTTTATAACAATCCCAATTCCAGAGCAAAGTTCTTAGACTTCAAGCCAAAATCTCTATAAGTCTTGCATTATTTTCAGAATTGCCGCAGGATATACATCAAGTGATGAAATTGTAGGGTATCATATTTTCACTCATGCTTATTACTTGTTGAAAAAGCTGGCAATAATAGAACATGTATGTATGTGCAATAAAATAAACTAACCTAAAATGATGCCAAAACCAATGACCATGATAGTAAGAGAAGTAGGTATCATTGCTGATTTTTTGGGCATATATATTATATACACCAGAGTCAATTAGCTTCATGCACTTCCGCCCTGGTTAAGAAGAGCAAAGTCTCTCCAATCCCTAAATGCACATGTGCCTACACACTTTTTTGGAGTTTCTTGTAACCAAGGTAGATGACATATTGGAATTGGACCACATTGGTACCACCCGAGTTTCATTTATATATGCATGTTGTACTAGTTTAATAAGATAAAGCTTCCACGCCATGTCGTCAATGATTAATCTCAATATAGCAGCACCTGAGACGGTTTATAGGAAAGTTTTAGGCATGTAGGTTAGGTGGTCTAGGAAAATTTTCAATCTACAGAAAAAGTAATAGTGTGGTTGTGATCAAAGCTTAATTCATTTATTTAAATAAGTCATTCCCTAACCAAAAAGAACTTAAAAATTTCCTTCTCCTATTCCCACTTGCCCACCATCCCATACCTACCATAACCACACCTCAGCAATAGCATGGTTGAGGATCAAAGCCTGATTCATTCAATCTTCTCAGGACCAAAGTAATCTACCATAACCTCAAAAGAAATGGGAGTTACATATATACCCTAATCATTCAGTTAAATTAGCAGCAATTCCCACAAATCTGTTATATAATACAGAGTACAACCCTAATGATTTATCAGCAATAAAAAACAAGATAGCCATAATAGGCTTTTGATTTCAGTGGTACTCTTACAGAAGCACACTCAAACCTAGCTCATATGTCTTAGAGAATCAGCTGGAGTGCCAACCAGTTTTTCTGCTAAGTTGCATGACAATTAGACTTCAGGGACGAAATTTTAAAAAATAAAGTTTTTCTTACCATGTGAGCTACTCTACCTACTACAAGTTCTTTAGGAAGCATAGGCTTTTTGATAATCTAATTTAATGCACATTAAACATTACATAAAGATTGCCCATAAGTGTATCACTGAAATCAAAAGTGTATATATGTAACTTAGAAAAAGTTCATAAGTCAGACAATCATTTTATAAGTCAGACAAAAAGTTCACTTTCAGCAAATCTTAAGAATGAGATCATTTTATATCATGGTTCTTAGAAAATAAATTACTATGAGACAAAAGTTTGTAATCTTTGTTAGACTAACAAGTAAATTATTTATAGTGACAACTTATAGTGATTTTTTGATTTTTTAGTTAAAATGTTTAGTCCCCAAACTAGGCCTTACTACAAATTTTTTTTTTTTTGGTGATTAAGATATAAAATTGATTTAAGGTTACAAATGTGAGCAAAACACGTAAGGTTGAACAAAAGAACCAAGACAAATTCATAAAAATTTGATACAATGATTATTGTTAACCTACAGTGGACAGAAAATTGATAGTGCAATGATTCAAGGAAATAAAAAATAAATAAATAACCACAACTACATGCATTATTAATACTATTATAGTATTTGTCATGGCGATTTTTTCAGGGACACAAGTCGAGTCTGTTGTTCCATATTATAATAGAAAAAGTATCAAGATGAATTATTTGTGGAAGCTTCCAATCTATTTCTCTCTTTCACCACTGCATTTTTACAGATATATACATTGGTGTTTGTTTGCACATATGTTATTACAGGAGGGCACATCCTTTCTGGTCTACAATTATGAAATACACACATAAGCTCAATGTGACTGTGTTGATAATATAGAACTTTGCATGGATCAATGATCATATCTGTCCTATCACTTAAACACAAATGATCATTACTTCCATTGTTTTCAAAAGACTAACATTCTAACAACAGATTCAGGATATTCAAGATGCAATTCTCATGATTCTAATCCAGTTTTTTGGGATCGCAATAAAACTTTTGTGAAAGCTTTAAACAGAGGCATGTAAAAAAAAAAAAGTAAATTACAAATACACCTCCTGAGATTTGCTTAAAATACGAATTATCCCTTGTGGCTTGGAAAATTACAAATACTTTCATGTCAGAATTTTTTATTCAACAGAATTAATTGAAAAAGTGAAATTTCTAACTGCTCACATTTACAATAATAAAATTATCTGAATTATTAATTGAAATAAAATTTTAACATTATTAAAAAATGTTAATTAACTTGATGATTTATTAATAAAATGACTTATTTGTCATGAAATTAGAAACCTTAGGGGGCATAATGTAATTTATAGAATTACAGGATAATTTGTAATATAAGTAAATCTCAGGAGGTGTGTTTGTAATTTACCTACAGAAAAAAAGATACTTTTGCATACTGTGGGGATACTTTTTCTGAGTACTAATACGTGACCAAGGTGACGCCGACGTGTCAGCCGGGGTGTCACGTGTCCTGGTTGTGACGCCGAGGTGATCTCGGCTAGGCCAAGGTGATCTCTGAAGATATCGAAGTCCGGGATAAGCAGATAAGGGACAAGAGTCCTAGAATGAGGAAGGACCTCAGCTTGGATAAAGATAAAACTCTTAAAGAGTTTATCTTTATCTATTGGAGAGTCCAAGATAAGCACTGAGCTGAAGTCCATTGAAGCTAGGCTTCTATTGGGACTAGGATTGTGTTGGCTATAAAAGAGAGGCACCCCCATGGGTCTAAGGTATGCAATTTATATTCTGAACAGTGAGTTAAGAACTTTATCTATCTTTGAGAGATAACTGACTTGATCATCGGAGTGTCCCCGGGTGGACGAACCACAGCCGGAATCTCTTTTTTCTATTGCAGGTCACTCAGGCGGCATCTATTCTGCCAGTGCTCTCCAGCTGAATACTGAGTTGGTAGTGTGGTCAGAAATTCACTCACACAATTTTGCACCGTCTGTGGGAAAGAATTGAGAATAGATGGCCAACAACGGACAGAAAGAGAAGGTTGGGGACGACACCCCTACTGGGAGTGGAAGACCTATTGACCTAGACGTCGAGGGAAACAACTGCAACAAAGAGACTCGTGATAAGAATCACGGAGGAAAGGACGTCAGCCAGGATGGCGACGCGCCGAAAAAATTAGACCAAAACGAGTACTATAACGAGGATAACCTCCAGGTATGGAAAGATAGATGCTTACGGAGGGACGAAGAGATGAAGGGGATGGCTGTAGACGCGCCCTTGGGCTGCATGCTACAGTTCGGACTCAAATGTCACGATTCTTAATCTGATCTCACAATGTGCGATGTGAGATTGATAAATCACCAAAGAGTCCAAATCCGGTAAATCGTTTTGGAAAACTGATTTTTAAGAAAGAAGTGTCAAACATGAACTGCTTTGCCAGATATAGAGTCGCCACCTAAATATTTTATTTTGGGGGAATTTAAGAAACCCTGACTCGTGCCTAAGGCCACGTGTCCGTCATCACCAAAGTTGCCTCGGCTCGGGATGTAGGAACCCACACTTTATGTCCTCATCATGTTCATGAGCATCGGTATGATTATGACTTGTTTAGCTTGCATGTGTATGTTGTGATTTGTTTCGCTTGAGCTAATGCGATCCATGTCTTGATTTGAAGCCTTGTGATTTGTCTAAGTGTAGTATGCTTGTCTTGTTCCTTCCTTGATGTGAAACTTAGGTTACGCCTTGCCTGAGTTATGCTAGCCGACGTTATTCCAATGCCGAGGTCATCCTTAGTCTAGTATTAGTATCTTGAAACCCCTTGTCGACCTCAGTCCTTACCTTGACCACATTAGCCGAGATGTTACCTTGCACCCAAGTGATCTCGTCCTGGAAGTGGTATGACCTAGGCCGAGGTGTGGCGCATCTAGGCCAAGATGTGGCACAGCTTAGTCAAGTGTTGTCCTTCCTAGCCGAGGTCATTGTCACCTTAGTTGCCGAAGTCTTTTGTTAGCCGATGTCACCACTTGCCGGAGTGCCATTCCGTATAGCTTGTTAGATACGCCTTGTTGCTAGCCGATGTCATAGCCTGTCAGAGAGCCCACACCGCTTTGCTTGTTGAACACTCTTCCACCATGCTTTGTCTGGCCTGTCAGCCACCTTTTCAGGATGAACCCAACCAGTCGCCGCCACGTGTCTCAGCAGAAGGTTAACCCCAGAACCGGGTATAGAAAACTATCATTTGGTGTCATAACCTTGTCTGGTAGAGAGAGAAGCTCTAGGAGGAAGAAAGAGTTTTAGAGTGAGGAAGTAGATCTTCAAGCTTGGTTTCTAGAGATCCAACCGTTAGATCCGCGTTCTAAGGTTAGATTCTTGATCTACTCGTGATGTTCTTTATGTTTATGATATTGCATTGCATGATTGAAAACGATTTGTAAGCCATGCATCGTTTTGAAGTTCGATTTTAGAAAGATTAAAAATGACATTCATGTGTTCTTCAAGAAAGTCTTGTTTTGATCCGGAAGCTTGCATAAAGAATCATGTTTTAGTGGTTATTTCCGCAAGAATTCCAAGTCCGGGTACCCAGGTCCATGTTTTCAAACTCATAGCACGAAAACCCCAGATTTGTGATGGCAGATTATGATTGAACATTCAAGTTTTTCATGTTTTCACACTCATGTTCTTCATGTTCATCAGCAGAGGGAAACCCAGAGTTTCCCGACCTCTTTTCCTTGCATGTGGCCCTCGGGAACACACCTCGGCGATGAGGTGTGGAACCTCGGCCTAGACCTGGTTGGTGCCCAGCATGTTTTCCGAAAACCATTTGTGTACATACGAAACTTGTTGAAGGTGCATTCAATAGGCTTTGCCCTGTATTTGTAGGACTTGGGCTTGTCTCGACCCCGACGTGTGAAGAAACTATGTGAGTGGTATTTCTAATAAAGCTATGTT
This sequence comes from Camellia sinensis, assembly GCF_055761805.1. Lineage (NCBI taxonomy): Eukaryota > Viridiplantae > Streptophyta > Magnoliopsida > Ericales > Theaceae > Camellia > Camellia sinensis. The sequence goes on along the minus strand of NC_138973.1, from coordinate 65,848,693 downwards.
ACACTTGTTTTGATAAATCTTGTTTTGCCTTGTCTTGAAAAGTATTTGATTTAGCATGAATGACTATCCCTAATTGCATATCAAGCACTATCTTGTTTTGATGACTTTTCTTGACAGTCCTTAGTGCTAGAGGACTATAAACTTTCGCAGCACAGCTTGTCTTGACAGTCCTTAGTGCTAGAGGACTCTAAACTTTCGCAGCATAGCTTGTCTTGACAGTCCTTAGTGCTAGAGGACTCTAAACTTTCGCAGCACAGCTTGTCTTGAAAGTCCTTAGCTGCAGGGGACTATAATGCAACTGCACTCTTGTCTTGAAAGTCCTTAGTTGCAGGGGACTATAACGCAACTGCACTCTTGTCTTGGGAATGTCATCACCCTCTTGTATTAAGTAGATGTAATAACATCCAAAGAACTTGAAAGGCCGGCAATGAACTTGATTTTCCCTCTTGATTGTAAAGTATGCTATGTATTGTTTTGAAAGAAATCTTGGATATCAATCATGCAAAACCTTTATTCCTAATATCATTCACTGAGTATCCAAGCTCACCCTCTCTATATATATGTAGGTGATGAACAAGAAGGCATTGAGGCCTAGGCGTGATTAGCCGATGTGATTTGGGTGCTTGCCGACATGTTTTGGATTAGCATTTTTTTGTACCGTCTTGAAGATCATGCTTCTCGGCTTATTTTTCATTTGAACTTGTATATGTCGGCTTGAGAAGCTTTTTGGTCAAGATGTGTTTTGTATTTTATTTCCTTATTGTATTTAAGTTGTAAGACCTTATAAAGATGTATGTCTTTTCATTTGACTTATGCACTGCTCTTATGGACCACTTGTATCTTGAATTATTGCTTCCGCATTTGTGAGCCCCCTATATAAATACTCTGATTGTGTGTGATTCTTGTAAGTTGGCCTTCGGTAATTACGGATTACTGGCCATCACGGCTCCAAACTACTAGGGGCGGTTTGGGGGCGTGACAGAATGGTATCAGAGCACGAGATCCCTATAGTACGTTAATCACACACCTTGAGTCCTGAAGAGCATAGGATTCCCCTTAGAATAATGTTAGGATTGCATCATATTGCTTGCTACTTGACTACGTGTGCATCATCTCAGCATGAACATTTTGTTACATCAGCGTGATCATACTCTCTTGCATACATGTTCCTTTGTTCATTTTGTTTAAGTGTCACATCCTGCATACCCCAGCATCATGAGGAGAGGTAGACCTCCAGTTGGCCGAGATCGTTCCGAAGATAGGTTGGAGAGACTGGAAAGGTTAGTTGAAGGCTTAGTCCGTGAGCTGAGACAGCCGAGGCCACAGGATACTGGTACCACCTCTACCCAGGCCGAGCAGACCAATGGCCGATATGCAGCCCCGCCTCCACCTCCTCCAGTACCACAAGTGCCTCCGCAGCAAGCTTTGTATGGGAACGACACGATAACCCTGATCAGAGAGTTCAAGAAAATGAAACCGCCAAGGTTCCAAGGGGGCATAGAACCAATGAAAGCTGAGGCGTGGGTTTTAGAAATGGAGAAGCTGTTTGAAATTTTCCCCAGTACAGACGCTCAGAAGGTATCTCTGGCAGCGTTCACGTTGGACGACGACGCCCGCAGGTGGTGGATGATGGTTCGAGAAAGTAATCCGGGTTTGACTTGGGCCAGATTCCTGGAGTTATTCTACAACAAACATTTTCCCCTTAGCGTCCGAGACCGAAAGACCACGGAGTTTCAGAATCTGATGCAAGGAAACAAGACAGTCGCAGAATACGATCGTGCCTTTACTGAACTGGCGAGATATGCGCCTCATATGGTTGACGACGAATACCGCAAGGCGAGAAAGTTCGAAAGTGGGTTACGTGGACCGATACAAGACAGGGTCAATATGCTCAATATGCCGACATACGCTGGAGTACTGGACAAGGCCATCCTGGCTGAAGCTAATTTAAACCGATACCAGAGTTCAAGTGAGGGTCAGAGGAAAAGACAGAATTATGACAATCGCCGAGTTCCGTTCAATGCCAAGAAGAAGGTGAATGTGGACAGTTCCAGTAACTCAAATCAGGATGGAAATGCTAAGCCGTTGTGTACGAGTTGTGGGAAGCTACATTTTGGGGTCTGCCGTTGGGCGACGGGGGCTTGCTACGAGTGTGGCGAGATAGGCCATCGCGTGAAGGACTGCCCGAAAGCAAAGACCGATGATGGGAAGAGGACTGGAAGCACCTCGGGCTCTGCACAGAAGAATAACATCGGGGGAGTACAGGCGAGGCAGGGCAGAGTTTTCGCATTGGTGCCAGGAGACGCCCAGAATGCTGAAACAGTGGTGTCAGGTACCATTTCAATTTGTTCTCAAGATGCATACGTATTGATTGATTCGGGTTCTACGCATTCATTTGTGTCCACTATATTCGCCGAGAAGTTGAATAGAGAATTAGCACCCCTTGATTACGTATTGTCTGTGTCTACTCCATCTGGGAGAAATATGATTGTTGCATCCATTTATAGGGCGTGTGTTGTCGTGATTGAGGGTGTAGAGTTGTTAGTCGATTTGATGCCTTTGAGCATGACTCATTTCGATGTTATATTGGGAATGGATTGGTTAGTGGCAAATCATGCATCCATTAATTGTGTTACTAAGAGTGTCACATTGAAGACCCCAAGTCAAGCTGAGGTCATTTTCCAAGGTAAAGGTGTAGTATCCCCACCTTACTTAATCTCATCCATGAAGGCCTACAAGTTGATCCAAAAAGGATGTAAGGGTTATTTATGCAGTATACTAAGTGATTTGAATGGAAATGTTGAGTTAGCCGACATACCCGTTGTTGAGGAATTCCCCGACGTCTTTCCGGATGAGTTGCCTGGCCACCTTGTCGATAGGGAAATAGAGTTTACTGTGGACACCTTGTCAGGAACACAACCCATCTCCAAAACACCCTACAGAATGGCCCCAGCCGAACTTAGAGAACTGAAATCGCAATTACAAGAATTGTTGGACAAAGGATTTGTTAGGCCGAGCACTTCGCCGTGGGGAGCACCCGTTCTGTTTGTTAAGAAAAAGGATGGCACACTTCGTCTTTGCATTGACTACAGGGAACTTAATAAGGTGACCATTAAGAACAAGTACCCATTGCCTAGAATCGATGATTTACTTGATCAACTACGAGGAGCACGAGTCTTTTCCAAGATTGACCTTAGGTCGGGCTACCATCAGTTGAAGGTTAAAGCCGAGGACATTGAGAAAACTGCTTTTCAGACAAGATATGGCCACTACGAATTTTTGGTAATGCCCTTCGGAGTAACCAATGCCCCAGCAGCATTCATGGACCTGATGAACAGAGTCTTTAAGCCGTACCTAGATGAGTTCGTCATTATTTTTATCGACGACATATTGATCTATTCCGGGAGTGCGAGCGAGCACGAGAATCATCTGAGACTTGCCCTACAGACCTTGAGAGATAAGAAGTTGTACGCCAAGTTAAGTAAATGCGAGTTTTGGCTTTCCAGCATTTCATTTCTAGGGCATGTGATCAATGAAGACGGTATATCAGTTGACCCCAGTAAGATTGAAGCCATTGTGAATTGGCCGACGCCGACCAACGTGTCCGAGGTTCGTAGTTTTCTGGGTTTGGCAGGTTATTACAGAAAGTTTGTGAAGGATTTCTCGAGGATTGCAGTGCCATTGACACAACTAACCAAGAAGGGAGCAGCTTATGAATGGACCAATGAAAGGGAATCAGCTTTCCAGGAGCTGAAGACGAGGTTAGTTACAGCACCGGTTCTGGTACTACCATCAGCTAATGAGGAATTTCAGATTTACAGTGATGCTTCACATAAAGGTTTGGGTTGCGTGTTAATGCAAGAAGATAAAGTCATAGCGTACGCGTCTCGTCAGTTGAAGCCCAATGAAAAGAATTATCCTACCCATGATTTGGAGCTAGCTGCCGTGGTTTTTGCCTTGAAGATATGGCGTCATTACCTGTATGGAACATCTTGCCAAGTTTTCACCGACCACAAGAGTCTGAAGTACTTGTTCACTCAGAAAGAGTTAAATATGAGGCAGAGAAGATGGCTCGAGCTACTGAAGGATTATGACATGCAGATTCAGTACCACCCAGGTAAGGCAAATTCCGTAGCCGACGCATTGAGCAGGAAGTTAGTTGGAAGTTTGGCGTGCCTGACAGCGGTTTCGGTGGAACCAACCATTATTGAGGAAGTGAAGACCAGACAGAGGGAGGATAAATTCCTCAAGAAGGTAATTGATGAATTCGTCACCAAGCCGAGGCCAGGATACACTATGGAGAATCAAGTGCTTAAGTTTGAAGGAAGATTGTGCGTGGCCGACGTACCAGGGTTAAAAAGAAAGATTTTGCAAGAGGCTCATAGTTCCAAGTTTGCCATTCATCCAGGGAGCACCAAGATGTATCAGGACGTAAAGCGGACCTTTTGGTGGCCAAACATGAAAAGAGAGATAGCCGAGTTTGTATCTCAGTGTCTGTGTTGTCAGCAAGTGAAGGCAGAACACCAGAGACCGGCAGGACTTCTTCAACCCTTGTCAATTCCTGAGTGGAAATGGGAGCACATCTCCATGGATTTCGTAATGGGTTTGCCGAGGACGCAAAGAGGTATGGATTCCATTTGGGTTATAGTCGACAGGTTTACTAAGTCAGCTCACTTTTTGCCTGTCAAGACTACATTCAATGTCGACCGACTTGCCGAATTGTACATGAATGAGATCGTTAGGCTCCATGGTGTGCCGATGTCCATTGTGTCAGACCGAGATCCGAAGTTCGTTTCTAGATTTTGGCAGAGTCTACAAGGAGCCTTGGGAACAGAGTTGAGATTTAGCACAGCCTTCCACCCCCAGACCGACGGGCAGACAGAAAGAACGATTCAGACACTCGAAGACATGCTCAGACTGTGCGTGTTGGACTTCCAGGGAAGTTAGGAATCGCATTTGCCATTAGTAGAGTTCGCGTACAACAACAGTTATCAAGCCAGCATAGGCATGGCGCCGTATGAAGCTTTGTATGGAAGAGAGTGTAGATCGCCGATATGTTGGACTGAAGTAGGAGACAAAGCTCTAATTGGCCCCGAGTTGGTTCAGGTGACAACTGAAAAGATCAAACTCATTCAGCAGAGGATTAAAACTGCACAGAGTCGACAGAAGTGTTATGCCGACCAAAGAATGAGGGAGTTAGAATTTGAAATTGGGGATCATGTATTTTTGAAGGTCTCGCCGATGACAGGAGTTTCGAGATTTGGGAAGAAGGGTAAACTTGCACCCCGATATATTGGGCCGTTTGAAATTCTTGAGAAAGTTAACACCGTTGCTTACAAACTCGCTTTGCCGCCAGATTTGAGCCAAGTCCACAGCGTGTTCCATGTTTCGATGCTGAGAAAATATATCCGAGACCCACTACATGTAATAGATTACTCCGGGGTTGTAGTTAATGAAGACTTGGGCTACGAAGAGAAGCCGGTGAGAATTATCGACAGACAAGTGAGACAGCTGAGAAACAAGTCGATAGCAATGGTGAAAATCGAATGGGAGAAACATTATGGCGAGGAGGCCACATGGGAAAAGGAAGAGGAGATAAGAATCCGTTACCCGGAGTTATTCGTAGGACAAGGTAACTCAAGTTTGGGGACCAAACTTCTTTAAGGAGGGTAGACTGTAGGCACCCACACTTTATGTCCTCATCATGTTCATGAGCATCGGTATGATTATGACTTGTTTAGCTTGCATGTGTATGTTGTGATTTGTTTCGCTTGAGCTAATGCGATCCATGTCTTGATTTGAAGCCTTGTGATTTGTCTAAGTGTAGTATGCTTGTCTTGTTCCTTCCTTGATGTGAAACTTAGGTTACGCCTTGCTTGAGTTATGCTAGCCGACGTTATTCCAATGCCGAGGTCATCCTTAGTCTAGTATTAGTATCTTGAAACCCCTTGTCGACCTCAGTCCTTACCTTGACCACATTAGCCGAGATGTTACCTTGCACCCAAGTGATCTCGTCCTGGAAGTGGTATGACCTAGGCCGAGGTGTGGCGCATCTAGGCCAAGATGTGGCACAGCTTAGTCAAGTGTTGTCCTTCCTAGCCGAGGTCATTGTCACCTTAGTTGCCGAAGTCTTTTGTTAGCCGATGTCACCACTTGCCGGAGTGCCATTCCGTATAGCTTGTTAGATACGCCTTGTTGCTAGCCGATGTCATAGCCTGTCAGAGAGCCCACACCGCTTTGCTTGTTGAACACCCTTCCACCATGCTTTGTCTGGCCTGTCAGCCACCTTTTCAGGATGAACCCAACCAGTCGCCGCCACGTGTCTCAGCAGAAGGTTAACCCCAGAACCGGGTATAGAAAACTATTATTTGGTGTCATAACCTTGTCTGGTAGAGAGAGAAGCTCTAGGAGGAAGAAAGAGTTTTAGAGTGAGGAAGTAGATCTTCAAGCTTGGTTTCTAGAGATCCAACCGTTAGATCCGCGTTCTAAGGTTAGATTCTTGATCTACTCGTGATGTTCTTTATGTTTATGATATTGCATTGCATGATTGAAAACGATTTGTAAGCCATGCATCGTTTTGAAGTTCGATTTTAGAAAGATTAAAAATGACATTCATGTGTTCTTCAAGAAAGTCTTGTTTTGATCCGGAAGCTTGCATAAAGAATCATGTTTTAGTGGTTATTTCCGCAAGAATTCCAAGTCCGGGTACCCAGGTCCATGTTTTCAAACTCATAGCACGAAAACCCCAGATTTGTGATGGCAGATTATGATTGAACATTCAAGTTTTTCATGTTTTCACACTCATGTTCTTCATGTTCATCAGCAGAGGGAAACCCAGAGTTTCCCGACCTCTTTTCCTTGCATGTGGCCCTCGGGAACACACCTCGGCGATGAGGTGTGGAACCTCGGCCTAGACCTGGTTGGTGCCCAGCATGTTTTCCGAAAACCATTTGTGTACATACGAAACTTGTTGAAGGTGCATTCAATAGGCTTTGCCCTGTATTTGTAGGACTTGGGCTTGTCTCGACCCCGACGTGTGAAGAAACTATGTGAGTGGTATTTCTAATAAAGCTATGTTACACTTGTTTTGATAAATCTTGTTTTGCCTTGTCTTGAAAAGTATTTGATTTAGCATGAATGACTATCCCTAATTGCATATCAAGCACTATCTTGTTTTGATGACTTTTCTTGACAGTCCTTAGTGCTAGAGGACTATAAACTTTCGCAGCACAGCTTGTCTTGATAGTCCTTAGTGCTAGAGGACTCTAAACTTTCGCAGCATAGCTTGTCTTGACAGTCCTTAGTGCTAGAGGACTCTAAACTTTCGCAGCACAGCTTGTCTTGAAAGTCCTTAGCTGCAGGGGACTATAATGCAACTGCACTCTTGTCTTGAAAGTCCTTAGTTGCAGGGGACTATAACGCAACTGCACTCTTGTCTTGGGAATGTCATCACCCTCTTGTATTAAGTAGATGTAATAACATCCAAAGAACTTGAAAGGCCGGCAATGAACTTGATTTTCCCTCTTGATTGTAAAGTATGCTATGTATTGTTTTGAAAGAAATCTTGGATATCAATCATGCAAAACCTTTATTTCTAATATCATTCACTGAGTATCCAAGCTCACCCTCTCTATATATATGTAGGTGATGAACAAGAAGGCATTGAGGCCTAGGCGTGATTAGCCGATGTGATTTGGGTGCTTGCCGACATGTTTTGGATTAGCATTTTTTTGTACCGTCTTGAAGATCATGCTTCTCGGCTTATTTTTCATTTGAACTTGTATATGTCGGCTTGAGAAGCCTTTTGGTCAAGATGTGTTTTGTATTTTATTTCCTTATTGTATTTAAGTTGTAAGACCTTATAAAGATGTATGTCTTTTCATTTGACTTATGCACTGCTCTTATGGACCACTTGTATCTTGAATTATTGCTTCCGCATTTGTGAGCCCCCTATATAAATACTCTGATTGTGTGTGATTCTTGTAAGTTGGCCTTCGGTAATTATGGATTACTGGCCATCACGGCTCCAAACTACTAGGGGCGGTTTGGGGGCGTGACACGGGAACTTGGGTACGAGAGGAGAAGGTCATCTATGAGCACCCCCGATCGCCCGATCAAAAATCGGCCTGTACTAAGCATGATGTCTTGTTTTTGAAAACATATGCGTTCTTATTCCGGTTATTAGCTAGAATTTACTATGTGATGCGCACAACACACAAGTATAGACTAGATCGCCTAATTTGGAACAAAGCATTGCATATCCGTTTGTTTGGAAATGGTTTGAAGCTTGCTACTTGCAAGTAGGCTAAAATACGAATTTGATGAATTGTTCCAATTCAAACAATCCAACCTTCACCCACAGGCATTCAGGCAGTTATATCACATAAGCAGTTAGCCTCATGGCAAGCATGCTGACATGACAATATTAACACACATGCAAGATGCTAAAGTGTAAACATTTACAGTGTAATCCGACCCAAAATAGAGAACTAGTTAGAAATCAATGCATGATCCTAGTTCATGTTAAAATGGCTAATGCATCGCATGCAAAATGCAACTAGAAATAGGCTCGACTATTCTAAGATGGCATATGAGATGCGATAATTCGATACATGTATTCAACTTGGAATTGAAATACAATGCAGTTAGTATGATGCGCTGAACCTGGTGCATGCAATACAAATGAATGATGCAAACATGCATAGCATAAGGATGCTAATTGAACTATGCCCTAGAACTAACCACTGAAAGCAGATAAGTAAAAGGGAGAAAGACGTGGGGTTGGAAGACATTCATCACACACACGCACGCTTATTACAAGATTGTGCCCTCTCGACGGAGGGACCGAAAGAATAATACAAATTAACTAATTAACCAACTAACAAGCTAATTAATTATTACACGACACTTAACTAATTAAACGAATCAATTAAGCTATGAAAACAGTAAAACAGCCTCAGGAAGAGGGATGCATGCATGTTCGGTCGGCTTCGCTCAGAAATCCGTCGCCATGCCACATGTTGCCTCTGTTTGCACTGCTCTGTACCTCTGAAAATTGTGCCAACTTCTGTGACACTTCTGAACCACCTTGTGTACACTGTGGGAGGTCATCGACCAAGAAATAGGGCCATCGGCCATGGGAAATTGGTCATCGACAAAATATAAGGCTCTCGGCCAAATGTTTGTTGCCGATTGGCACATAATATGGTCGATCAACCATCTCTTCCTGTGAAAAGCTCCTGTTGCTGCAGCAGAGGATAAATAGAGCATGCCAATGCATTTTCAAGACAATGTATGCACAACCACCCTCCCTATCATGTCATGAGCTCAAGGGAGTATGGTTCTCGACCCTCGGGCCATCAATCGCGTATTTCAATGCATGATGGCCAAAGGTGCCAAGTGTGCAATTTATATCAAATGAAATGCACAAAAACACATAAGGGGGCCCCAACCTCTATCATACTTGATCAAGAGGCAAGGGATACATGCATAATGCTATGCAAACTAGGCATGCAAGCAAGCTAATGCAACATGAGCATGCAAGCAAGCAATGTGCAATAGGCATACAACCAAAACAAGTAAACATGCAAGGCATTTAACAACAATGCCAATGACAAACATGCAACAACATGTGAGGCAAACATGTGACAACATGTAAAGGGACAAATACATTTAGACCAATGTAATACATACATGATGAACTTAACAAAGTAACATAATCATGCAAACGTTACAATGTAATAGGCATGCAACAACAATACCAATGATAAGCATGCAACAACATGCAAAGCAACTTAACAAAAGGCATGCCAAATGCAATCTAACTCAAGCATGCAACAACATGCAAGACAAACATGCAACAACATGCAAGGCAGACATGCAACAACATGCGAAAATGGACTTAAACCAACATGGACAGCTCTCAAACATGCCCAAATCAGCGGCCAAAATGCTAAGAAATGAAGGACAAAAGCATATACAAACATGCATACTAATTGGCCTATCACCTAAGCATGAAGACACAACTCTTAAGCACACTTAAAAGAGTGAAAAGTATGCAAGTGTGACAACATTACATGCTCTGAAATGATGTTAGAAATGATGCCAAATCACATATATAATCATAATCATAGCATGCATAAGGCTTAAAGCTTAAAACTAGCAAAGAGACTTGAACCAAAGCTACACAAAACAAAGAGCATATGGCAAGTATAACCAAAAACAGTCCTAAATCATGCCAAAAATGAGCCTAAAACATACAATGGCCAAGGCCAAAACATGCTAGAAAAGTGGGCTCAAAACAAGGAGCATGCAAGGCTATAAAAGGGGTGTTACACTATACCTATCAAAACCGAACATGGTATGATTTAAGCAACCAAAATCAGAGTTATGGCATGTTAGAACAAGACCAAAAACACATTGAAATGGAATCCTAGAGGCCTAAACATGGAGGCATACACAATGGTCCATTCATGAGGCACAAGACATCAACTCTTTAAAACATTAAAGGAGTGATAAGTGCAAGTATATGAGCATACAATATGGACTGAAATAACATAACAAGTGATGCCAAATCACTGAAATGGCCCAAGTAAAGCATGCTAGTGACTTGGACACTTGTCACGATCCAAACCCGCCCCTATGGGTTTAAGCATCGTAACTGGCCAGTAATCCGTGATTACTGAAGGCCTGCTTAACAATAATGGTAGTAATACAGAGTAAGGGACTGGCAGAAGCCAAAATAGTAAATAAAAGATGTCCAATGAGTTGTGACAATCTGTATGCAAAAAGACTTTTCTGAACATATTCACATTCATAAGAAAACATATATACACCATATGTACAAACATCTAGGTTAGAGACCAAATCCCTAATTAGCACAGTACAGTACAAGTCTTAAACAATATTACAAAACAGAGACGGAAGGGTAAAACTGTGACACCCTAAAACAGTCTTAGCTCGGTCAGACTTGGAACCTCGAGGTGAGGCACAATGGTTGGCTTGACAAAATGAGAGCTAATCCGACGCTCCTAGCTCCGGTCCAGTGCCTGGACACCTACATATATATATATATATATATAAACAGTGAGCTACAGCCCAGTGAATAACAATTGTGTAAAGAGGTTAAGAATGAATGTCCTTTCAGTAATTAAACAGTCATATCAGTCATTTAGAAACCATAGCAGTTATATGTGGTACATCACATAGCAAAACAGCACAGTAAGTCTTAACAGACCGAACAATCAGTTGATGGCCATCATAACAATAACAGTAGTGGTTCCAAACTTGGGAACCGACAAAGATCTCTGTGGCAGTAGCAGTAGCAGTAACAGTACAGTAACAGTAAGTTGCTAAGGATGCCACGAACACAGTTTACAAATAGGACAAACATTTGTTCATTAAACAATAACGTTTCAGTAAACAGAACAGTTGATCATTCAGAAAATATTCATAATTGAACATATCTTTACAACATTGTTACTCACAAAGCACTGGGCTACAGATAGGCTAGTGCGCGTCCTCGGATGCCAACCCTACAGTTACAGAACGAACACACACTAAGTTATACACTTAGGTTTAATAACTTAACCCGTAACTTGACTCGATGTGGTTCTATATCAGTATCCTCCTTATGATGCCTTAAACATGCCCTAGGAATGCCTAGGATAGAAAGAGGATGCAAAGAGACACTTTAAAACACTTTTCAAAATTTACTGAAACAGGGATCCACGCTCGAGCGTGGCTTTCTACGCTCGAGCGGACATGCAGACAAAGGAGCTCTGCTCAAGTGTGACTTTCCCCGCTCGAGCGGATTGCAAACTCCGGCAAAAGTACTGGATGCACAAAAATCACGCTCGATGGGCGCTCGATCCACGCTCGAGCGTGAAGTCCCTTGCTCGAGCGGACTGCAAAACAAATGAAATTCTGGGCATATGCATTTCACGCTCGAGCGTGGCTTCCTACGCTCGAGCGGAAGTGCAAGACTCAGAGTGTACGCTCGAGCGTGGGTCCAAAATCTGGAATTTCCAGATTGAACCTCAAGCACAAAATTCAACTTTTAAAACTTCAAATTCGATCATTTTAGGCTAATTTTCTGGAAAACACTATAAAACCCATAATATGACATGTTTCAAAGATCAATTTGCAAAATCAAAGCCAAAAGGTAGATCAATTAAACACAAATTTCAAACAAACTTCAAGAACAAAATGTACATTCAACATGCATGTATTCAATTGAATTCAAAACCTCTAACACATGATCAAATGAGTCAATCCTTTAAAAAACATGATGAATTCATGAACTATAACTAGGAAATGGACATGCATGTGAGGATTTCATGAAAAATAACTTCAAAACACTATGATATGAACATGTATGCAACCATAGCTACTCAATACAACATTTAAAGCCATAATTTGACTCTAACCTCCAATAGTCCCATGAACTATGCAAGAACAGCTCAAATATACAAATGAGAGGATAAAATCTCTACCTTAGGTCTTGAATTCCAAGTAAGGAAGCTCAATTTTGCAAATGCTCTTCAATTCTACTAAAATTCAAGTCAATTCTTTGGTGAATTCTATTTTCTCCTACCTCTCTCTCTCTCACGGTTTTGGGGCAAGAAGATGAATGTAGAAATGATGCAAGACTAGGCTCTACACAAGATTTGTAAAGTGGCCTACTAGGTGGCAAAAGGGTAATAACTCAAGTTGATGTAATTTAGCATTGTATAATCTAATTTAATCATTCCAAATCAAATTTAAATTAAATCTACCATAAAATCACATAAATCGTAATTAGCATAAAACACCAATCAATTTCAGATTCGGCCGCCGATAAGGCCTTCAATTCGCAATTCGAAATTAAAACACGAACAGATCATTTAGTAGTCAAACAGATAGAAATGCATTTACAGACAATACACTCATGCAATCAGTTTAGGATTTCATCCCAATCAGTTACTTATCATATTCAGTCACAGTTTAGCAGTAATCAGAGGTGAGGGTTGTCACAACACTCAAAGCTAACAAGTTAGATTACATAATGGCTATACAAAGCATGGCATATATGACCAAAACAACACAAATCAGAGCTTAAGCATGTTACAATGAGGCTAAAAGCTCCATAGAGTTAAGCCAAAAGCATGCTAGAATGACATGTTACAACATGATGCATGTTGAGGCAAACAAGAGGATTGCAAGACAAGTATATGAAGGATATAAGAGGCCATCAAACCAACTTGAAATAGAGGTATATTATGGCAAAACAAAGCCTAATACACATTGAAATAAAGCTAAAACAAGCTAAGCATACAAGCCACCAACATAAGCCATTTATGCAAGCATTTAAGAAGATAAGGAGAGGGGATGACCCTCTCCTATTTAAGATCTCAAAACCACCTTTCCACCACTGAAAATCCTCTGGATTTCAATGGTAGAAAGGTCATGCAAAGCTAAGAACAAAGGCCAAAAGGGATGGCCTAAAACAAGGCCTAACAAGGCCTTGGAGGGGGTAAACAATCCCAAACCAAGAAGAGACCTTAAACAAAGGTCTAAAGCAAGTAAAAACAGAGCTTTTATCAGTTAATAGCTAAGCTTAAAACAATAAGCAAGAAGGGCTAAAAGCTTAAGCAAGAATGGGGTATTAAAAGCAAGTTTGCTCACCCTTGAAGAACACCTCCAAGAACACAACACCAACAAGTTTCTCTGATCAAAATCACCTCAAGAACCCTAACACCAACTACTTATGACCTCAGCAACCAAGGATGGTGTTCTACTAGGTGCTCTAGTGCAAAAGTATGAACAAAACAACCTTTAAGGCACAAACACACACACAAACATGTGAAGAGAAGGAGATATAGAGATAGATAGATACAACTCTCTAACCCTAATTTTTCAGAACCTCTGAGAAGGGAGGAGGAGTTCCCTTCTTATAGAAGTCCAAATTCTAAGCTTCCTAAGCAAGCTAAGGCACGGGACAAATCCCTCCACATACGTGTATGGAGGGGGTGAATTGTGGATGCTAGCTGCTGGCATAAAATTTCTGCATAATGCAGATGAACAGGGTTCGGCTAGAAAACATGGCCGATCGATCAACATAAGGGCCGATCGACCAAAAAGAGTGCCGATCGGCCAACACTTTTGGCCGATGGAAAGAAAACAAGGCCGATGGCTTCAAACCTTGGCCGATAGGTTGAGGGGATGGCCAACAAGCCACCCTTTTCCCTCAGAAGCAAAAACACAAGTGCTTGGTCCACAACCAAGCACAAAATAGTCAAGTTGAGAGATCTTGAGGTAAGGCGCACGACCAAGACCTCCGAGAACTCAAAACGAACACGAGCATGGATGATCATCGAGTGTTCAAACGATGATGTCCGAGTCTTGAGGACGGTCAAAAATGAGGTGTCAAAAATTGGTAACCAAATGTTCAGACACCTAATTGGCCGAACAGTGGAAGTATACATCGATGACATGGTCATGAAGACCAGGGAATCTAAGGACCATCTGGAAGACTTAGAAGCAGTCTTTGACATCCTAAAAACATATCGATTCCGACTCAATGCATCGAAGTGCACATTTGGATTTGGATCTGGTAAGTTCTTGGGATACTTGGTGACCAGAAAGGGCATTGAGGCCAGCCCAGATCAGATCAAGGTCATCCTAGAACTAAAAAGCCCAACATCGGCGAAGCAAGTACGAATGTTGACTGGAAGGGCTGCAGCCCTGAATAGGTTCATAAGCAGAAGTTCTAACAAATGCAAACCCTTCTTCAGCTTAGTGAAGAAGGCCACAGACTTCTTGTGGACAGAAGAATGCGAAGTCGCCTTGATCGACTTAAAGAAGTATTTGACCACGGCTCCAATTCTCTCAAATCCAGAACCTAGAGAGGAACTGTTCCTATACTTAGCAGTTTCGGAACATACGGTAAGTGCAGTGGTAATCCGAGAAGAAAAAGGAAAACAAAGGGCTGTTTACTATGTAAGCAAAACCCTGGCTGAAGTAAAAACCAGGTATTTACCCTTGGAGAAGTTAACGCTAGCTTTAGTAATGGCTTCAAAAAAGCTAAACCATTACTTTCAAGCCCACAAAATTGTGGTGCTAACTGAACATCCTTTGAAGTCCCTCTTGCAACAGAGAGATCTGACAGAAAGAATAGCCAGATGGGCAGTGGCCTTGGGCCAGTATGACCTGGAGTACAAACCCAGAGCGGTCATCAAATGCCAAGTCTTGGCTGACTTTGTGGCCTAGTTCACACCAGGAGCCATCATACATCGGGCTCCGGTAAGTCGAGGTGAACGATGTCCAAGCAAACAAAGAGGAGCCCAGCCGAGGACAACGGAACAAAGGAAGGAAGAAAAACTCAAGCCCTGCAGCATTTACATCGGCGACTCTTTTCGATTGTTTGTTGATGGGAGTTCAAACCGACAAGGAGCGGGGGCAAGAGTAGTACTGGTATCTCCAGATGGGCAGATACTAGAACAATCCATTCATTTGGGGTTCAAGGCCTCAAATAATGAAGCAGAGTATGAAGCACTGATTACAGGACTGAAACTAGCAGTAGCAGTAGAAGCAGATGAGGTGATAGTCTTCTGTGACTCTCAGCTTATAGTCAACCAGACAAAAGGCGAGTTCGTAACCTGAGATGAACGTATGTCGGCATACACAAAGGAAGTAGGCAGGTTAGTGGCCTTGTTTCAGAATTATCGACTATAGCAGGTTACCCAAGATGATAACAGTCACGCCGATGCCCTGGTCAACCTGGCTAGTGCTATAAAACCTAGAAAGACAATGACGATAATGGTTGACTACTTATCGGGCCTGAGCATCGAACCACTGACCACAGAGCGTAAAGCAATGTGTGTGGACATGGGACCAAGTTGGATGGATACAATAATAGCATTCCTGAAAAAAGGAAAACTGCCAGATGATCACAAAGAGACACACAAGATTAGATTGAAATCGACAAGATTCATTCTGACAGCAGAGGGACATCTCTACAGAAAATCCTTCATTGGACCCCTTTTGAGGTGTGTACATCCTTCACAAGTTGAAGATTTCTTATACGAAATACATAAAGGAATATGTGAAAGCCACGTTGGGGCAGATCACTTGCTCATAGGGCCATTACCCAGGGGTATTGGTGGCTTTACATACAGAAAGATGCAGAAGCCTATGTCAAGAAGTGTGAAAAGTGCCAAAGGTTTGCACCACTGATACACCAACCAGTAGCAGACCTAAACCCTGTATCCAGTCCTTGGCCGTTTGCCCAATGGGGCATGGATCTTGTTGGAAAATTGCCCCAAGCAACTAGGCAAAGGAAGTACCTACTGGTAACAACAGATTACTTCACCAAGTGGATAGAAGTTGAACCCCTTGCCAAGATAAGAGACATGGATGTGAAGAACTTCATATGGAAAAACATCATCACCAGGTTTGGGATCCCAAGAGCAATAGTTGCAGACAATGGAACACAATTTGACAGTAAGCTAATTAAGAGCTTCTGTGCAAAATTCAAAATCAAGAATTATTTTTCGACCCTAAGTTTTCCTCACAGCAATGGACAAGCAGAAACGTCCAACAAAGTTATCTTGGACGGGATAAAGAAGAGGCTACAAGAAGCAAAGGGAAAGTGGGTGGATGAGTTGCCCAGTGTACTCTAGGCATATCGAACTACGCCGAGAAGATCAACTGGGGAATCCCCATTTGCCATGGTTTATGGCACAAAAGCAGTCATTCCTCTAGAAGTTGGCATCCTAGGAATCAGAACCCAAGGAGTAGAGAATGGGACTAATGATGTATTATTGGCCCGAGATCTGGATCTGCTATAGAAGAAAGAAGGGAGAGAGCTGCAATTCAGCTGGCGGCATACCAGCAGCAGCTTGCCAGGGCTTATAATAAGAAGGTCAACCCAAGAGAGTTTCAAGTCGGTAATCTCAACTTGAGAAAAGTCGTCGGCAACAAGAAGGATCCCAGAGAGGGCAAACTTGGCCCAAATTGAGAGAGACCCTATAGAATCATCTCGGTATTGGGCAATGGGGCATATCGGCTTGAAGATGATGAGGGCAAAGAATTGCCAAGGCCTTAGAATACTTGTAATCTGAAATTTTTTTATCGTTAGATTTCCTTGTTCTTTATTATTAGCCGAAGTAATAAATACAATTTCAGCTTGATTTTTCTTATACACTTGTGACTGATAAGATACTTGATGATGTTTCTGGAATACATGCATAATGAGAATCCAAGTGGAACTTAAGTTCACATTAGGGGGCAGAGAGTT
Source organism: Camellia sinensis (assembly GCF_055761805.1). NCBI lineage: Eukaryota > Viridiplantae > Streptophyta > Magnoliopsida > Ericales > Theaceae > Camellia > Camellia sinensis. The sequence goes on along the minus strand of NC_138973.1, from coordinate 65,831,415 downwards.
GGAAAATGGTACCTGGCAAGGTAGAATATACAAGCTAAAATTAGTCTAACACTTGTTGAAATTTGACCGAGATCATGTTTAAAACTTGTTGAAATTTGAGAAAAATTTACAAGTTGAAGTTAAACCAAGATCATATTTAACACTTGTTGAAATTTGAGAAAAATTTACAAGTTGAAGTTAAACTGAGATCATGTTTAACACTTATCGAAATTTGTGAAAAATTTACAGGTTGAAGTTAAACCGAGATCATGTTTAACACTTGTTGAAATTTGTGAAAAATTTACAAGTTGAAGTTAAACCGAGATCATGTTTAACACTTGTTGAAATTTGAGAAAAATTTACAAGTTGAAGTTAAACTGAACACTTGTTGAAATTTGTGAAAAAACTTACAAGTTAAGGCCAAGGTTGTATTAAAATAAGTACTTATGTACTTGCCGATGTAAACCGTTGGTATAACTGAGGTATTTCACCCCGAGAAGATTACACAGTTAAGGTTTATATTATAAATATGCAAAATATTCTAAGTATAAGAGTCATACAAGAGCAGTAAAGGGAAGACAAACATACAAGCATTCAAAAGAAGAAGTTGTATTTATATTCAAAAGATAGAATGTCGGCCACATAAAGAGCTTACATTGTTTCAAAGAAAGAAAAAAAGTACAAAGGAGAAAAACATCAAACTAAGGTTCTTCAGCGCCTCCAGCTGGTTGGGTCTGGAGTTCGAAAGACTGCTAAGAAGACATCTCGGCGGCCTTCTCAGCCGCGAGCTCGGCATCTATTTCTTGACGGGTTTTGTCGAGGCTCTTGTCGGCGATAGGCATGTCCGATGTTGCCTTCTCAAGAGTAGCATCCTTGGAGACCTCGTCACCCTCCTCATCCTGAGTCAAGTCCAGGACTTGCTCATTTGGAGTAGGGGACTTGGCCCCAGCAGCTTCCTTCGACTTCCTCACCAAAGCTTCCTCCTCAAACTCAGAATCGTCTTCGGATTGGCTTGAAGTAGGGGGGAATGGCAGGGGTAGGACATCGGCTTTCTTAAGGGGGGAGTTCTCGAGGACGTCAAGCTTTTTTAGAGCGGCCATCCAACCAAGGGTGAAACCCTTGTTGCATGACTGCTTTACTTGTTTCTTGTAATCTTCCTTGACGTCGGCCGTCCCCTCTGCATATGCCCTCTCATTGACGGCCTTGATCTCGGCCTCCTTTGTGGCCAGGGCATCTTGGAGTTCTTTTTGGGCCTCGGCCATCTTTTCTTCAACCTCTTTCTTCTGGGCCTCAAGAACTTTGTTAATGGCCTCAGCAGCATCCGTTTTTTCTTCGGCATCATCCTTAGCCTTGACAGCAGCCTCGGCCTGGTCTACCAAAGTCTTCATTTTTGCCTCGGCCCTTTTGATGGCCTTCTGCAAACTAGTAACCTCCCTAGTCTTATCGGCCAACTCCTTCTTTGTCTCAAAAGATTGCATTGAGAAGGAGTGGGCATGCCGGATCGCCTGAAGAAAAATGGACAAAGCAGAAGTTATTAGAAAATTTTCTAAGTATAAAAAAGAGAAAGAAAAAAAAATATCAGTATATAGAACTCACTTGAACGGAATGTTGCAACATCAGAGCAAAATTTTCGTATTCGCTCATCTGAGCATTACGATTAAGATCTTCAGGCAACAGCAAGGCGGTGGAAAGGGCAACGCCGACCTCAATGTTGTTGGTGTTATCACCAGCCTTAACCGGCTTGTCGTCGATTGTAATGGTGGGATCAGATAGAAGATCGTCAGCGACAGTTTTCTTACAACCCATTTCGACGAAAATTGCATTTCTACGGCGGCATTGGCGTTGAGATGGTGGGATCAGATATGGAGCCGAGGTTGTCGGCTGCTCTGTTGGATCAGAGGTCGATCCTTGATCTAGCCGAGATGTTGAAGTGATGGAAGGAGTAGTGGCGGACAGAGGAGACTGACTCTTCTTCTTCTTCTTTGGAACGTCGGAAAGAACCGACTTGTAAGTAGGAATGAAATTAAGCAGTAGAGGGGCCCTCCGCTTGTGGACTGGCAAATCAAATAGTTTTTTCAAGTCCTTGCTGGGGAAGAAAGACTTGCGAAAACCCTTTGGTGGCTGGGGAAGAACTACAAAAAGAAGAGCACAGACATTAGAACAAAGTACTGAAAACTTTAAAAAAGAGAGCAAGAAAAAGTGACACTTGGCCCTTACCATCTCCTTTCCCGAAAATTGTTCGGCTTATGGGATAAAGATGGAGGTCATCGTTTGGCTGAAACTCCCAATTGCCTGAAACGATGAAGTAATCGTCTCCCGCACCCTTGTTTGAGTCTGGGAGGTCAGCAATGAGCTTGTACTCAGTGGACCTCAGCTTGAGGTAATAAATGTGGCCTTTTTTCGATTTCAGGCGACACATAGTGTAGCAGTACTGGATATCGGTAAGAGTAACCCTAGCATTCTCTTGTTTGGCTAAGGCTATTATACCGTTTTGGTAAGAATTGACGGCAAGCTGCATTGGGTTCAATTTATAGTAATGAATGATTTCTCGGAAAAAGGTGTCAAGGGGAAACCTAAGTCCACACTCGATAAAGGCCACTACTGGGAAAGGCATGAGGTTCACATCAGGCATAATGGAATCCTCCTCTCCTGCCAACCTGAGGTGGACGTCGGCAGGGATGGAAAACTCCTGCCTAAAGTATTCTAATTTGGTCGGGGTGTCTACCCTATGCTTCCACATACCCATGACGTCGGCTTAAGGGGAAGGTGTATAAATCGAAAATAAAGTGTTCTGTAAAGGCTCAGAAGACCTTGGCAAAACCTAAAGTTCACACTGGGGTAAGAATTTGTGAAGATCAGAGGGGGATTCGTTCCAGTTTTCCCTAAGATTCGTGTGTTCTAGGGAAAATCTCAAACCTAAGTCTAAACAAATGGAGATTGAAAGCAAGAATCTAGAGAAAATACAGAAAACACAAACAAGAGCAATGATTCAGAATCAAGAATAGTGGTGAATCATCAAGAACACTGTGACAGAGTGTGTGCAAGGGTGCAAGGCCAAGAACAATGGCAAAAGTGAACAAATTTGTGAGCAGTGTGTGAATATTCAAGAAAGGATTGCGCAAAAACAGAATCGCAAAGCAAACATACTCAAACACATGGTGAAAATTAAGGTACAGATTAAAATGATCGAAGACATGAGCAAGTTCGCAAAAATGACAGAGTTCGAGGTAAATCAAGAACTGAAACCAGGAGGAACAGTAGCTTACCAGAAAAAGTGAGGCCGGTGGGGGGATCGCCGAAGTCAGACGACGGTTGTAAATGCGACAAAGCGGTGAAAATCACGCCCGAAGACGTGAACGGAGCAAAGTTACAGAGCTAGGAAAGCTTGAACAATGGTAGATTTTGGAGAAAAGGTTAGAAAGAGAAAAAGCTTCAGAAACAATGGTGTAAAGTGAAAAGATGGAGAGAGGAAGGACGTTTTGTCTAAAACACAAAAATGGTGGCAACGAGGCAATTAATGTGCCCAAAACGACGTATGCATCAGGCGGCGCACGTGAGAAAAATTCAACTTACAGACGCGTATCAAGTACGATCTAGTGAAGGGAAGACGCGTGGCAGAAACAGTTGATTTATTTTGCGTGACAGCTCATATGCGTGATAAAACTCTTGGAGTTCTTGGTTTAAATGAAGCAATGACCTCAGCTGATAGGAAGATCTCAGCTAAATAACTCAAATGAACTAGGTTATTGGTCCTAAAAGCCTTGATGAGACAGCCTACAGGATTTGATCGTGTGAAGCTGACGTATTATGATCTCGGTAAATGGATGATACAGCAAGATAGCCGACATGAACGATATAGGTTCCATCACCTCAGGATGTCGAGGTAATAAGAACCTAGGGGGCAGTTGTGGGGATATATTTTCTGAGTACCAACACGTGACCAAGGTGATGGCGACGTGTCAGCCGGGGTGCCACGTGTCCTGGTTGTGACGCCGAGGTGATCTCGACTAGGCCGAGATTATCTCTGAAGATATCAGAGTCCGGGATAAGCGGATAAGGGACAAGAGTCCTAGAATGAGGAAGGACCTCAGCCTGGATAGGGATAAAGCTCTTAGGGAGTTTATCTTTATCTATTGGAGAGTCCAAGATAAGCACTGAGTTGAAGTCCATTGAAGCTAGGCTTCTATTGGGACTAGGATTGCGTTGGCTATAAAAGAGAGGCACCCCCATGGGCCTAAGGTACGCAATTTATATTCTGAACAGTGAGTTAATCACTTTATCTATCTTTGAGAGATAACTGACTTGATCATCGGAGTGCATCCGGGTGGACGAACCACTGCCAGAATCTCTTCTTTCTATCACTCAGGCGCCATCTATTCTGTCAATGCTCTCCAGCTGAATACTGAGTTGACAGTGTGGTCAGAAATTCACTCACACACATACCGACTGAGTTTTTCATGCTTACAGTTTTCTACTTCTTCACTCTGACTGATTGATCTCCGTAAGTAAATGGAAAATCTGCTTATCTATATATCCACCCCAGCTCCAACTAGATGAAAAAAGTTACAATGCTATGATTTGTATCGGCTTATAATTCTATTTTATATTAAGATTATACTAATAAAGCTGTAACTTTTGCTCATAACTACCTTATACTATAAATGTTAAAAGTTAAAACCATCATATTCTCTAGGGACAGCCATGAGTAGAAGTTTAAACTAGTTTATATTTGTCTTGCTTCGGAGGATTTGTATCAGATCAGTCTATACTTTGCCCCCCTAAGAAGGATGCAATGATGAAAGAGAAGTTGCTTCATAATTAGAGTTGTTAATGTACACTAAACCTAACCCACTAACCTAACCCACTACATCCACCCCACTAAACCTAACACACTTACCATCTCCACTACCACCCACCACCTCCACTACCATCCACTACCACCACTCACTTACCTCACACCTCTCCTATATAATAGCTTGTAACATACAAATCAAAATATACAACAATCTTGTAATACATCAATCAATAATATACATCAATTTGTTTTACATGGTATCAGAGCAAGGTTAAGAACCTGGTCATTCTGCTTCACCGGCGGGCGGCAGCCTCGCCTTGGCCGCCCGCCGGACCTCTACACATTCCCTAGCTTCCTCTATCTCAGTCACTGTCCTAGCCCCTCCCTCGGGCCTGGTCTCTCACTCTCTCTCTTCGGGGTGTGTATGTTGGGTCTCTCTGGCAGCAGACGTAAAGTGCCCCTGTGCCCAGCTCCGCCACCACGCTGATTTGGATTGCTCTTTAAGTGGTGGCACCGTTTGTTTCAGGACTGTATTGGTCGGGAAGGACTTTTCTTGGACACCATTTGTGTACCGTTTGCAGGTCTGGCCATCTTCTGGGTCGACCCGGACCACCGTCTCCCCCACCCCTTGTCGGAGCCCTCAGAGTCGCTCTCAAGGACCTGGTTGACCCGGACGCTTCCACCCGCCTCCGCACCTTCGAGCTACGCCGCCCCTCCGGCCCCCCCCCAGGGCCCGATCCGCATCAAGCTCGCCGTCCGCGAACGCCCTCTCCCAGATTACCATATTCCCCCTCCGACCTGCTATTATTACTCAACTGCTCCTCCCTCTCCACCTCGCGACTTCCGGGGATACACTTCTCTGCCTCCACCTTCAATATCTGGATTCCATACTCTTGATCTGAGCTACAACCACACAGATACAACACATGCATCATTCCATGCATACACACAACAGCCCTCTTTCTCTCTCTGATATATACACAGACAACACTTACAAATCTCTCTCTCTCGGCTGAACCACATGGGGGGCACTCACTCTTCTCTCTCTAACATTCCACTCAACAGACCCACACTACACTGCTACACCATTCACACACACGGCATACATCCCTCTCTCTTCAGTTTTGGAAGAATAAATAAATAAACAAGAGACCCACGTGATTTCCACTTTTCTTTTCTTTACAAGGGCCACACACACACATGCTCCCTTTCTTTTTCTTTTTTATTATCCACCCATTCTTCCAAATCCATGTGATTTCTCACTTTTATTTTATTATCTACTTTACATACCCACCATGCTCCCTTTTTTTTTCTTTTTTATTATCCACCCATTCTTCCAAATCCATGTGCTCACTGTCCGACCAAAAAAAAAAAAAAAAAAAAAAAAAAACATAATCATCACTTCCACCACATCTTTCCCATCCCACTATACAACCAAAAAAAAAAAAAAAAAAAAAAAAAAAAAAAATTTACAAATTTGCCCAACACTCATATTTTATTCATATCAGGGGCTCACCCCGATCACCATTTTACATCACAAAAAAAAAAAAAAACAAAAAAAAAAAAAACAAAAACAAACAAACAAAAAAAAAAAAAAAACAAACAAACAAACAACAACCACAACAAACAAAACATTTTGTTTTCTTTTCTGCAGTCGGCCACCAACCGACCTCACTTCTTCGCCTATTCCGCCGGCCTTTTCTTCTTGCCTCCGTCCTGAGCGGCCCTTGCTGGTGTTGCCTCCGTGTTTCCCACTCCACTGGGCACGATCACTACTCCCTGCTCCTCCACTGCAGCATATGGCGGCCCTCCAAATCGGAACATCACGGTGGCCTTCCGCTTCATCTCCTTGTTTTCTGCCCTTAGCACGCTTATCTCTGCTCGCGCATCCTTATACATGCGTTGGAGCAGAGCCAGTTGGGCGTTTAATTGCTGCACCTCATTTGTCCTACTCTGCAGCCGGTGCGACAAGTTTGTGACCGCCGTCATGGACTCCACACATGCCTTCAAAGTATACTGATTCGCCTCCACATCCGACTGCACTGCCATTCTTTGCTCCACCGACCGCATCGGAAAGTTCAATGGAGCAAACACAGAGGTGTTTGGTTGCGATTCACTGGCCACCGCACCAGTTCTCTCTCCTGTGGACTCGTTGAGGTCGGGAAAGAGGGTAAGCAGCCCGCGAGAAGACGAAGCCATTTTTTCTGGGCAACAGAGTGTTATAGAGAGTGTTACAGAGTATCTTCTCAGCAAAACCTTCTCAGCAAAACGAAGAGTTTTTCAGAGGATTTTCGCCGATTGTTTGTCTTCGCCTCTGCCTCAGCTCTGTCTTGGTTAAATAGCCGAGGCAGCCACGCGCATCGCGCGCCTCTTCTCACCGACAAACTGGCACGCCTTTTCATGGCACGCCTTTTGATGCATTCGGGCACGCCTTTTGATGACACGCCTTTTGAGGGTGCGGGCACACCTTTTGAGGGCCCGACTTTTGAGGACTCGATATCTATATCCATGTATATCTTTTGGGCAGCCTATATACACACTCATACAGTATCTTCTTCACCGGTCAGCTTTATCAATCCCTTTGTTTCAACCTCAAATAGGTTTCTATCTTCACACCTATTTGAGTTTGAGGGGGGGTTATACACAGTATCATGTATAAGTCGCTCATGGCGCACTCCCTAAGTCGCCCCCTTGGTGCACCAACACAACCTCTGCTACAACGGTCCGACATGACCCCATAAACTGTCCCGACATTGATTCCGGTCAGCTGCTACATCGGTCCGACATGACCCCGTAAACTGTCTTCTACAACGGTCCGACATGACCCCGTAAACTGTCTTCTACATCGGTCCGACATGACCCCATAAACTGTCTTCTACATTGATTCCGGTCAGCTGCTACATCGGTCCGACATGACCCCGTAAACTGTCTTCTACAACGGTCCGACATGACCCCGTAAACTGTCTTCTACATCGGTCCGACATGACCCCATAAACTGTCTTCTACATCAGTCTGACACGACCACACAGTGTCTGATACAACGGTCCGACATGACCCCGTAAACTGTCTGCTCCAACGGTCCGACATGACCCCATAAACTGTCTTCTACATCGGTCTGACACGACCACACAGTGTCTTCTACAACGGTCCGACATGACCCCGTAAACTGTCTGCTACAACGGTCCGACATGACCCCGTAAACTGTCTGCTACAACGGTCCGACACGACCATACCGTGTCTCCTATCCTGTTTTGTTTTTTATTTATCAGTTTACTTTTCTGTTTTGTTACTCTCTTCAAACTCAAGTTGGTTAGTTCCTATCCTTCTTGAGTTTGAGGGGGGCTGTTAATGTACACTAAACCTAACCCACTAACCTAACCCACTACATCCACCCCACTAAACCTAACACACTTACCATCTCCACTACCACCCACCACCTCCACTACCATCCACTACCACCACTCACTTACCTCACACCTCTCCTATATAATAGCTTGTAACATACAAATCAAAATATACAACAATCTTGTAATACATCAATCAATAATATACATCAATTTGTTTTACAAGAGTGAAAAAGAGTTTTGATGTATGATGGCTATGGCAACACTCTCGCGAGGGAGCGGTTTTAGTTAGAGGATAAATTATTCAATTTTCTGGAAATTAAATTTTTTATTTTTTGTATTTTTTTATTTTTAGTGAATATTTTTAAAATTTTAAATAATTTTTTTTATTTTTTTAGATGCACCTTACTTAGATGTATTTAAAAAGTGAAATATTTGTAAAAAAATATTTTAAAAAATCAATAAATATACAAGAATATGAAAAATGTACTGAATTTTTATTTTTTTTTATTTTCTATTTTTGGTATTTAGTGAATTTTTTTTAAAAAAATTTCACAAATATTATACTTTTTAAATGTATTTATGTTAGGTGTATCTAAAAATAAAAATAAAAATTACTTAAAATATATAAAAAAATTAAGTGAAAACAAAAAAATATGAAAAATAAAAAGTTTCAATTTTTTGAGAAGTGAATTCAGAAAACTCAAATCGAACAAGCTGTATAATGATTTTCTGGAACAAGGGGGCTTGTTGTGAGGGCCCATGGGCCTTGCCCAGGGCCCATGGGCCTTGTCCTGAGCCCATGTTGCTGATTTGAATCGTTCATATTGTAAGGTTCGCGCGTAAATCATTTATAATAAAAAAATCAGATTAATTAAATATTTGTAAAGTCAAAACCTATTAAACATGAGTACTTCGAAAAACATACCGTACTTATGGATACTTAGCTCATATAGTATTTCGTATGATACTTCTGCATACGTGTTGGATACAAGAAACATGTATCCAAATTTTTTCTTCTTAATTTTTGGTGTACCAAAACGTACCTAATATATACCCAAGTCGTACTGTACCTTAGTTGAAACAATATTTTCTTCTACTATATAGATAAAACTCCTTTCACTAGACTTTTTTTTTTTATATTTTTTGTTTTATGCTTAGTATGATTTTAAAATTAAATTATGGTTGGTAAGTTATTTAATATATTGACATTTAATTTTGATTTATACCTTTACTTTTGGCATTAAATGTTGATTGTATGTTAGACCTTAACAAATTAAACCAATTAATTAATTTTTGCATTATCTAAATTATTACTTTTTTTTAAACAAGCGTACCAAGCCGTATCCGTACCCTATTTTTTTTGAATTTTACTATATCGACGTACTTGTATCATACCAGTATCAATACTTGTACTCGTACTTGTACCCGCACCCGTGCTTCATAGCTCAAAACAAAACCACATTTGTTCAAAAAAAAAAAAAAAAAAAAAACGGTTAGAATATTTTTGATAATTTACTTTAAAACAGTTAAGATGTGATGGGGTTACACATATCCAATTAACTTGATTTTTTTTTTTTTTTTTTGTGGATAATATGTTTAACAAACTTTACAATAAGAATAGTTCAGATCATCAAAAATAATCCCGAGACAAGTCCCTATTGGACCTCACAGTGAGTCTTTCATTTTTAGTATAGTTGTACTTACTTTCTTTTTAATAAGGTTAAACGGACTAGAACAAATGTACATGGTGTAAAGACACAAAAATGACCAATTAAAATATATATGTTAGTGTAAAAAAGATGATAATATTATTTTTTCATCAATATGATTAAGGAAAATACTAATTGTGTAAATTAAAACTTAACGGACTAGTATAATTATACCAAATTTATAGAATATATTTTATTTTATTCAAATCTTAAAAGAAGATGGTGTAATTTAGCCATTATTATAATATGTAGTGTGTATTTATAGATATGGACAGGCAACCATCATTGATTTCTTGTGAAGATGCAGAAAGTAAATTAAACAAGAATAAAATAATCTCACCACAAATTAAACAAGAATAAAATAATCTCACCACGAGCCTTTCTCCTATTATTAAAAAACAAAAATATATGCGAAATAGCCATTCAAACTTCCCTTTCATGTTTTCAATGTGACTTCATGCACGGGTAAGCAAAACCTCACTTCACTTACATTTTGGTGGTGTGGTGGCCATTTTATCATCCGAAATTGGAAGTTGCAGAACAAGCACCAAATCACTGTAAATCTTTATACTTCATTATAGTATAAAAATGCCCCAAATTTGGAGTCCAGATCTGTAGTGCACCAAAACTACATTGTAAATCAGAAATAGATAATTAATCTCCATTCTATCTTTTAAATCTGATGCGGCACTCCAACAACTGTAATTGATATAAATATCAACTCCGCTCTTCTGCCAAAAGTTGATATGGCATTCTGCATTACTCCTTTATGTCAATTTTGATATATTCCTTGAGAGGGTAATTTTTGGTAAAAGTTGGGCCGAGCTACGAGATGGACTTTATGGCCCAAAGTACGAAGGACTGGATAAAAAGGCCCAATGGAAATATGAAAGTTACTCCGGTCAGTGTGATAAAGTTACTCCGGCCCAGGAGAGATGTTGAGTTACTTCGGTCCGTGCAGCCTTTCTAGTTAGGCCGGTCTCAAAGATAGTCCGGTCATAAGGTATTCCGGGTAGATCGGTCGGAATGTTGCTACTCGGTAGAACGGTCCAAACACACCATGGTTCGTGTATGAGAGAACCGAGATATGGTGTAGCAAGAAGAACCGAACTACTGTTAGTATGGCCTACTCTGTGGCTTAGTATAGCCAGGCTTATCTCGGTCGTATGGCAGTTCGGCCATGATGAAAACCATCCCACTTGGTTAAAGCAGTGGGGGGGGTGTAAAAGGATAAGCATTATCCTTAGGAGTATGAATCCTAGGAGGACTTCGCATGGAGGAGTACAAGTCCTACTAGGATTGTGCCACTCGAAACCTATAAAAGCTCACAAACATCACCTTGGAGGAGGTAACATAACACAACATACAATTTTGCTTCCTGATACATTGAGCTTTGTCTATTTGTCAAGTTTTCTGACTTAGGCATCGGAGAGGTTTCCGGCACACACCCGCCGGCTAGCTCACGTTTGTGTTTTCAGGTGACAAAGCGACGTCGTACGGAGGAGCGTGGACTTAGTCAACAGGATTATACAAGGAGAATTATTTCTTCCCCGTACAATTGGCGCCGTCTGTGGGAAAAACAGACAGAACAAAACCTCTTGATTAAAGCTTCTCCCCTTGACATTCAATGGCACACATTGAAGAATTGCCGCAGTCCGCCGTCGACGGACTAACTCCAGAAGGGGGCGCAAGGCGTGAAGGATTACCTTCTGTCCCTCCCATGGCGGACTTGGAGCCCCAACGACATACCTCCAGGAGGGATGCTAGGGGAAGACGGACTCACAGCCCCCGTCAATCCCATTCTCAAAGTCCCGACCGGCAAAGACGAAGGATTGACCCTCAAGCTCTGGAAGATCGCGTGAAAGAGCAAGATGAATTGATAAGAAGGATGGCGGTGGACATGGAGGCCTTGAAACGCCAGATGAAGACAAAAGAAGTGGTGACAGGAGAGGGGCGCAAAAACAAGACGCCCCCTTGCCACTCGGAAAATCGTAGTAGGAATACTACACCCTCGCAAGGAGAAAACAGAAGCCTCAGGACAGGCGACACTCAATCTTGGTCTTCCAGAACTCGTCACTCCAGGTCTGAGAGGACGAGATCTGAAAGGTCATACACTGAAGGAAGCACATATTGGCCCTCACATTCGCACCAAACCAGATCTAAACAGACGGAATTACCCAGATCATCCGACTTACGAACCGTGCTCGAAGAGAAAGCATGATGCAAGGAGGATGCCAGGGCAAGGGATCCACGTAGAGTTTCAGCTTTGCAGCGGTTGGCTCCTCGGACGCATGGAAGCGTCGAGGTTGGAATGCCAATACCGCGCCCTGCCTATGAACCGACGGACAAGGCATTAGCAAGACTGCAGACTTCACCGTTTGTTCCAGCAATCGAAAACGCGCCCCTACCATCAGGCTTCCTTCAGCCGAAATTCACCACATATGAAGAGAAGACGGACCCGTACTCACACTTTCGCCACTTTCGCCAAGTCATGGCTGTATACAGGCGAAACGAGGCCTTGATGTGCATACTCTTCCCATCAAGTCTTGGCGACCTCGGCTTGACTTGGTTCGAGAAACTTCCTGAGGGCAGCATAGCCTCTTGGGCGCAATTGGCAGAAGCATTCGTAACAAGGTTCCGAACGAACACTAAGACCCCGGTGGAGATCGACCAGCTTCTCTCCATCGACATGGGTGAAAAAGAGACCCTCAGATCTTACAACAGTCGCTACTGGGAGACATTCAATCAAATAGGGGACTGCCCCACCAATCTCGCCATTGCACAGTATAAAAGAGGCCTTCCAGTTGGGAACAGACTGAGGGACTCGATCACCATGACGCCACCCCTCACTATGGAATCCCTGATGGAAAGAGTGCATCAGCACATCAGGGTAGAAGAGGATGGCGCACGAGCCAAAGCAAAATCTAGTGCAACCGCAGTGCCAGAAAAGAAGACCTCAGCAAAGGTCAATACAGTAGATCGTCAGAACAAAAACGGGACGTGGCAGACGAGATAACGGAGAAGACCCTGATAAAAGATGGTTGAGAATCCGTACTGCCATAACCACGGTGTTCAAAAAACCGATATATCGGATTCTTAACGAAATAAGAGATGAGCCTTTCGTCAAGTGGCCAGCCAAGCTAGGAGAAGCCTAGAAGGATTATGACGAAAGATCACGGTGCACCTTCCACAAAGAAAAAGGGCACCGCACTGAGAATTGCACACCATTAAGACAACACTTGGAAGAGTTGGTGGCAGCAAGCCACTTGGACAAATATATTGAAGGATGGACGCAACCAGCCCCCCAAGATCACAATAACCCCAACGGAATGCCAATCGACGCCCCACATCAAGGCATTATCAATGTAATACATGGAGTCTTTGAACCTGAGCGTGTATGCGAGCTCAGGGGATCAATCAAGAAGGCTGAGCACTTTAGAGAAGTGTTAAGTGCGCAACCTGCCATCAAGAAGAGGAAGACAGAGGCAACAAATGTTATGACTTTTTCGGATAAAGACTTGGATCAAATATACTTTCCTCACAATGATGCCCTAGTCGTCACTCTCCGAGTCAAGGATTTTGACGTCAAGCGGATTCTGATTGACCAGGGTAGTTCATGTGAAATCATGTACTACGATGCATTCAAACAACTGAAGCTACAAGACAAAGACTTGGCGCCTGCAGTTTCTCCCCTAATTGGATTCAACTCCATGCCAGAATGGCCCGTCGGCAAAATAATTCTTCCGGTCAGAGCAGGAAGCGTAACAAAACAAGTGGAGTTCTGGGTATTGAAGGTCCCCTCCACTTACAACATCATCTTGGGCAGAACATGGCTGCACGCCATGCGTTCGGTGGCGTCATCATACCATCAGGTAATGCGGTTCCCCAACGACACCGGAATAATTGAAGAAGTCTATGGAGATCAGATCATGTCAAAACAATGTTTCGCTACGGTAAATGGCAGCCGCGCTGCCAAAGGATACGTTCATTCGGTGGAAGAACCAGAAAGTAATGAACTATTCGCAGACGTCGGTAAAGAGGCTGATCAGAAAGTGGTGGAGGACTTGGTGGAGGTAAAAATAGATGAGAAGAACCCGGATAAGTTTTTCTTGCTTGGCTCATCGTTGTCCAGTGCTGAGAGATTAGAGGTCTTGGAATTCTTGACCTCTAACATCGAAGTGTTTGCCTGGACGCCCTACGACATGCCAGGCATTGATCCAAACTTCATTAGTCACCAACTCAATGTCCACCCATCCGCCAGACCAGTCATTCAACGCACACACAGATCAGCACTCCACCACGCCGAAATAGTGGCAGAAGAAGTAGGCAACCTGCTGGAGGCAGGAGCAATTAGAGAAGTGCACTATCCAAGATAGATCTCCAACACAGTTGTAGTGCCAAAGAAAAATGGCAAATGGCGAGTCTGCGTCGACTACAAAACAGTCAACAAGGCCTGCCCAAAAGATAGCTTTCCTCTACCAAGGATAGACCAACTGGTGAACCTAACGGCGAGGCATAATCGACTTAGCTTCCTGGACGCATACAGAGGCTACCACTAAATCGCCATGCACGAACCAGACCAGGAGGTCACATCCTTTACAACACCAAGAGGATTGTACTGCTACAAGGTCATGCCCTTTGGCCTAAAGAACGCAGGGGCGACATTCCAACGGATGGTCACCAAGATGTTTGAACCATTGTTAGGCAGAACAATGGAGGCTTACATCGACGACATGGTGGTCAAAAGCAAGGATGAGAATGACCATCTTAGGGACTTGGGAGAAATGTTTGAAGTCTTGAAGAAACACAAGTTGCGCCTCAATGCGTCCAAATGCGCATTCGGAGTTGGATTTGGCAAATTCTTGGGCTTCCTTGTGACCAACCGGGGTATAGAAGCAGACCCCTCTCAGATTAAAGCAATCCAGGAGTTGGAGAGACCAAACTCAGTCAAAGAAGTGCAGCATCTCACCGGTATGGAGGCTGCGCTCAACCGGTTCATAAGCAGGTCGTCGGACAGACTACGACCATTCTTCCAAGCTTTAAAGGCCAAGTTTGAGTGGGATGAAGAATGCGACCAAGCTCTGGAAAGCTTAAAGGAATATATGTCTTCCCCACCACTGCTTGTCACCCCAGTACCTAGTGAAGAACTCTTCTTATACCTGGCAGTCTCTCAGCACACAGTTAGCGCAGTGTTGGTTCGTGCAGAAGGAATCCAACACCTGCCCATCTATTATGTCAGCAAGACATTACTGGGAGCCGAAACGAGGTATTTGCCACTAGAGAAGCTAGCATTAGCCTTAATGATGGCCTCAAGGAAATTGGCACACTACTTTCATGCCCACACCATAGTTGTCCTCATAGCTTTTCCACTAAAAGCTTTGTTTGAGAGGGCGAACTTTTCTGGGCAAGTCTTGAAGTGGGCAGTAGAGTTGGGACAATTCGACATCAAGTTCCAACCCAGAACCGCAGTAAAAGCCCAATCCCTGGCAGACTTCGTCGCAGAGTTTACTCCTGGAAGTCATCATATCTGCCCAGTCGACCTAACTGACACAACCGAACTAGGGATGGAAGTTGACGCCGGAATAGCGCAACCCTTAGCAGAAAGCACTCAGTCAGACTCCAAGGCAGACTAGACTAAAAACAGCAAGGAAGAAGCAAACCAAGACTCACCAACAGTCCAATCAGACGGCAAGGGGCAGACAGAAAGCGTGGACATTGAAGAAAACACCACTCTTGACCCCACGACATCATCCGACCCTTCCACTTGCTAGAAGTTGTTCGTTGGAGAGATGTGGAAGCTCTTTGTGGATGGAGCGTCCAACCGGCATGGTGCAGGACTTGGCATAGTCCTCATCTGTCCAGACGGCCTGGTTGTAGAGCAAGCAATCAACCTTGGATTCCCAGCATCCAACAATGAAGTAGAGTATGAAGCACTTCTTGCAGGACTCAAATCAGCATATTACATGAAGGCCACCGAACTAATGGTATACAGTGACTCTCTGCTGGTGGTAAACCAAATTTCTGGCGACTACGAAGCAAAGGATGACAGAATGGCCAAGTACCAAGAGCTGGTCAGAACATAGATCAAGAAGTTTGATGTAGTAAGGATAGAACAAATTGACAGGGAGGAAAACAGCAGAGCGGACGAACTAGCAGGCTTTGCCTCAATGGCAGATACATCCATCCCTCATCCGTTGCTCATCAACTACTTACCAAGACCAAGCATAGAAGACCCCGAAGCAGAAGAGGTATGTTGTGCAGAATTAGGCCCCTCTTGGATGGATCCCATCATCCTGTTCCTAAAAGACGGCGTCTTACCAGAAAAGAAAAAAGAAGCCAACCGAATAAGAGCAAAGTCGCAGCGATTTTGGCTCTCCCCATCCTTAGCATTATACAAGAAGTCGTTTTCAGGACCTTACTTAAAGTGCGTTCATCCCAGCAAAGTAGAAGCATTCTTGTTCGAAATACACGAAGGGGTGTGCGGAAGCCATCAAGGAGGAAGGTCACTAGCCTACAGGGCCATTTCGCAAGGTTATTGGTGGCCATACATGCAGGCAGACTCAGAGAAATATGTGAAGAAGTGCGAAAAATGCCAGAAATTCGCACATCAAATACATCAACCAGCTAGAGAACTCCTACCATTGACTAGCCCATGGCCTTTCGCAATGTGGGGCTTAGACATAGTAGGACCACTTCCAACAGCACCCAGCGGCAGGAAGTTCTTTTTCGCGACAACAGACTACTTCACAAAGTGGGTTGAAGCAGAAACATTGGCATCAATCAAAGAAAAAGATGTGAAGAAGTTCGTTTGGCAGAATATCATCACTCGGTTTGGTATACCAAAAGCCTTAATTTCAGACAATGGCACTCAGTTCGACGGCAAAATCTTCAGAGGCTTTTGTGAAGAATACAAGATAGAGTTCTACAATTCTACACCGGCATATCCTCAAGCAAATGACCAAGCAGAAGCATCAAATAAAGTCGTCTTGGATGGACTGAAGAAAAGATTAGAGAAGGCAAAAGGCAAATGGGCAGACGAACTTCCTCATGTTTTATGGGCTTACCGCACCACACCTCGACGATCAACAGGAGAAACACCTTTCTCCTTAGCATACGGAATGGAAGCAGTAATCCCACTGGAAGTTGGCCTCCCCACAATTCGAAGCGAAAATTTTGATCCAGACTTAAATGGAGAAGCCATAACATTGGAACTCGACCTTGCAGAAGAAAGAAGAGAAAGAGCACTAGTTCACATTGCTTCATACCAACGAGAGTTAATTAGAAAATACAACAAAAAAGTACATCCAAGACAATTCAAGATCGGCGATTGGGTACTGCGCAAAGTAATGGGAAACACCTTGGTACCAGGAGATGGCAAGTTAGGGCCAAACTGGGAAGGTCCTTACAAAGTGGTTGGATTAGCAGGCAAAGGGGTATACCACTTAGAAGACAAGGACGGCAAAGCAATCCCTAGGCCATGGAACACGGCCAATCTCAAGTTGTTTTATTTTTAACTCTTTCTCTTTCAAACGTGTAATTTCTCCTTTTTTCTCAATAAAACAAGCAATTCTTTTCAGCACAAGTTGTTCTTTGTCAAAATCAGCTTTAGTAAAGGTTAGGTACGTTGCAAGCATTTTATTCTAAGTTAGCTGGAAAAACTAACTTAGAGGTTGGCTGGAATAAACCAACACCCTTCCTAAGCCCAGGATAAGGATCCAGGCTGCAGGACATTTGGTCGGAATAACCAAATATTATTCTAAGTTAGCTGGAAAAACTAACTTAGAGGTTGGCTGGAATAAACCAACACCCTTCCTAAGCCCAGGATAAGGATCCAGGCTGCAGGACATTTGGTCGGAACAACCAAATATTATTCTAAGTTAGCTGGAAAAACAAACTTAGAGGTTGGTTGGAATAAACCAACTCTTGTTACTCTTCAGCCGAAGTAAGGGAATGGCTGAAGAGTGGTTGGCTGGATTAAACTAACTCTTGTACTCTTCAGCCGAAGTAAGGGTATGGCTGAAGAGTGGTTGGCTGGAAAAAACCAACTCTTGTTACTCTTCAGCCGAAGTAAGGGTATGGCTGAAGAGTGGTTGGCTGGAATGAACCAACTCTTGTTACTCCTCAGCCAAAGTAAGGGAATGGATGAATAGTGGTTGGCTGGATTAAACCAACTCTTGTACTCTTCAGCCGAAGTAAGAGTATGGCTGAAGAGTGGTTGGTTGGAAAAAACCAACTCTTGTTATTCTTCAGCCGAAGTAAGGGTATGGCTGAAGAGTGGTTGGCTGGAATGAACCAACTCTTGTTACTCTTCAGCCGAAATGAGGGAATGGCTGAGGAGTGGTTGGCTGGAATGAACCAACTCTTATTACTCTTCAGCCGAAGTAAGGGAATGACTGAAGAGTGGTTGGCTGGAATGAACCAACTCTTGTTACTCTTCAGCCGAAGTAAGGGCATGGCTGAAGAAATGGTTGGCTGGATAAACCAACTCTGTATACTCCTCAGCCGAAGTGATTATATCGGCTAAGGAGTGGTTGGCTAGTGAGCATAGGTTAACCACCTAAAACCGAAATAGCAGTTGAAATAATAGAGGGCATTACAAATACGAGCGTACGAATCAAAACCAGAATAACAGTTCAAGCAAAATTTTTCATTCATTGAAAAGCCATTACAAAGAAGGGGCACAGTTCGGTTACAAAGATAAAAAAGCAACAGAAAAAGAAAAAGTACATAATCAAGAGAGAAGTTCTTCAATATCGGCATCAAAAGCTGCATCAGCATCAACATGAAGACCGGCTTCAGAAGGGAACTCACTCACGGTTGGAAGAGTGGTTTCGGCTGGAACCACGGTTTCACCTGGAAGATCAATAGTCAGGTCTTCCACCGGGGGCTCCAACCGAACTGTTTGGTCCACACTAACAACCGGAGTATCCTCAGAAGAGGAGTCTTCATCAGAATCTGAGCCCTCAAGGAACTGCTGCTGCATGGCATTCGTATACTCCGAAAGGGAATTCGGTATGAAGTAGGCTGGAGGGTTGAAGACCTCGGTTTGTTGATCATGACCGAGCTTCTCAACAGCCGCCCTCCAGCCACACTTGAAGAACAGCTCCTTAGCAGCATTACATTGCTTGGCATAAGCATCTTCCGCCTTCTTGAAGCCTTGTTTGCCGGCTTCCTTTGCGCTCTCCTTTATTTCGGCATCTTTCTTTCTTTCGAGCTTCACCAGCTCGCGCAGGTATTTGTCCTTCAGAGCTATGGCAGTCTTCTGCCTTTCTGCCTCTGCCGAACTAACTAGTCCGGTCAGCCTGCTGTTCTCAGCTTGTAGCTTGACCATTTGCTTCTTGATGTCTTCTACCTCGGCCGACTTCATTTCGGCTTCTGCCACAGCATCCCTTGTAGTTTTTCTGAGTTCCAGCACTTTCTTGTGAGTGTTGTAGTTTTTTTGAATTGCCTGGCAAAACAAGGACTTCAAATGAGCCGAAGTAAAAGTTTAAAAAACTAGACAGAAAAACGGACAGAGCTACTTACTAGGATCATGGACTTCGTTGCAGACCGAATGGACTTTAATTCGGTGTTTAGCTGCTTTTGGTGGTGCTCCATATCCTTGGGGAGGCACACACTCTTGGCCAGACTAAAGGCCAACTGGTGATCTTTTTCGGCGACAACCGAATCAGCATCTAGGACATCTCGGTTGTTGAATATAAGTTTTGGTGCCCAACTGGTGGTAGTTCGGTTGTTGGGCTCCGGTTGGGGGCTCGGTGGCAGGACCGGTGGAACAGCAGTCTCATCTTCGTCAACCAAACTTGGTTCAGACTCGGTGGTTCGTGCGCGCTTGGTTCGGCGCGATGAAGACGGCTGTTGAGAGGGGAGGGCCACAACGGCAGGCTGCGTTTGGCTGGGTGACGGTACTTCGGGCCTGCTTGTCTCGGTCAGAAGCGCCCTTAATCTGTTCTTCTTGGCCATTTCCTCTTCAGCAGTTAAAGGAATTAATCTTATTTGCGGCAAGTTTGGGTCCGGCTCTGGGGCGTCTTCGAGAAGAAAGTCAGTTACTCTTGCTTTTCAGCGACCGCTGTACCGGTAGGTCGGCTCAAAGTTCAGAAGCTTAGCCCAACTCCTTTCTTTAAATCGTAGTGCGGCTCGCAAAATTGCAAGGTTTGGATAACTGTATAAGGAATGAAGGTGGGCAGAATGTGCGAAAGAAGAAACTGTTAGTTCGGTTGATAGACTAAAAAACCGAAATAAAAATACAAGGAAGAAGACCGAAGTCAAATTACCGGGCTCTCCATTTTTCCAATTTATAGGCCGGCCAGGAATTTGGGCTTGAAAATCCTCAAAGTTCCCAGAGACCCAGAAAAAATCGTCGTCGTTCAAGTCCTTATCCGGTGTGTGTTTTATTATTTTCTCTCGGCGGCGACGTATTCTTAAGTAATAGACCCATCCGTCTTCTTTTGAGCCAATGGAATATTGGTGGAAGATTTCGGCCAGGCCAAGGCTTAGTCCGGCTTGGTGGTTCAGTGCGGCTATTCCCATAATGATGCAGTATGAATTGGTGGACAGTTGGGTAGGGTATAATCTAGTCTGCCTAAGAAATTCACAGATCAATGGTTGGACTGGAAACCGTAGTCCGGTTTCTATAATGGATAAAAGGGTGAAGGGGACAAAGCCTTCATTATCCCATGGGATGACATCTTTTTTGGCTAAAGTCAAGTGGACATCATCAGGTATGTTATAGTCCTTCCTGAATTCGGCTAAACCGCCCGGAGTATCTACTAGATACCTATACTTACCCATTTCTGGTATAAATTAAGGATAAGTTAGATCGGTGCAAAAGTTGTGCTCGGTAGCTCGGTTGAGGGCACGCGGGAGTGCCTGGGCAGCCTAAGTCTGCAAAGTAGAAAACAAAGGGGTTAAGCACAGATCATTGGAACGTGCTACAAATTAAAAGCAAGGTACAAGAGCCCTACTTCGGCCTTGAAAACTAGTTCTGCCTCGGTTCGTCAAAAGGTTTGGTAGCTCGGTTTAAGCAGGTTGGTTATTAGACCGGTTCATCGTCTAGGGGCAGCTTACTTAGTTCGGTCTAGAAAAACTAAGAAAGCTGGTTTAGCCCCAAAAATGCCTAAATCGGTTGAAGTATGAGCTTTGTTACTTCGGTTGAGCCTCTAGGGGTAGCTTTTCGAGCTTTGGTTCGGAAACAAAGAAAGCTGGCTTAGCCCCAAAGGCTTAGCTCGGTTGAAGATCGAAGTTCCTAATATGTTCAAACCTCGTTCGGTGATTTTATTTCGGCTACAGTGAATCAGGAGTTGGTGACTCAATGAAACTTTTGTTACAAGTTCTAGTTCGGTTATTGTTTAAAGTGATCTACCTATATAGGACAAACGGTATCCTGGTTCGGTTGCTACATCATTTTGGATCTAAGTCTAGTTTTGTACAGAAGTTCATACAGGCATGAGTTCTGCTATTGTTTTTCCATGGAAGTACAGAAGCGAAGCAGAAATGGAAGAAAATGTTTTGCAAAAAATACAGTAAACAAAATACATAGAACAGATACGAAAGCAAAACAAAGGAAGCAAAATGAGTTTACTTACCAGGTTGAAGAAGAGGGAACTGGAGATGGGAAAGTGGCAGCAAAATCAGTCTTCAGAAGCAACGGAAGAACAGCAAGAGCACAGAGAGAGAAGATGAAGAATGGAAGGTGAATGATTCAAAAATAGAGGGGTTGTTTTGTGTAAAGGACGAAAAGGCAAAAATGGCGGGACTGTTCAAAAATTTCGTAGTACGAGGGCGGCGTGACAGCTGCCCCTGGCCTATCAGAGTTCGCCACGTGTCATTGGGAAGGGAAGCGTTACAGACGCTGTGATTGAAGAGACGTTTTGACCAGACAAACAGAGCCCGGAGTGAAAATAGCTCGGCTAAAAGGTTTGACAAGTTTTTAGCACAGCTTAAGAGCTTAAGAGTTTTTTTAGCTCGGCTGGAGAGGCTAAACTGTTCTTTTTAGCTCGGCTGGAAAGGCTTAAGAAACTCCAGCTCGGCCGATAGACTGGTAATCCCAATCATGCTATGCAGATGGAATTAAGGGGCAATTGAGAGGGTACTTTTTGGTAAAAGTTGGGCCGAGCTGCGAGATGGACTTTATGGCCCAAAGTACGAAGGACTGGATAAAAAGGCCCAATGGAAATATGAAAGTTACTCCGGTCAGAGCAGCCTTTCTAGTTAGGCCGGTCTCAGAGATAGTCCGGTCATAAGGTATTCCGGGTAGATCGGTCGGAATGTTGCTACTCGGTAGAACGGTCCAAACACACCATGGTTCGTGTATGAGAGAACCGAGATATGGTGTAGCAAGAAGAACCGAACTACTGTTAGTATGGCCTACTCTGTGGCTTAGTATAGCCAGGCTTATCTCGGTCGTATGGCAGTTCGGCCATGATGAAAACCATCCCACTTGGTTAAAGCAGTGGGGGGGGTGTAAAAGGATAAGCATTATCCTTAGGAGTATGAATCCTAGGAGGACTTCGCATGGAGGAGTACAAGTCCTACTAGGATTGTGCCACTCGAAACCTATAAAAGCTCACAAACATCACCTTGGAGGAGGTAACATAACACAACATACAATTTTGCTTCCTGATACATTGAGCTTTGTCTATTTGTCAAGTTTTCTGACTTAGGCATCGGAGAGGTTTCCGGCACACACCCGTCGGCTAGCTCACGTTTGTGTTTTCAGGTGACAAAGCGACGTCGTACGGAGGAGCGTGGACTTAGTCAACAGGATTATACAAGGAGAATTATTTCTTCCCCGTACATTCCTATTTTCATGCATTTTTTAAAATAACAGAGTTTTTGATGTAAAACAATAGAGTAATAGATTTGACATATGCCAATTTGCCACTCAAGCTTTCAAAAAAATTTTGAGATATGAAATTTTGAAGGTCTGTATGGAGATGCTCTAAACACTCTCCTCATAATTTCCATGGTTTGTAAGGGAAGAATCGTAAGAAAAAGATAAGGAAACTGGTACTTGAGGTGAACTTCCTGACCAATCTTGATGACTCGGATTTGTGTCGACTTGAATTCGTTCATGAAATTTTTTGAGAAAGAGATCTCCGCCTTGGTCTGTCGGACCTGATGTTTGATTCCATATGATCTTCGCCTCGACATTGCCCTCTCTCTGTCTTTTGTTTGCTCTTTTTTTTACCATTTTTTTTTCAGCCCCAAAACGACGTTGTTTTGTGGTTTTACAAAATTTCACCACACCAAGCGCGCCACTGAGAATCTGAACTCACAAAATTAGTGTACAAAAAAATCTACAATTTTTTTTTAAGCCTCGTTTGGGAACTTGGTTATTTTAATTGACTTTTTAACTATTTTATGAGATAGAAAAAATGAGTAAATTATACTTTGCTTCCTTACGCTTTGCATTAAATTTCACTTTGGCCCCTACACATGAAATCATGAGAGTCAACCCGCTGCACTTTTGGTCAAATCTCACTTTAGTCCCTACATGTAAATTTGTGACAATCAACCCTTGTATTTTTGTTCAAATCTCACTTTGATCCCTACACAAATGTCAATATCCACTTTCTGTTACTCAATTGTTTAAATCTTTAACATAATCTAGTCATATGACAAGAATGTGACTACGATACAAGGGTAAGAAAGGAAAATCATCCACATTTTTAACCAATACACTTTATCCCAAAATTTACTTCAAATTATGACTGTATTGTAATAACCCCGACCACCGATTAATGCTAAACCATGACTAGTTATGCCTAACAGTAATTTAGAAGGAATCCGAAATTAAATTGCATATGTATTGCATTATCTTTGTGTTTTTATCTGTTTGCCATAAAATGATCTGTTCGTGTTTTATGTTTTAAATTACAAATTGAAGGCCTTATCGGCGGCCGAATCCGAAACTGTTTAGTGTTTTGTGTTAATTAGAATTAATGTGATTTTATGGTAAATTTAGTTGAAATTTGATTTGTTATGATTAAATTGGATTAAATAAGCTAGATTACATCAATTGGACTTATCTACAATTTTGCCCTTGAGTGGACCACTTTCTCCTACATTGTTTAGAGTTGATTCATACACCATTTTCAGCCATTTTCTTGGCCAAAACCGACTAGAGAGAGAGAGAGAGTTAGGAGAAAATAGAATTCATCTAGAGATTTGGCTTGGAACTTAGGAGAATTGAAGAGGCTTTGCAAATTTGAGCTTCCATTCTTGAAATTGAGGACTTGAGGTAGGAGACTCACCCTTTTAATTGAGAGTTTGAGTTGTTCTTGCATGATTCATCGTAAGGATAGTGATTTAAGGCATGAATTAGCTTAATATGTTGGATTGAGGCATAAATCATGCATGCATGTCTACATTCTTGAATTGTGAGGTTGTTCTCATAGAATCCTCACATGCATGTCCATATTTTTCTTATAGTCCATGAATTCATCCTATTCTTGAGCTTAATCTTGCTTTGGATCATGTTTTGGAGCATTAGAAGTCATGAGAATTCATGCATGTTACATTTAAGTTTGTTCTTGAAGTTTTATTTGAAATTGTGTTTAATTGACTTACTTTTGGGCTTTGATTTTACAAATTGATCTTTGAAACATCTAATACTATGAGTTTACAAGTGTTTTCTAGAAAATAGGCCCAAGAGGTCGAGTTTTGAGGTGTTGAATGCTTGGTTTGAGCTTGGGAGGCAAATCTGGAAATTCCAGAATTTGGCTTCTTCGCTCAAGCGACCATCATTTGTTTAGAGCTCTGCTCGAGCGAAGGAATAGTTGCTCGAGCGTAAATTGCAAGCTCTCAGGTTTTTAGTGCACGCAGACGCACGTTCAAGTGATGAGACCTACGCTCGAGCGAGCTCAAGCGGGTATCGAGCGTAAAATTTCAACAACCAGTACTTTTGCATTTTTACAGACCGTTCGAGCAAAGGAGTCTACGCTCGAGCGACCCCTCTGTTTTGACAAGCTCGCTCGAGCGAAGGAAGCTACGCTTGAGCGAGACCCCTGTTTTCAGTAAGTTTTGAAAAATGTTTTCCAAGGCATCTTTGCATCCTCATTCCATCTTAGGCATTCCTAGGCCATGTTTAAGACTCTATAGTGAGGATTTAAGGTTAGAAACACACTAAGAACCAACGACATAAGTTTTGTGCAATTAGAATGTGTGTTTCATGTGTGTGTCCGTTATGTGTTATGTAGGTCACGTGCCGCGTATTGTGTGATCAATCTGCTCCGTCTGTCTGTTTCAAGGCCAACTGTGAGTAATAATTTAGTAAAGTTATGTTCAAACTGTATATACTTTCTGTGTGATAAAATAAGATATGTTTTCCGAAATGATATGTTCTGTACAATGAATGATTGTTTAATTTTTGATATGTATTCGTGACGTCCTTAACATCATGTGATATCTGTTAGCTGTTACCCGGTATCGGAGGTTCCTTTATGGAACTTATTTCTGTCTGCACTCTGTTACCCGTACCGGAGGCCCTGTCACGGGGGCTCAGCTTCTGTTCTGTTCTGTTACCCGGATCCGGAGGTTCCTTTATGGAACTGGTTATTCGTAACCTCACGTGTATACATTCCGTTCTGTTCTGTTCTGTTAATGCTAATGGATGTATCACGTAAACTTAATCATGACTTATGATTTCTGTCTGTATATGATCTGGACAAATTATGAATTTGATACAAATCTGAATTATGATTTCTGAATCTGTACGAACTCATTCATTGAAACCCTTTACTCTATTATTATTCACTGGGCTTTCGTTCACAGTTTATATTATGTATGTAGGTGAGCCGGCACATGACTAGGGCCAGAGTTGACAGCCTTCTGTTCTGTTTTGTCAGCCAACTGTTGTGCCTTCCGAGGAGGTTCCGAACGAAGCCTAATGCCATGATTGTTTTTGTATACATGCTAGTCTTTGTGTATACTCTGTAAAGTCTGGTCTTGGGAAGTACATTTTGTAAATACCTCGTGAAAATTGTGTATCTGGACTGGCATGTTTATGTATATATAACTAAGTTTTGAAATATTCTGTCCCATGTACGTTATCACAGCTCATTGGACCTTGTCTATTTTGTATTATTGCTTCCTCAGCTCCTTATTATTTGCTAATCTGTTCAGAGACCTTTGGTAATCCACGGATTACTGGCCGATTACGGTGCTAAACCTACAGGGGCGGGTTTGGGTCGTGACATGTATTAGGTTGAAACAAAACGCAAATTGTGAACGATTAAGAAGATAAATTAGGGTTTTGCATAAACTAGAATCATGATACTCTATTATTCACGGTAACACAGTCTTCTGTCTATTCATCTTCCTTTTTCTTTGATTTCTTTGTCGCATTTTTTATATATTTCAAAAGCTCTATTTTCTTGCTTCTTCGTCCCAATTTTTACCATACGAACATATATATATATATATATTGTATTATAACTCTCATGTACTTATCACATAAGACAAAGTGTATTGGTGGAAAATATGAATGATTTTTCTCTCTTGTCCTCATTTGTTTTTTAAACAGTTTTTGTCTTCATTTCGTAGTCACATTTTTGTCACATGAATAAATTTTGTTAAATATTTAAAAATGAAGTAACAGAAAAAGAGACATTGACACTTGTGATTTGAGCAAAAGTGCAGGGGTTGATTGTCACAATTTCATGTGTAGGGACTAAAGTGAGATTTGAGCAGAAGTGTAGAGGGTTAATTGTCATGAAAGAATTTATTTTTTATTTTTTATTTTTTAAAGTTGAATAGATGATTGTGAAAGAAAAATTATCTTTGTAATGATTTAAGAATTATTTTTTTATTTATTTTTTATTTTTTATTTTTTTTTTAAGTTGAATAGATGATTGTGAAAGAAAAATTATCTTTGCAATGATTTAAGAATTTTTTTTTTTTTTG
Source organism: Camellia sinensis (assembly GCF_055761805.1). Lineage (NCBI taxonomy): Eukaryota > Viridiplantae > Streptophyta > Magnoliopsida > Ericales > Theaceae > Camellia > Camellia sinensis. The sequence continues at coordinate 65,804,683 of NC_138973.1, read as the reverse complement.
TAGTTGAACAAATGATTGTAAAAGAAAAAGTTATGGGTAAATTACACTTTGCATACTTGCATTTTGCACCAAATCTCACTTTGGCCCCCTATACATGAAATCATGACAGTCAACTCCCTATACTTTTGGTCAAATCCTACTTTGGTCCCTCCACATGAAATTGTGACAGTCAACCCCTTGTACTTTTGGTCAAATTTCACTTTGGTCCCTACACAAGTGTCAGTGTCTCATTTTTGTTGCTCAATTGTTTAAATTTTTAGCAGATTCTGCTCATGTGATAAGAATGTGATTATAACATGAAAGTAAAAAAGAAAAATCATTTACATTTTTTACCAATACACACTTTATCCTAAAATTTGCATCAAAATATGATTGTATTAGGCCAAAACAAAACTCAAATTGTGAACAATTAAGAAGATGAACTAGGATTTTGCATAAATTGAAATCACGAAACACTATTTTTTACGATAACACAGTTTTCTGTTTGTTCATCTTTCTTCTCTTTAACTTCTTTGTTGCATTTTCTTTATTTCAAGAGTTCTATTTTCTTGCATTTTTATCCCAATTTTTATCATACAAACATATATATATATATATATATTGTATTATATAACTCTCGTGTGCTTATCACGTAGGACAAAGTGAATTGTTAAGAAACATTGATGATTTTCCTATTTTACTCTCATTTCACAGTCACATCTTTGTTATATGATTGGATTTTATTAAATATTTAAAAATGAAGTAACAGAAGAGGGACATTGACACTTGTGCAATGATCAAAGTGGAATTTGAGTAAAAGTGCAGGGGGTTGACTGTTATGATTTCATGTGTAGGGTTGACCAGAAGTGCAGGGCGTTAACTGTCATGATTTCATGTGTATGGGCCAAAGTGAGATTTGATGCAAAATGTAAGGGTGCAAAGTGTAATTTATCCAAAGTTATTGATTAATGTGTAAGATGTGATATTTTGTTATATTGATTGTTTTAACCTTTTTTTGTTTTTTTTAACTATTTTAATAAAAAAAATTATTCCCAAACATGTTTGTATTAGACTTCTCTCATATTCACATCTTAATATAAGAGAACTTAAAGGGTCCGTAGCCCACCACAAGTTCCGTTTTAATGATCAAAATCGTTCACTTTTTAAGACTCGTTGAGTTTAATATTTATACAAAACATAAGATAATTGAACATCAATAGTTATATGTTTAAATCAAATTTGTACTTCAAAAAATAAATAATTATTTTTAAAATTATAAAAAAATAAACAATTCGAATTATTAAAATTAATTTTTGAATAGACCTACCAAACTCAAAAGCATCTCTCAAATTAAGATCACATACTAAAAATAAGCTAAACCCTTCAGATTTAACACGGATCCGTGTTAAATAAATCTAAGCTATGCAATAACTTTTTTAAGGATATTATTATTAATGAATTCTAGCTTTGCCCGAAAGCATTAAGAAAGACCAGTTAATACAAGAAATATAATTATAGTGAGGATGAGAGTTGTTTTGGGAAGATTATTTTTTAGTTAAAAAGTGATTATAAAAAAATATTTTTAAATTTTTTTTACACTTTTTTTTTTTTGGAAAAAAAGTCAAAAAATATTAAAAAGGCCAATTCTCAAAACAATATTAAAGGTTTGTTTGGGAAATGTAATTTTTAGTAGGATATATATATATATATATATATTTGTATATATACATATTTTTTTTTTATAAATTTTGAGGTGAAAAATTTGAGGTATTTGGAAATAATTTTTTTTATACAAAAAAATTGGATAATTTACACTTTGCCCCGTTTATGTTTGATCACTGATCACTTAGGCTCTTAACCTTTTTTTCGCACTTTGACTCTTTATATTTCAAATTTTTTCCACTATTCCTAAAACTAATTTTTGTTAAAAATTAGATAGAAAATGTCATAATAGCTGTCTTTAGCTCGGTTTTTTCGCGTCCCCTTTCGGAAGCTCGAAAAGAAAGCCCTACAATTCGGACTCCCGCGGTTCTGAATCTAATCTCACAAGTGCAATGTGAAACTAATAATCACCAAAGAGTTCAAATCTAGCAAATCGTTTTGAAAAATTGATTTTGAATCAAAAAGTGCCAAAATTGGACTATTTTGCCATATACAGAGTCGCTACTTAAATATTTTATTTTGGAAAAATTTGAGAAATCTATGACTCGTGCCAAAGGCCACGTGTCCGTCATCACCAAAGTTGCCTTGGCTCAGGAACTTAGGTATGAGAGGGAAAGGTCATGAATTGAGCACCCTTGCTCACCCGATCAAATATTGGCATCTACTAATCATGATATGATTTTTTTATAAACATTATGTATTCTTGTTCTAATTATTAGGCTAACTTTACTATGTGATGCTCACAAACAAGTATAGACTAGTTTGCTCAATTTAGAACAACTCAATTTCATGTTTGTTTTACGAAAAGGGGTTTGAATTTGCTATCTCAAGTGAACTTAAAGTTTACGAATTTGCTACCAAAAGTGAGCTTAAAACATATATTTGTTGAATCGTTCCAATTCAAACAACAAGTTTTCATCTACAGGCATTCATGCAGTTTAGCAAGTAAGCATTTAGCCTCATGGCAAGCATGCTAGACATGGCAATATTCACATTCATGCAAGTATGCTAAAGCGTAAAACTCACCTAGTACTCCAAGCTAAGAAAATATGTGTTAGAAAAATATGTGTAACGCCCCCAAAATATTATACAAATAACCTATTCCATAAGATCTGTGAACATATTAAAATGATATACTTCATTCATCAGAGTTTCTATTACAAAAGATATTACATGCATTATACATTCATAAGCATTCATTCTGAATGTACAGCATGTGACACAAGTTAATGATAACAAAATAAATGCCCTACATGCTTACATCTTTCCAAGATATCACTTGGTTACAACAAAAGAAAAAGTCTTAAGCTCTCTATACATGTAAAGCCCTCGGCTTGAATAAACATTTAAGCATAAATATAACAAAATAGAGTCTTTAGGCCCTAGTCCTCCCAAGCTATGTCCTTGGAGGTGGCATGTCACCAGTACCTGAAAATGGTTTCCCAAGTAGGGTGAGTCAAAGTCCAGTAGCGATAAACTAGCACAATATATGAGATTTAACTAAAATATAAATGTTGAGTATATATATACATTTTTTTTTTCAATATTTGTAACAACATACGTTCTCCACATAGGTAAACAATATTGATATCCGTATCTCAATTCTTCTCTTTCTATTCATTTCAATTTAATTCATTTCCATTAAATTCCCAGACCAAGACTATAGCTCCTCGAATGACCCAATTGAGATTTACAACTCAGGGACATCCAATCATCACAATAATCACATAGACACTTCAATCTTGCCATTTTACGGAAATTTCGTTCGTGGGATCGGCACCCATGTATACAAATGATTTCGGGACTTTCAACCTGGACACTCCGGTCAACTTAATTTCAATGGAATCCATCCCCTATCTCCTCCCAAAACATAGAATACATCCTCTTTCTTCTCCAAAACAATACACATATACAATGTATTTAAGACACCGTTATATTCAATGACAGTCAATTTCACATATTCAATGTATCTAAGATACCATCATATTCAATGACATAATTAGATGATTAATTTCAATTCACCTATTCCTCATGCAGTTTCTACAACAATCATAGTTATCCTCTACCGATAGCTCAAGACAGATATTTCTAAACAGATATACAATCATTGTAATAGATAATTTATCTAATTTTCCATAGGTGAGTGATTTAACAAATCCAACTATACCATTCATTCACACATCCTCCAAATTTTACATTTTTCATACCAATTTCATTATTTATACAAAATAATTAATTCAACATATTTAGGGCAATTTCCCAATTTTTCCAAATATTACTCAAAGGTCAAAATCAACAATTTCTAACATAATAAACTCTCATAATCAAACCCCACAGTCAATTATATAACACTACATAGGCAACCCCTCTTTTACATCTCACCCAAACCCTAGGTTTGTGTTCAAAATACTCCCAAAGCTCACCATTCACACATAACGACAAATAACTAGGTTAAAGATCATAACAATGTGTAGAATATCCCTACCTCAAAGAGAGAAGACGAGCTAAGCAAGAGAGAAGCCTCAAAGATGCCAAAATCTAACTTCCATCGGTTCAAAATGATGATCTTGAGGAGCTATACCTTTTTAATGAAGGCACAAGGGTAGATAGATCACTAGATCTAGGTGAAAATCTAGAGAGAGAGGGTCTCACTTTAGGGTTTTAAAAAGAATAGATCTGAAAAAGTGATATAAAAGTACTTTTTGCGATCTGATATACGCACAGTCCGCTCGAGCAGAGAGTTTGATGCTCGAGCGTCAGATACAACATTTTGTTCCGCTCAAGCGCGAGAAAGGCCCGCTCGAGCGTAGAATACACACATCCAGTAGTTACGCAGACACAGACAACCCACTCGAGCGCAAAGAAAGCCGCTCGAGCGTCCACTCGCTTAAGCGTAGGAAACACCGCTCGAGCGTGAAAAACACTTCTCCAGTACTTTTGCAGACGCATTAAGTACCGAGAGTTTGCAACTCCCACTCGAGCATAAGAAGGCTAGCTCAAGCGGAGGATCAAAATTTTGGGCAACTAAGTTTGGGAAAAACATGCAACCAACCTATCCAAACTTAACCACGACAACCCAAAGTCCAATTTCAAGAGATACAAGGAAGAAAAGAGGTAAACAACAATATGGAAACATTAAACTCGAGTCCGAAATACAACAAATGATAGGTCAAAACTGGGATCGCTATAATATACATGATTCCTAACTATACAAGATGCCTAATGCAACACATGCGATATGCAATTTAATAGGCTCGGCTACTAATATGGCATATGAAGCAGTTTGATAACATGCGGTTAAACACGTATTCAAATGAGATATAGAGATAGCAATGTAGTTTGAATGATGCGTCGAGTCTCGGTGCATGCAATACGAGATGAATGTATGCAAGCATAAGGTATGCTGATTGTAACATGTCCTTAATCTAACCATCAAAAGCGATTAAATAAAAGAGAGAAAGACATGGGGTTGGAAGACATACACGTATGCACGCACACTTATTACAACATTACGTCCTCATGAAGGAGGGTCCGAATGAAACTAGCTAAGCTACACTACTTAACTAATTATTACAACACTTTGAATAAATAAAAAAAATCTTACTCTAAGCTAATTAATTATTACAACACACTTAACTAATTAATCAATTAGACTAAGCTATTTAATTAATTAATTACACAACATGAACTAATTAACTAATCTACTTAAATAGTTAATTACAAAGCAACTAAGCTAATTAATTACAACATGAATTAATTAACTAAATCTACTTTTGCATGAATTAGTTACAACTAATTAACTAAGAAAATTAACTAAATGGCCTCGGGAAACGAGGGATGCATGCATGCTCGGTTTTTCACCCAAAGAACACTCACTGTTCGCCCTCGAAAGCCTCTGTTTGCACGACCTCTGCTCTGTTTTCTTCTCCATATTAACTCTACCATACTACACAAGCACTCTGCCCAAAAATCACTATCGGCCACCACTGAGGGGTTGCCGTCCAACACTAGGGGGTTGTCGGCTAGTAGCAGTGGCCGGCAGGCCACTGATAAGACATCATTTTTGCTGCAGCAGAGAGAACAAACAGGGCAAAGAGGGGGTGGTCTCACATGTTATTTGTACCATGTATCACCCCTTATCATCAACACAAACTCAAAGGAGTGATACATTTGGCCCTCAAACCATCAATCAAGCAATCTCCATGCATGATGGCTAAGGGACCAATTTGTATATGTTCAATGAATGCAAAACAAGACTCAAATGCCATCACCCTATCATACATGATCAAGGTCAACGGAGACCTAGGAAAGTGGCCCATTTCATCACTTTTGAGTATGAAATGTCCCATTTTTCTTGTGTTCAAATTAACGTCCGATTTGAACACATGCAATGCAACACAAAGAAATGCTTATCTTGCCACTTTTACTTGCCAATTTTGTTTGCACATTTTAGTTACCAAATCATTCTTGAATCAATTTGTCCATTGGTGAGTGTCCTCTAAGATGAAAGAAGTGTCAACTAAGGGATAATGTAAGGTAAGAGAGAGATCATGCCATTGATAATGAACCCTCAAAGAGGATTAAACCATTAAGCATGACCTCAATCTCAAGCTTAAAGGATCCCAAGCTTGAAACAACCCTCAAAAGCAAATGAAAGAGTCAAGCAAAGAGGGAGGTTGCAGAGTTTATAGTGCTGAAATGAAGTGAAAAACAATACCAAAAGATGCTATCAACTCAAACAAGAGGTGTCTAAGACCCTAAAACACAAACTTGTGAAGACTATTACACTACAACCATGCAAAACAAGACTCAAATGAACTAACCAACCCAAAACATGGCTAAAGCAGGCTATTTTAGAGGCTAAAACATGTTGGACTTGAGCTAAGTTAAGCTAGAAAAACATGCTAACATATAAAGCTAACTAAGCATGCAAACAAGACACAAGGAGGGGAGGCTAACCCCTCCAAATTTAGACTTCAAAATGAGTTTTTTTGCCACTGAAAAACCTCTGAAATTCAGTGGTTAAAAGACCAAAAAAAGTTTGTTTGAAAGTGGTGAACAAAGGTACAAAAACTTTACAAATAAAGAAGTAAGAAGGGTGAACCACCCCCTTAACTGAAAATGGCCTCAAACCACCACCTTTAGGCCACAAAAAAGAGTTTTTTACAGTTCAAAATCAGCCCCCAAAATAGCCCAAAAATAGTAGAAAAAGATGGCAAAACAAGTATGTAAAACAAGTTAACAAAGTAAGGCCAAGTTTGGCATACACAAAATAATCCATCTTTTTATCTTTTTTCCATCACATCACCTCTCTACTTTTCTGCACATCTTTTCGTAAAAAGACAAAAAGTACACTTATTTAGGTCATCCCAGACAACCCCTAAGTGTTATACCTCTTGAAGCCAATGCACAAATTAGGTAACAAAGCAAGCCACAACCACCTTTTAAAGCTCAAAGAGAGTCTCAAGTAACCTCAGCCCAAAGAGAAGCAACTATTGTCAAGGGTTGATAGACAAAAGTATAGGATTTGTGAGCAAATGTATACAAAATTGCAAGAAAGAGAGAGAGAGAAATCTAGAGAGAGACAGAGATAGAATTTTGCTCCAAAATTTCTAACCTCAAAACCAATAGAGAAGGTCAAGTATATATAGAAAAATATGAGCTTTAGGTCAAAATATCTATATAGGGACAGGTGGAGCAATCTGGAAATAGTTGGCAATAGTTGGCACGAAAATATCTATTTTTTTACACCAGTGGCCGGCCGGCCATCAATGGTGGACGGAAAAACACATTAGTGGATAGAACCCCCCCAAAAGTGGGTAAATCTACTCAAAAATAGGTCAAAGGTTTCACCACTGGCCGGCAGGCCACTAAAGTGGCCGGCCACAAAAATTTGTTTTTTGGCCCGATTTCAAACAAGCATGTCTACTTCATCCGGACTCATTTTCAGGTCATTCTTAAGTCTAAATTGAAGCTCCAAAAGTCTAATTTCCAATGGTGGTGGCCTTACATCTAAATTCTAAGTGTACAAAGAGATATGTCTATTTTAGTGAAGGCTGCTCAGTTTTGTCCTAACAGATTGATGCATAACTTCTCCCCAACTAGTTTTCTTCCCTCCTCTCCTATTTTCTTGAACTCCAAACCTAAAAATAAGATATTTTGAAATATTTTTGAAAGAGTTCACCTCTCTTTCATTTATTTCCACTTTGTCCTTACTCGGTTTACCGAAAAGCACAACATTTAACGAAATGTGAGCCTCGGAACATCGTAAAAACATTTTCAAAATTTTTTTGAAAGAGAGGGTTTTAAGGTCTAAAATAATTTTGGTCAAAATAGTTTGGTCCAAAAATGGGGTGTAAGGTTGGGATCTGGAGCTCTCATGGCTGAAGAAATCGAACATTGGCATAGCACAACTTTCATCGCCAAGTGATTAACCTGAGACACCCAAGTCTTAAGGGCGGTCAAAAATGGAGTGTCTACACTGTCACATAACATAAAACGTATATTATTATATTAGAATTTAAGTTTATGTTAGAGGTGTGAGCTATATTTAATAATAAAAAAAATATGCTAGGTGACTTTCAATGTGTCATTTTTTTTATCTAATTTTTAATATAAATTAGCTTTAAGAGTAAAGTAGGAAAACTTTGAAACATTAAAAGCCAACGTGAAAGAGAAAAAATAAATTTTAAAGGTTAAAGTGAGAAAGTGACTAAATATAAAAAGGGCAAAGTATAATTTACCCAAAAAATATATAAAAAATAGAAAAAAAAAATTAAAAGAAATCTTTAACTTTATTATATGATTTTTTTGTTACCTATCTGCGAACACACACATACATATACATATATATATATATATATATATATGTGTGTATAGTCTAACCTATTATCAAATGACACCTAACAAAATATACTTAAAACATTCAAATCAGTACTCCATGTTACAAACAGACATATAATTATATACATATTTTTAAGTCTATGCATAGTTAATACATTTTTTAAGACTCCTAGAAAAGTGTAGCATCCTTGTGTCAATTTTTAAGAATCCTAGAAAAATGTAGCATCCTTGTGATAAGGTGCTTGTCTCATTGTGATTTTTTATCTTGTGTGCAATAATGGAGTGTTTGTTTGGATTTTTTTGAGCTAATTTATAACTTATAGCTTTCGAAAAGCCATTTTGGATTATTTAGTTAAATTTATTTCAAACAGTTTCTGATTCTAACAACTTATTTTAACTTAAAAAAGTTGATTCTGATAAGCTACTCATCACTTGCTTCTAATTATCAGTTTCTGCTATGGACATGTTAATTTACAGTTATACTCTTAGATTTTATTTATTTATTTATTTATTTATTTTTAAAATAGAAAAGACCTATATGGACTATAGATTATTATAATTATTTTTTATGAGCAATGCAGACAAGTAATGAATAATAAAAAATAAAATTAATTAAAAAAACTACTTCACAACTTATTTAACAAATACTACTTAGCAACTTAAATCTATAATCCAACAGTTACATCAAGCAGATTAACAGCTTATAATTAAAGTCATAATCTATAATCCGTTAAGCTATAATCTATAATTTATTTTAACAATTACATCAAACAGGGCCAATATAAAGGTCTCAGGGATTTTGGGTTATTGACGTGCCTCGGTAGGGAAGATATCCCTCATTTACTCAGGGGCTACCCTAAAGCAAAGACAATATGGTTGTATCTATGGGACTCCAATTGGTGGCAACACAGCATATCTACTCCACTTCAAGAATAGATTAAAGCTAATCTTAAAAGCAAAGGGCAATCCAATGGTATACAATGGCCCCTAATCTTACTGACAACACTTTGGAACATTTGGAATGAGAGAAACAAGGAAGTTTTTGACAAACACACCCAGCCCTCCTCTGTCAATGTTTATCTCATTTTAAAGCAAGTAGAGGAAACCCAACAAGCCTTCCAAAACTTCTTGAATGCAAATTATACAAATCCCATACTAACCATGTGGTCTTGTCCCATTGGAGGCAAACTCAAGCTTAACACTGATGACCGCTCCAAAGGAGACCTAGGGCAATTTGACTATGGAGGACCACTAAGGGATGAAATGGGTTCATAGGTGTGGGGCTACCAGGGCTACCTAGGCCGCTGCACAAGTTTGGAGGCAAAAATTTGGGGCATATACAAAGGCTTGACCATTATTATGCAAAAAGGGATGCCCAACATCACCATTGAAAACGACTTCCAAATTGCCATAGAACTGATCAGAGATGGTGCTGCAAATACTTCACGCTATCGAGCCATTGTTGAGGATGCAAATTTCCTACTCAGCAGATGTTAGTGTTCCATCCAACATATACCCAAGGAAGGAAATGAGAGTGTTGATGCTTTGGCAAACCTTGGAGTCAATCAACAGGAACATTTGCTATACCTGGAGGATCCACCTAGCTCTATACTTTCTTTTCTTATTACTGATATGGTGAATGCTAATTCTAGAAGGGATTGAGATATCCCAGGACTGTTTTGTTTGTGAACTTTATGTTGCTAATCTAATTCCTATGAATCAAAAAAAAAAAACCATTATTGTTGTGCAGTTAAATGAGTTCATTTCGGGGCTAATTTTGAAAATTCAAATCGTTTATATTTTAGAATATATCGAGTAGAATATATTTGTAAAAAATTAAATTAATCGGATATCGTTAACTCTTTTATCTACTAACATTTGTATTCATTTTAATACTTTAAATTATAATTGTCATTTATTTTTGTAATTACAAATGTGAGTAGAAAAAAGAGTTAACAATATTCGATTAACTTAATTTTTTGCAGGTATATTCTATTCAGTATACTCTAAAATGTAAACAGTTCGAATCATTAAAATAGACCCAAAAAAGGGCTTATTTGGCTACACAACAGGCACCCCAAATTCCTCTTGGTGACAATAATTTGAGGTCTCTGGGTGACAATAATTTGACAAGTAATATAACTTACGAAATTCTATTATCATCATCATATATTATCAAAAACAATGTTTTTCCCATACTTATGTATCACAGTATAAGGGTTTATTTTTTTCTAAGAAAGTCGCATGTATTTTCTTAATTACATATAGAGTTCTACACAAATCCAAACTTAATTTAAATTGGATTTTTTATTTATAAATCTCATTTAGAGGTGTTTTAACCTAATATGGACTTTACCTTTATATGAACTTTATTTGGCAAATATTTATTTTCTATATATTTTTCATCGTAAATTGAGACAATCCACAAACCTAAGACCAAATTTGTGTTTCATGTTTTTTTTCTTAATTCTTTCCAGGAGTTAGGATTTTTTTTATGCTAAATTGCCTTTTTTTTGTTTCTTATTTTTTCGTGTATTATTCTATACCTAATACCAATTTTACATTATTCTATATTATGAATTTATCATTTAAATTTTGTAGTGATTCTATATATGAAATTATACTTCATTTCCTATATTATTTTATATAATTATAACTCACAAGAGGAAAAATCTACACAACAATAATACTCTCGATGAATCTCTAAAGTTTGGATTTATTACTTGAGTTACTTTTTTAATTGTTGAACAGTAAGTTCTTTTATGTTTTGACATCATATTATAGATAATTAATCACTTCACATACTGAGATGTATCTATCGTTTGCATGTTTTCATTATTTTTTCTTTTTGGGTTTAGATGTTGTTATGCGATTCTTTCTTGGTTAGTCGTTGTTAAATTTCTTTTATATAGTTGATAATTTAATTTAATTAAAAGTGTTTATTTTACAATATATATATATACATATATATCATATAAAATTATTATATGATAATCTAACTATGGCATATTTATATTTAATTTTTTAAATAAATTTTATATAATTTCTATTTCTATATATTTTTATTTTTCAAATTAATATAAAAGAAAATTAAATAGTTAAAATTACTTTTAATTTTATGTTACTAATTCTTCTTCTAATTTAACTATTATTTTTAATATCAAAATGAGTATTTATTTTATTATTTTATAATTTAATATATATCATACAAAATTATTATATGATAATTACACTTTTATAATACGCTAGAACAAAAATTATCAAAATATACAAATAATTTAACTAAAATTAATATATATAAGTATTCAAGTAACAATTTTATAGAACGATAGCACCAATACGATCAAAATAAACAATTAAAATCATACTTTAATTTTAATTTTAATTTTAAATTAAAATTAAAATTAATCTTTTTATTATACACATTGTACCATTAAATATTTTTTAAAAAAATATATGTACATTACACAAGTCAAGTGCTAATTATATGTAAAATAATTAAGCGTATTTAAATATACTTGTAACTCATTATTACTTCTATATTTAATTGTGAAACAAAAAAACGCATATAACATTTTACTCCACACTCAACATAGATTTCGTTTGGAAAGTAGATTGACTTTTTAGCTTTAGCATATGATTAAAAAATTTGTTTGAGTTGTGTTTTTTGATTTTTTTGATTTTTATAAGAGAAAAAAATAAAATGATTATAATTTTGATGTGATATTTTATCTTATTAATTTTTTAACTTATTTTATCTTTTTGTGATTAAATTAGCCTCTAATCTCAAAAAAACCTCATGCCAAAAGAGGGCATAATGTGTGGAGTCCACATTTCATCCACATTTCATATGAATGTATTGAAAATATTGTATGTCTTAAAAAATATCGTGTATTTGTCCATGACATATTTTAGTTCATAGTAATAGCTGGAGAGATTATACTAAAAAGTAATTATTATGTGTAATTGCCAAATGTAAATCAAAGATCACAAAACTTGCAGCGGAATAAAATGTTTAGATCATACCTGATTCGATCTAAAACCTCATGGATAAATCACGTGCTTCCAGAATCTAATCAATCAATCCCAGCAGTGGGGTGATATTACAATGGTGAATATCACCCACACAAACCACAGTGCAAAATGACTTGATCGTTGTTTCTTGGGAGAGAGTCAGTTTATGGGTTGAAAAACAAAACCTACGTTGTTTCTCTCTAGGGTTACCCATAACCATATATCAGATATATATTATATTATTATTATTTATCCATATCAGTTAAAACTGATAATATCTATATCCTGAATGGTTATCCTAAATAGGTTTGAAATTAATTCAAAACCTATTTGGATAAGATCCAAATTATGTTCAAATGGTCATGCCACATGGGCGCCCATTACTAACATCTCCCACTCGCACATGAGTTGGCATGACACTGCCACATCTCTGTCTCAATCTCCCAAAAAAATAAACAATCTCATACTAGCCACTGCACCGTGCGACTGCTGAGAACACCTGCATGTGGGAGCTCTATACTAGAAACTCAAAATGAGCTAGCATAGAGACATCAACCCAAAAAGAACAGAAATAGTGTCTCATATACCCCAGACCCATCTAATTACACCGGTCCAAAAAACATTTCTAATCCCTCAAAAAGAGCATGTTTGACCCTCTCAATTCTTGCAATATATTCACACTCAATTCGCCTCTCATACAGAGCGATGTGAGTTGCCGGCAGTGAATATACAACAGTGGTGTAATACTAGATGATCTTCCCTTTGCACTCATGCCATTTAGTTTAGGATTGACCGTTTTCCCAGTGATGTCCCTTAAGGCCGAATCATGCATGACCGCAGGCAACATACCAAAGTAGCAGAACATCAACCCCTTACCTTATGACATAGTCAAAAGTCACAAAAGGGTACATAAATGAAAGTCATATCAATAATGACACGTAAGACTCACACGGTGAGGAAGCAGGGATCCATTCTCTCACCTCATTACTCGGTCGCCAAGCACATATAGTATGAATACATGTTACGGTGGAGTAACTCTTCCATAAAGAGTGATGTCATACTCGATACACCGTACAGATATTAGTCTAGTCGCTTTCTAGCGCCTAACCCGAATTCTCTATTTGCTCGCCTTCTAGGCGCCAAATGAGATATCGTATCTGGCTAATCATAACAGGCACAACATGGAAAGTGGGTACTAGCATCCATGTTTGGTCCTTAACACGACCTCATCTTGGTTATAACCAAGGCGACATACATAGTGGATGATTTAAGCCTCTCTTGGCTCCAAATAAAATAAACCACCAGTCTCATCCTTGCTCTCTCCCAAGCGTCAAGGGCGATTGCTCGTGTGAGTGAGCCAATCTTGCCTGCTGACATCATCATTTGCTAATCATTATGACACAAACCGTAATAGTGTCAACATCCCATCATCTCAAAATAAGTGACCGATTTTAAAAAAAATTGACCACAACTTGCGCAATTATAGATTCCAAACATAAGCCTTATCAGCACCTCTTGCGATAAGTATATACAACGGAATCCACCATGTGCGCCTCACATGAAATGATTTAAGATCACTACCTCTTGCGCAATAACCTCTCTAAAGATATTTTTGGTGACCAATTTGCGTTCATTCTTAATGCGCCCAACTAGCGCAGATGCGCCCAACTAGCGCATTGAATTTTACAAGGAGCAAATTAATATGCTTCTAATAAAGCATTTTATCCACAGTCTAATGAGCAAGGTCAATGTCTAAACAACTCAGTTAACCATTTATCAAAGATAAAACTTATCATGCCGAATACGCCCACATAGCGTACTTTAGGCTCCCACAACAAAGAAAAAATCAAGGAATATAGGTCATCTGTTTCTCCCAAAGACAATCTGAGGATTCACTCAATAGCTAAGGCTCTGGCTTTTACCGATAGGTAAGTCAATGGGTTTGCAATTTTGCATCTAGAATCGTTCTAGGATATTCCTTATGTAAGTCATCGAAGACAAACCGAGAATTTTCCTAAAACAATCCCTAAGGATCGTACATCCGAGCATATGAATTACATCACCCATGTCCATCATATCTAAAATGGAGGACTGCCCACCCTAGGTGGCAACAACCTTATAAATTCCTGGCTCATAATGACTAAGTAAAGAAAAACTTCTTTTGGACCATTGATCATGCCTCAGTGGTCTTCATCGATCATAGTTGCCCTATCATGGCTTGACGAAATCTAAGAACCACTGTTTGGATAACTGCTTTAGGCTGTAAAAGATTTATTGGAACTAGCAACCTTTTTGCGCTCCTAACTTTTCACCATAAAAGCAGAAGGTAAATCCCTACAGATCTACTTATCCAATTCTCTAATGAGAAATCGGGTCACAATGTCCACAAATCAATGTTCCGAACTTATGTCAATTATAGCCTAAGTCAAAATAACCTCACTCCCCAAGAGGAAGTCTTCTCATGGTCTACACTTTCCTCAATGGTGCGACCATTCGGTATCTAGTGAGCCTTATGCCTCAACAATGACTATCCAAATTACGCATAACTTTATAACAGTTTTGCGTCATAATGGAAAGTCAACCAAATTGTAAAAATGGTTAATCCTCAAAGACTTTGTCTTAAACTGCGCAACATTGATCCACTTTTTAAAAACAGGGGACTAGAGCCTTTGGCATTATCCTAGGCTCTTTATCATCTTGCGGAGCAATCATGAATGTTTCCCTCTCAATCACCCAGTGATGACGTGGAAAATTTTCACATTTGCTACCACGCAACTAAGAATGTAGAGTATTCTGCTCTAATGGAGTAATCCATTAGTAGACACATCGCTCCCACTGTCCCTAGGATATTGGAAATTTCTTTCCATTCTCAACTAGGCTACATAGAGCGCTATGCTTGGAATTCTCCATCTTATAGAGTTCCGAAAACTCTATTCACGTCACCTTTACTAATAAAACTTTATGTGACTTAGTTACACTACCACAAAGCTGCTTACCTATATGCACATGACCCGGAGGGTTTGCATGACCGCATACAATAATGCGCCACACGACCCTTTGTGTTTACAAGACAGCATACAATAATGCGCTATAGAACCCTAGGTCTTAACTTCGTAATCTTATGAGAAGTAGAATAAAGATAAGCTGCTTAATGGTTACAGATCGCCCATAGATGGCTCTCTGCTAACCCATTACTCAAAAATGGAGTGTAAAATCTGATATGGAGGGCACTTAGTTAGGGATATAGGCAACAAACTAGTGCAATTCCCAATTGGGAAACATTTTGCGCCATTATCTACCTAACATTAACAATATTTAATTCCTTATCTCTACTACACCAGTGTGTTGTTGAGTACTAGGAATAATCAATTTTCTAAGCATCCATCTCTCTTCACAGAGTTTTTCTGAAAAAATAACTCAAATAGATACTCGCCACCTTGGTCAAAACTAAAAGCACAAAAAACTCTTATCTAATTGATCTCGACCTCATATGTGCAATGTCAAAAATCATCTCAAAACTTTTGACTTATGGGAGATCAAATAGTCTTGACTCAGATGCGTATCGTAATCTATAAATGTGTCGAGATTGAGGCTTAGCTATCATACCCTCACACATATCTAGTCACAAAATATCATAGTGGACTACATGCGCCAAAACAAATGACCTTCTGCGGCTTTCCTACTTACTTGTGCGCACCCATTGCGAACAAAGTTACACATTCACATGAGAGCAGGATGTCATAAGCGAGTGGGCCCGAGAAGGCCTACTCAAACCATCGTGTCATCATCTCATTAATGTGATTAAGTATAATAAGCCACTGGTTCATGACCAATGTCATAAACTAATTCCAATCATCTTAATGTGTGAGTTCTCGAAGACAAGTTTTAAAGGTTTAGGCCCAACTAGGTAATGACTCACGACTAAGTCATATTCACTAGATCATAAAAAGGATGTCATGGAGATATCAACTGCGCCTAAGTCGCAAATTTAACTAGTAAGTGCTAATCCCCTGCACCTTCAAGTCAATTTTATTCTCCATACACTTTAATACATCTAGTTGAAAGATGACGATACTCCTGTTGCCATCTCTATTTCTCGCTTCATAGTTACTTGCAATTAATTCTACTATCCACAAGAAGGAGAGAATAAGCTATTAACTATGATAGCTCCTGAAGTAACTTAAGCGCGAATTAGGCTAAAGAGTCTAATTCAACACAATGCTCTTACAAGCGATGCGTTAAATTCTTAGAGTCATAACAACCTTGTCAGCCTTAACCTTTTCATTACTATGCTGCAACGTTTGCGCTTAGTGGTAAATGTTATTCAAAACGTTAGCCTAGTAAAGGAATCACACAAAGAAGCACCTCATCCATGTTTCACACTCAAGTGTGGAAACAGTAAGTGTCCACACTTAGACAAGTTGGCAATGCTAATAGATTTTGCAGCCACTAAGCGCCAATCTTTTCACTCAGTGTTAATAGATTTTGCAGCTTCTAAGCGCTAATCTTTTAACTCAGTGTTAATAGATTTTGCAGCTTCTAAGCGCTAATCTTTTAACTTCACGTGATATTTCAACGCACACTATTATAGTGCATGAAATTTCGCTCAATCCACTCCCAATAATTGGGTAGAGAGCAAAACACTGCTCGTACTGGCTACTCGTCTTACACTTAATGACTAATTTATTTAAGCTCGCATTTCTTGGATGACGTGACTCTTGAATGTTACTTCATCCAATGATGTAACATTATTTACAAGTCAAATTACAAAGTCAATCCGCGCAGCTCATTAGTCAAGATCATATACAGATCTATTGAGGGCTTACTAATTTCATAACTCCAAAACTCGCCAACCAAAACTATGTAGCGTGCCGCTAACTATAACGCACACATTAGTTTTTATTGTGCCAAACAAGGCAACAAAAACACGGCGACTTTGAGTCATGTTTCCTTACTTTGGCTCAATTAAGGTTTGACCTAAAGTCTCCAAGACTTTTGCTCATCTAAAGAATGGGATTAGTTTGTTCACATTTGAACATCTCTACTAAGTCTAGGTCAACCAAATTAACTTCCATAAGCTAAATCA
Organism: Camellia sinensis; assembly: GCF_055761805.1. Taxonomy (NCBI): domain Eukaryota; kingdom Viridiplantae; phylum Streptophyta; class Magnoliopsida; order Ericales; family Theaceae; genus Camellia; species Camellia sinensis. The sequence continues at coordinate 65,787,099 of NC_138973.1, read as the reverse complement.
ATTTAGAGAGAAATTCGCATTGGGATTAATTTGATTAGCATAACATAATTTTGCCGCAAAAATCTAAATTAAATAGTGACAATATTACACAAGTCGCAAGATCGAAAATCCGCTATGCTCGTAATCATCTCTTGCGCCACAAGTGACAATTATCCAAAATTTAGTTTAATTTATGCGCAAAATATTGGTTTTCGGGAGTTAATCTACAAAGATTTCTCTCAACCGAATAACCTCCCACTGACTATGGCATATAAAAAGCATGATAAATTCCATACAATAGCATTTTAATGCAAATCTACAAATAACTCATGCTATATTTATTTAATAATGGAATTCTAATAAATAAATAAATAATCATGCTCTTCTAATTACAACATATTGCAAATCCAAAAAAAATATGCTGTATTCAATATTCAGATTATGCCATAATTAAAGTGTACATCATTTTGAAATTTTCTGGAATTTTTCTGAAATATTCTGGAATTTTAAATAACTAATAAACACACATAAAATTAGAAATAAAAAATCCAGAAACTGATAAACTGAAACAATATTACCAGTAGATAGTAAAACATTTCAGAAGTCCACAATAAAAATTTCAACCCCAGAAAATTAATTATGCAATACCAGAATCATTTTAAAGCAAAAAAAATGCATTATTAACACAGGAAAAATATTAAATATTTTCGTAAAATTTTCAAAATTTTACAGAATATAGAAAAATTAATCCTGAGTCTAAGGGTACCAACCATGCTTAAAACAAAGCTATAACGAATAAATTATGGCCAATTAACGCAATTCAGAATTAAAAAACAAACAAACAGAGCCTTAGAGCCAAGCCAGGCGGAAAAAACGGCTCGGCTCGGCTCGGCGCCGCTCAGCGCAACTCGGCGCGAGTCGGCTTAAGGGGCGGCGCGGCGCGGCTCGGAGCTCGGCTCGGAGCGCGGCTCGGCGCTCGGCTCCAGCACGCGGCGCGCGTGCGAGGCGCGGACGGCGCGCGTGCGTGGACAGCGCCGCCGACGCGCGCGTGATGGCGCGTGCAGGCGCGTCAGCAGGGCATCCGGCGCGTGGTGGCGCGTGGCACCGCTGGGAGGCGTCATACAGCGCGTGTATCACACGCGCCGCCTTCCCGGGTGTTTTCTGGTCCGATTTTTATACTGCCGGACTCCTTTTTTCAAAATAAAACCGTTTATGGTCTTAAAAAAGACATTAATGATCATAAAAATGAAATATTTTGGATCTCCACATCTTTTATAAATATACACATGATAAAAGAAAGCACGAAAATATCCATCAATGGCTCTGATACCAATGTAAATCAAAGATCACAAAACTTGCAGCGGAATAAAATGTTTAGATCATACCTGATTCGATCTAAAACCTCATGGATAAATCACGTGCTTCCAGAATCTAATCAATCAATCCCAGCAGTGGGGTGATATTACAATGGTGAATATCACCCACACAAACCACAGTGCAAAATGACTTGATCGTTGTTTCTTGGGAGAGAGTCAGTTTATGGGTTGAAAAACAAAACCTACGTTGTTTCTCTCTAGGGTTACCCATAACCATATATCAGATATATATTATATTATTATTATTTATCCATATCAGTTAAAACTGATAATATCTATATCCTGAGTGGTTATCCTAAATAGGTTTGAAATTAATTCAAAACCTATTTGGATAAGATCCAAATTATGTTCAAATGGTCATGCCACATGGGCGCCCATTACTAACACCAAACATAACTATAAACTATAACTAAATATCACTAATTTTATAACTGTTACCCAAAAAGCAATTTACGAGGGGGTGAATTAACGGTTGAGCAAAGAATTCGTAAAATCCGTAATTTGATTCGGTCCAGTCCAATCCGGTAGGTTTGAATTGGTTGTTTGAATCCGTGGTTCGGTTCTGGATTGAAAAATTAAAAATTCGTAGTTCACAGATCGATTTCGAATTGAAACTGATCCGGACCGTATACAAATAGCCTATGTTTATATTATACACCCTCCCGTGTAGTATCTTCTCTCATTATATAAAACCTAAACCCAAACCTAAACCAGCATAGTATATTCTTTTATTACTTTTGTTTGTTAGTTTTTAGTTTTAATTTGTAATGACCTAAATATTTATGGTAGAACCATATTTCTTAAGGTTGTTTAAATTCTAGAACAGTATGTCATTATTATGGAAAGACATGTTGATATTGTGGTTCTAATATGGTACTATGTTTATGTTTTTATAAAATTAAAATGTTCTATATATATATTTTTTTGTTATTTAATTATGTGAATCTGTGGCCCTAAACCGATCCAATCCGTGTTTAAATGGATTAATTCGGATTGATTCCACGATTTAAAAGGATTGGATTGGTTCCAATTTTTCAGGTACCATAAATAATGGATTGGTCCTAGTTTTACCCCAATCCGAACCAATCTGGACCATGCTCACCTCTGGGTGAATTAGCTTTCTACAAATTAAAACTAATAGTTACTCAATAAAAATTGCAAACTAATACAATAGTTAGAACAATAGGTATAGCAGATAATTATCACAATAATATCAAATAAATATAGCAATGCAAGCAAATTAAAGAGACGAGGGAAGAGAAATGCAAACAATATTTATAGTGGTTCGGTTTCAACCAAACCTACATCCACTCCTCAAGTTTCACTTGAGATTTTTTACTATCTTCTAGCTTCACAGGGGTGCTAGCAACCTCTTCACAAATGGAGCAATCCTCCACAAATTTTACACAGACTTTCCAAGTCCAAACTCTTGCCATCTTTAGTTGATTTTTAATCACACTCAAAGAGTCAAAAAACCTAAGTGTACTACACCCTTACAAGACTGCATATGAAGTTAATTTACTTTCAAAGAAAGCTATAAATATAATCTCTCAAAGATAGATATACAGAGGTGAAGCTTAGTGTTTTCTATATAACCTCTCACAGGCAAATGGACTTAAAGCTATAAGGCTTAGTATATAATTTCTGAGAGAAAAATGAAAACCAAATGAAGAACTCCTTAGATAATCAGAGAGAATGAGATTGATGAAAGATGAGAAATATTTTCTTGTTTGTGTTGTTGTTGTTTGTCTTTTATTTTATTTTATTTATTTTTTAGCAGGAGCACTTCTATTTAAGGAGAAATTCATTGACCGTTATATGTTGCTTGTGTTGAGAAGATTTAGTGAGATTTTGGTTAAATCTACTCTACTCAGTCTTATATTTTCTAGACTTAGATGTTGAACGATGAGTTGAAAGATAGGCCTAATTGTTGACAAGTATTTTGAAAAAGAGTCGTTGCAGCATAGAGTGGTCGTCCACTCGGATGTCCCAGATGTAATTTTGTTCTTGGTGGTTATCTGCCTAGATGTCCTCTTGGATATTCGATCAAGTCTCGGTCGTTAAGGATGACTACCACGGTTGTTGAGTATACTGTTGTTTGACAGTCGGTGCAAAGCAGAATTGAACTAGAGCGAAATTGGGCTAAAATGCCATGATTGGTCGTCCGACCGATCATCTCCCCGGACATTCGGCCCTTTCTGGGCGGGGCTGCTCTTCTGAGATAGTTCTGGGCTGTTCTTCTTAGCCTGTTAAGCTTCATTTTGGCTTTCAAAAACATAGTTAAAGACAAATATAATCATAGATTATAATGATTTAATCAAACAATAAGTTTTTAATTATAATCCATTTTTCAAAATAAATCAAAACATAATAAAAAATAATCATCAAAATCATCTTATTCATGTTATGACTAACAATAACTTATTTGGATTTAAAATTATGGTAAGACTTGAATTAATTTGTTATTTAAAAAAAAATTTCACCATTTATATATAATTTTATTATAAATAAATGGATAATATCACTATAAATTAAAATTAGGAAGACTTACATGTAGGCTAATAAGTAAATTTATTATCCAATAGATTTTATGATAATTATTGACATTTTTTTATCAAATACTATTAAAAACGTCACTAATTGTTAATTTTCAACGATAGTTTAAAAATTATCACAAAATGTCACTAATTATAAATTTTAGCAACAATTTAAAAAAAGGTCACAAAAAAAAGTCACTAACTTTTAACTTTCAGTAACAATTTGAAAAATTCATTACAAAAAAATATCATTAATTATAAGTTTTAGAGACAATTTATAAAAATCGTGACAAAAAAGTCACTAATTATCAATTTTTAGCGATATATGTAAAAAATCGTCATAAAAAAATATTTTTAACAACGATTTTAGTAGTAATTATTTTTAATAAGACTTAATAAAAATTAAATTTAATTATTAGAGCCTATTGATAATTTAATCTTAAAATTTTATTTTAACACCAGTCCCTAATGATAATCTTATCCACGCGTAAATAAAAGATTTATTTATTTTTGTATAAAAAATAGTTTTTTGTTTTTTGAATTGCGTTTTGGATTTGGATTTTGTTTGGGCCAATGGGGCATTTTGGGGAGAACTAGGGCACAACTAATCAAAACATCGTCATCGGACTCGCACAGTTACTCTGTTCCTCTCTCCAAAACTGCTTCGCTCGCTCTCTCTCTCTCTCTCTCTCTCTGCCCTCTGAAAAAGGTATGCTCTCATTTCCATTTAAACTCTTTACTTATATCTATGCAGATATATATATATATATATATATGTATGTGTATGTGTATGTGTATGTGTATGCAATTCAAGTTTTGTTTGGATTTTGAAGTCATTGTCGAAAGCATTAATTTTTGAAGTGGGTTTTGATGATGTTGAGTTATATTACTGGAATTATTGTGATTGTGATGATTTTGAAGGGATTTTGATTCAAGTGTGTAGTGATTACTTTCATTTTAAGGCTCAAACATGGTTAATTATTTGCAGCGAACTATTTGTGAAACATAATCGTTGGTGATTTTTGATTGTTTAGAGATAACTACTTTTATCTAGATTTCTATACTCTTCACAATTTCTGTCAAACATAGAGACAAGTCACAATTCGAATTAGAGTGTAACCAGATGGGTACATTTTGAAACAGTACATTGCTGAACTGTGATAATGATGCATCATTTTTAGTGTTACTTTAATGGCTATTGTGTGGATATTGTGAGAGAGAGGAAACATATTCAATGCAACGGTGATAAACACTTAGTATCACCATCCGATGACATGTTACCGTCTAGAGCACCGTGTATATGTTGCGGTTACTAAATTAGTATGAAAGATGTAATATCTTAAAAGTGGGGTTTACTATCCATATGTAATTGTATTATTAGTTGGTGATGGCACGTGCCAATAGAGCAAAATGGAAATCTAACCACATATGCATGCCCACATACTGCCACTAATCACTATGTGCATGTACTTTAGCCTTTGGGAGTCCTCACCAAAACCAATATAATAGATCACATTGTTAGATTCTCATTTTATTTTCAATTTCTTCTCCATCCTCGCATCAATCCAATCACACAATTGGTTTTGGTTCGATTTTCGCCAGAACCTGTCAAATTACTGAAAAGATTTTCTCTTTGCATTAAAACATGTTATGAAAAAGTTAGTGCAATAGCATAATCTTTCTGTACCTTTGAAGATCTTTACTAGACAAACTATGATGGGCAGTTTAAGGTCATTACCAGGACCATAGGGGTATGAGGGTTGTAAATTTAATTCAATCAAACTAAGTAGCATGGACATGGAGGGAAGCCATGTTCATATCAGACATGTAATGGGGACTAACACTTCTTAAACACTTCTAAAAATGTATCCACCACTTATAGAAAATGTCCTAATTTAAAAATATAATCTCACAAATCTTGAAACTTCAGCGATGCTTCCTTGTCAGTCTCCAACATGACCTATGTGGTGAATTTCTCTCTTCATAAGTGATGTCTAACTTCTTGCGAATGAGACTATAACACCACTAATGCGTCTTAAAACATTTATCTAAGAAGAAATATCAGGTATACATGATTGGCACAAAGTAAAATGTAATGGACATTTCTCATATAAAAAATAATATAATGAAAAATTAAAAGAATTGTAGTAAGAAATGTGGTTGCATTGCAGTATATCTTATTGTTGTGAACTTAGAGTATCGCTTGAAAATACAAATATGCGGATCATTAATTGGATTATAGTCTTTTTATAAAAGCACAGTCACAGTATACCTTTTATGTAACTTGATAGTTTGTGTTGTCTTGTTATACCCTTGTAGGGTTTTCCTTGTTAACATGTCCTTGATGGGTCTTGTATTATTCACTCTTTTTTTTTATTTTATATATATATATATTTATATCCTACCTTCGAAAAAAAAAAAGAGGGACTAGATAAGGTTCAACATACAAGTAGGGTTGCTTTCCATAAGGGCAATTCATCAACTACCTTTTACCATCCTTAATAAAGAATAAGGGGCAAGAAAAAACCACAAACCCCATTTGGCTGCCCTTGCTTACTTGGGATAGTATTTCAAAAACCTAGCTTAGGGCAATGATAAATTAGTTTTGAGCAGTTTTAGTGTTCTTTATTTAACTAGCATTTGTGAAAAGCTCATAGAGTTTGACACCAAGAAGTTCATGTTGTCGGCAACTGGTAATGAATGGAATGCTATTTGTTGCTTTATACACCTGAAAGCACAAATAGGGTACCCATCCTCACTATTTTTTGATCTAGGTCCATTCCAAAGTTTTAAAGGCAAAAGCACAAGGCTAGGCGTTTTACCCCTAAAGAGGTGAGGGGTAAGCCTTGTGAGTTTTAATTAATTAATTAATTAATTTTTTTATAAAATTAATTAAATATAGCATAAAAAAGTATAAAAAAATAAGGAATAGCAAAGAAAATTTATAAAAACATTCTAGGCGTAAAAACAAAATGAATTAATAATCCAAGCATTGTAAAAGCAGTCTGAGCTATCCTCTCATTAGTACTATCATCAAAATAACTAGAGTGATAGATCATTCTAAGGTGCTTTCACTACCTTCTGTTATTTCCATAACAATAATCTAAGTCGAGTTCAACATTTAATCCTTATATTCTTTGCTATTGGCTATGATATGCAAATGCAAGTTAGGACTATTGGAATTTGCTCATGATTCAAGAAACTAAATGTTATAATTTATACATAATATGTTAGTTTGGCCAACATCTGTTAACTATGGATAGTTAGCCATTGGCTATATAATATGCAAATGCAAGTTAGGACTTTGGAAATTTCTCATGGTTCAAGAAACTGAATGTTGTAATTTATGCATAATATGTTAGTTTGGTCAACATTTGTTAGCTATAGTGCTATCAGGGAAAAAAAGGGAAAAAGTCTTAGTTTGTGTACTTATTTTGTCATGTTTGCTTTTGATTATCGATGTTTATGCTATGCAATAGTATTTTGACATGTAGCAATAGTGCTTGAGGTTGTTGATGATACATTTCAGTTTCATCCATCATGTCACTTGAATGTTTGATTTATTGTTTTGCCATGGGATCAAGTCTGTATCTTCAATTTTTATCCTTTTTCCTGGTACATTAGGACAGAGGCTGCAAAGGATATGTCTTCTGATACGGCAAAGGAAAATGAATCTGTTGTCGATTCATCAGTGACTGAATGGAAACATGACGTAGAGAATTTGGGTGATCATGGTAAAAAAGGATAGGAATCCTTTTAATTCTTCAATATTTTATTGCCTGTTGGTTGCTGTATCATGACTTTCATTTTCTCATTTTGTTAATAATACTCTAGCTTGGGTGGATTCTTTTATCTCAGTAAAGAAATCATGTTTAAGTTCCAAGCTGCCTATTGCCAGTTATAATTTGCAGAGTTAGCATGTGATTTATTGTGTGTTCAATTTGACCAAGTTAAAGTTCTTCATAACATTTGCATCTGTAACGAAATCCAGATAGGATTACATGTAGAGCGTTATATTTAAAATTTAAGCATTTTAGATTTTTGTCAATTTATTCTCCTTCCACAACCACTGAAGTTTGATATCCTGAATGAATGAATGATGCTACAGGGATTGGGAGTCTATTTCTTATTCGAAAAGAAACTCTGAACTGTTGCGTATGTGCCATTCTACTGGTACATCTTTTAAATTACTGGATAGATTTGCTATATACTTGTATTTGTAGACGTTCATATAAGAAGTTAGCCTTGGGAATTTTTTTACGTCCTTCGCATTCAACTAGATTGGAAACTATTAACATCTGTATTCTATCTCTTTGTGCTACCATGCTTTGTACAATCATCAACATAGGTTTTTTTTGGGTTCATTTAGTGTGAATTATATTTAAGTTGGTATGTTGTATTGGTTATTTATGGAATCGATTATATACATTTCAAGAATGAGTAGTATTTGAGCTCTGATTTACATCAGACTTAATCAACGGACAATTACTGAAATTTTCTTACATACTGATTATGAATAAACAAGCTTGAATTTTCTATCAGAGAGCCCAAGCTATAAAGGAAATGGGGATGCCTATGCCACAGGGGCAGATGTACGAGGACATAATTGTGACCAGGTGGGAAATTCATGTGTAATTAAAAAGGGTAAATTGTATGGCACAAGATATTTCATCATCAAGAGTTTGACCCATCAAAATATCCAATTATCAATTGAGAAAGGCATTTGGGCTACTCAAGTCATGAATGAACCCATTCTGGAAGAAGCCTTTCATGTAAGATCTTTCTTAGCTTAATGTCTTAAACAACTTTCTCAATGCCTATGCTTTACGGAGAGGCCTATGCTTGTCTTGCAGAATTCTAGTAAAGTAATTTTAATATTTAGTGTCAACATGAGCGGTTTCTTTCAAGGGTATGCTCAAATGATGTCTTCTGTTGGGTGGAGACGAGACAATGTTTGGAGTCAAGGAAGTGGTGGAAAAAATCCCTGGGGCCGCAGTTTTAAGGTCAAATGGCTGCGGTTACATGACTTGCCTTTCCAAAAGACACTTCATCTCAAGAATCCATTGAATGACTACAAACCTGTCAAAATTAGCAGAGACTGCCAGGTTACTATTACTAGTTTTGTTTTATTTTACTGTTTAAAATGTTTTCACGTGTTTATTGGAAAGGCTTGGAATGACTGACTTTGGTTGATATGCTTGTGTCAGGAATTACCCCAGGATATTGGAGAAGCTCTTTGTGAGCTCCTTGATGGGAAGGATGATACGGATGCCAACTTGCATAGGTAAAGCTTTTTCTTAAAGCTGAAATATGATAGGTTCTGCCAATCCCAGGTTTGTCAGCCTTGTTTGCTGTTGGCCTTTATGCATGGATGGTTTTTCCAGGGATGACCTTCCATTGAAAAGGCCTTGTATAGAGCATCCATGTGCTCTGCAAAATGAAGAGTGTAATGTGCCTGCAGTGCATATGACATGGGCTCAGACACCCATGCTTTATCCTTCCTTACTCTACCAACATGAAACCGAAGCAAGTAGATTCCATTCAGCACACCTGGCTATCACTTCTGGGGCATCAAAAGTTATGCGGGCAAAACATTCTCAGATTAATGGAAGCCTCACTAATGTACAGTTGGATCAAGATAATTCTTCTCGATTTGATGTTTGGGGTTGGTCTGCAGAAAGAAGCCCCCTTGCTAGTACCCTGACGGAGGACGATATTCTTGAAATGGTATTGTGGTCCTACCTTAGCTTCTATGTTCTGATTTATTGTACTTCATTGTTAACTTTTTTTAATGAATTTTCCCTACGAATTTGATGACGGAAATGATTTATTTTTGTAAAAATTCAATGTATAAAAAAGAAATAGAGAATTGTATTATTGATTGATATATGTTGTTGTATAGATATTTATTACAATGATTCATGATTCCTATATATAGAAGAGGGTGAGTGTGTAGTAGGTAAGGAGTAGGTGAAGTGGAGGTGGTAGTGGTGTAGTGGGTTAGGTTTAGTGGAGTAGGTGAGGTGGTAGTGGTGTAGTGGGTTAGGTTTAGTGGAGTAGGTTTAGGTGGGTGGAGTAGGTGGAGAGTAGGTGGATTTTAACAGCCCCCGCAAACTCAAGGGGGATAGGAACTAACCAACGTGAGTTTGGAGAGAGTAACAAAACAAGAAAATACATAAAAATAAAAGAGGATAAGAGACACTGTATGGTCGTGTCAGACCATTGGTGAAGACACTGGATGGTGGTGTCATAACGTTGTAGAGGACACTGTATGGGGGTGTCATAACCATGTAGAGGACACTGTATGGTGGTGTCATAACGGTGTAGAGGACACTGGATGGCGGTGTCAGACCGATGTAGAAGACAGTTTATGGGGTCATGTCGGACTGTTGTAGCAGACAATGTTGTGACAGTTGTGGTGACAGTTTACGGAGTCTTGCTGGACCCTTGTAGAAACTAATCGGAATCAATGTCGGGACAGTTTACAGAGTCTTGTCGGACCCATAAAGGAGCTAACCGGAATCAATGTCGGGACAGTTTACAGAGTCTTATCGGACCCATGAAGGAGCTAACCGGAATTAATGTCGGGACAGTTTACAGAGTCTTGTCGGACCCATAAAGGAGCTAACCGGAATCAATGTCGGGACAGTTTACAGAGTCTTGTCGGACCCTTAAAAAGTCGCACCCTCAAAAGGTGTGCCCAATTTTTCAAAAGGCGTGCCATCAAAAGACGTGCCCATGTTGTCAAAAGGCGTGCCATCAAAAAGTGCGCCAGACACGCGGCGATGCACGTGATCGACAGAACGCGTGTCGGCCTCTTTGTCATGGGTCTTTATAAACCGAAGCGGAGGCTGAGGCTTGGAAGCAGAGACAAAAACCTGCTAGAAAAACTCTGAAAAAACTCTTCGTTTTCGGAGAGAGATTTCTGAGAGAGATACTCGGTAACACTCTGTTTTCTGAGAGAGATTTCTGAGAGAGACTCTGTAACACTCTGTTGTCCAGAAAATGGCTTCGTCTTCCCGTGGTCTGCTCACTCTCTTTCCAGACCTTAACGAGTCAACAAGAGAGATAACTGGTGCGGGGGCCAGTGAACCTCAACCAAGCGCCCCAGGGTTTGCTCCGTTGAACTTTCCTATGCGGTCTGTGGAGAAAAAAATGGCAGTGCAAACTGACATTGAAGCCAATCAGTATACTTTGAAGTCTTGTGTGGAGACGATGACGGCAGTCACAAACTTGTCGCACCGGCTGCAGAGTAGGACAAATGAGGTGCAACAGTTAAACTCCCAGCTGGCTCTGCTCCAACGCATGTATAAGGATGCGCGAGTAGAGATAAGTGTGCTAAAGACAGAAAACAAGGAGCTGAAGCGGAAGGCCACCGTGATGTTCCGATTTGGAGGTCCACCATATGCTGTAGTGGAGGAGCAGGGAGGAGGAAACTTGCTTGGTGGTCTAGGAAGCACGGAGGCAACACCGTCAAGGGCCGTCCAGGACGGAGGCAAGAAGAAGAGACCGGCGGAATAGGCGAAGAAGTGAGGTCGGTGGATGGCCGGCTGCAGAAAAGAAAACAAAACTTTTGGTGTTTTTTTTTTTTTTTTTTTTTTTTTGGTGTAAAATTGTGATCGGGGTTGATCCCTGAGATGAATAAAATATGGTGTTGTGTGCAAAGCTATATGGTAGGAATGGAATGGGAAAAAAATTAAAAATAATGTGAAAGAAAAATAAGGAAAGAAATAATAAAAATATATTTGAAATAAAAAATGAAAGATGGGGGAAATAAGGAAAGTGGTTTGGAGAAAATAAATAAAAATAATGGAGGTTGAAATCAAATGGAGGAGAGATGATGATTTTTTATTTTATTTTATTTTATTTTATTTTATAATATAATGAAAAGATATATATATATATATATAAAATAAAGAAAATTGGGTAGTGGAGACATGATGATCAAAATAGGATAAGGGGGTTAAAATAAAATAAAATAAAATAATGATGGGTGTGCAAACTTTCGTTTGCTTTGCAAAAAAGATGGATTAAAATAAATAGAAAAAAAAAAGAAAAGAAAGTAGAGTGGGGAACAGGAGTGCATTGATTATTTGATATAAAAATAATAGTAATAAAAATAAAAAATAAAAAGTTAGACCACTTGAGGTTCACTTTACCGAGGATAAGATTACAAATGGATGTTGTGACCTTGCTCCACTGGAAAACATCACCATCATCAAACTCCAAGGTTAGAGTTCCAACAGGGTCAAGCTGAATTGATGTCCCCCAAAATTTGGTTCTTCATTGTTCTTTGGAGGCTCCAAAAACTTGAATACAGTTGCTATGATAGTCTCACCAGGAGCAAGAATAGCCCCTGGAGGACGCATGAAACAGCTTCTTCTTTGATGTCCCCTGGGAAGAAGAGATCTTTCCGCAGACGAGACCGAGCTCGAGCTTGAGCTTGAAGTGTTGCTGTGTGGATTCGATCCTTCGACCTGTGAACTCTGATGATGAGCAATGTGAGACGAAGACGAAGACGACGTCGTAGAATGCGAATTCACCGATTGCCGAACAAGGCGAGGCTGATTATTAGGGATTGGAAGTGAATCTGATTATTACAGATTACTGTATGCCTGGAATGACAGGCTATGATTTGCTCAAGAAAATTAAGGAATCTTCATCTCTGAGAAATATAACAGTAGTGATTATGTCATCTGAGAATTTTCCTCATATGATGAAAACCAAACATTTGAATCAGCAACAACAAGAAGATCAAGATCAAGAAGAATAATTGGTGGCAGCGGAGTGAAGGTATGTGTAGAGGTCCGGCGGGCGGCCAAGGCGATTCTGCCGCCCGTCGGTGAAGCAGAATTATTAGCTTCTTAACTTGGCTTTGATACCATGTAAAAATTCAATGTATAAAAAAGAAATAGAGAATTGTATTATTGATTGATATATGTTGTTGTATAGATATTTATTACAATGATTCATGATTCCTATATATAGAAGAGGGTGAGTGTGTAGTAGGTAAGGAGTAGGTGAAGTGGAGGTGGTAGTGGTGTAGTGGGTTAGGTTTAGTGGAGTAGGTGAGGTGGTAGTGGTGTAGTGGGTTAGGTTTAGTGGAGTAGGTTTAAGTGGGTGAAGTAGGTGGAGAGTAGGTGGATTTTAACAATTTTCTTAAAGCATGGTTAATGACAAAAATTTGTGCAATTTTTTTGCATTTATTTGTTTTGTGAATGCGGTCATTTGTGCATAACATCTACTTGTTCATGCCTGTCGTTCTAAATGATCATGAATATTACTCAGTTTTTCTGGTGGTGCTGTACAATAAATTTGTTTTGGAGGAGAAACTGTATGTCATTCTTATAACTATAGATTAATGTATCAACTGGATCTGTTGCCTTAGCAAAGTGAGGATGGTTTGCCACAAGCAATTACCATGTTTGTGGATGAATATTTCCAATTGAACGTATACTGATAGTTAATGGAGTGTGTAGTTGTGTTGAATTTATGCTTTATCTGGTGTCTTAGCATCCACTTGCCCCACAGGTTGGCACTCTGAAGTTTATTTTGCAGTTGGTAATGTAGAATCCTTCCATTTCCTTCAGGATTTATTTCTTTATTCCCTAGTCTTGTTTTTGAGGAGTGATCTTGGGAGGATACGGAGTTCTATCTTTGTTTTGAACTCTTTATTTATTTTATTTTATTTTATCATGATTAAAAACTTCCAAAAAAAATAAAAAAAATAAAAAAATAAATAAAACAAAAGATTTAGAAGTGGAGAAAAGAAAAGCAAGGTTTCTTTGTGCTCTTAATTAAACAAATGGAATCATGTGAAAGAAGGGATTTTTCACCTCTATCTGTAGATTCATTGTTAACTTGCACCTGATTTATTTGTATAGGTTGAGATTTGAGTGTCATTATGTTTTGTTATTTTTTCAAACTTTTTAAAGTATACACTTAATTGTTTTCCCTAAAAAGTGCCTTCTTTCTTCTTCGTGATGCAGTCATATGAAGAATACCTGGAGGTCCATAGCAAAGGCAATAAACAATTATACCATCCTGTTAGTATACTTCTCTGTCATTATCCTGATGATTAATATGCTATTTTTTCCCTCTAAATTGTCACTATTGTGTTCTTTATTACTGGTGGACGACTATGGTGTGTACCTATTGGTGAGGATATTAAACTATTAGACTCAGTTTATAGTTAGATTTTTGTTTCTGGTTTCCAGTTCTATAGTTTCCAAGTAATTGCTTTTATGAATGGCCAAAATGGAGGCAAAGGAAACCTTGTGCTAGAGCCCATGTATTGGAACTTATCGTAGTGTTGCTAAAGGTGTCCAGTCCAGTTCGAGCAAAGGGTTTTTGGTTGCTTAAGTTTTGATCAGTGTTTTATGGCCCTTGCATCCATTTTGTAGTCAATCCACCCTCCACCTGATGTTGGCTTGGAAGCCTCCTCTTGATTGGGTCGTCTGGTTGGACTGCTGTCCGTAATGCTAGTAGGAACTCCAATGATGGGTATTTGCAGTGTTGGAAATGCCGCTACTGGAGCCTCCCAATTGTTTATAGAAACCTGTTCACCTTAAGTAAACCAAACCAAACCAAACCAATCGTAGTCTCCCAATCAAGTCAATCAAGTGGGATCGGCTACATGAATCTTTTGTTTTCATTTAGTTTTATCAAGGGCTATATGTTCAGTTAATGAACTTGTGCAAGACCTGAAGCAGCTTTATCCTAATGTGATCCGTCCAAATTTATTAAAAGCTTGGCACTTTAGCCAGGAAGTTCCTCTTTTATATTTCCTAATTTATTGTGTTGGTCATAAAGCCTTAAACTGAGCCATATTGCAAATGATGCTTTTGACAGGCAGCTGGGTCGTCGTGGAGAACACAGGAGTCAACTAGTAAAGTTCATGGTGATGATTCGTAAGTCTACTGATGTTATATTACTGAATTAACAATAACCATTCCATAAAACTCCATTTGGTTAGGTTAACATTAAATACTTTACAGATACTCACCCAGCCGCTCAAATAAGAGGATTCATCATTCATTGTACAAGTGATTGCATGTCAAACAAACAAGGCTGTGTCTTGGTGTGGTGTTGCTAATGCTGGACAATGTTTTGATGGGTTCTTTTCCATTTTCCTGGAATTCAATCACTCAGTCAAGTTGTTTTAATCCCTTCAACTGCGGCTTAATGTTGTCATGTTGTATACACTATTTGCATTTGTATTTGTACTCTATTATGTGAATAATTGTTTTTTTGGTTGTTGTTGTTGCTAGATGTGGGAAAACTTGTACATAAAGTGAATTGACCCTGAGACTGTGACTACGTTTTCTCGTCTTTTTTATTTAAAGATTTAAATTGTCTCTTCTTTCCCTCTCTTCCCATCAAATAGTGGGAGTGAATGGAATGGAATGCTGATGTAAGCTGGTCTGAACTATATTTTAACCTTAGAACTGGCTTCAATTTGGTTAGGCATGTAATATCATTAACTTTGACTGGTTATGAGATGTTAAGACTGTATATTTAATGAGATGGGTGTAAATTTTGTACTTGGGTGTTTTTGAGCTACCTTAAAGGAACCTTAGTTTATGCTGGTGATGCTTTCTTTGTGGCTTATTGAAAATGGTTTGAAAAATTATTTGGCATGTAACTAAAATTATAAACTCAGGGTAGTTCATCGCCACAGTGGAGAGGAATTATTCACCGAAACAATCCCAGTTGTTAGATCAGGTTAGGAGGAAATTCAGCTATTGGTTGGTAATGAGTAAAATTTGATGTAGGATTAAAGTTGATTTTATTTGGTTGTCGTTTGGCAATAGGTTTTTTTGACTTTTTGACTATTTTAACCCGAGACTAAAAGTTTGTTTGGTTTGGTTTGGTTTGATTTTTTTGACTTTTGTGAGAGAAAAAAATAAAATAATTATAGTTTATTTAGCTTATTTTGTCTCGTGTTTTTTTAGCTAAAAAGTTGAAGCCAAACAAACCCTAATCTCACAATGTAATTAACAAATTAGATCTATTAATCACTAGAATTGATTTTATTGTATTGAAGTTCTTTTATTATTTTTTTTAGGAACATTGTATTGAAGTTCGATGGTCAATCCTATGTTTTTGTACTGTTTTGCGCACACAGATATTTGAAGCTACTTGGGGTTGGTTTGGCAAGGGCTCATTGGGCTTTAAAATTCAGAATAGGCTCATGAGCCACAACAGACAAAACATCTCATCCAACCCCATAATCATTACACTCTTCTCTTACAAAAAAATCAAAAAAACCAAAAAGCCAAAAGCGCTTCTCAAACCAAGCTTTTGAGCCCAGGTTCATATAGTCAAAAAGCCAACTCACTTTCCAAACGGAGGCTTAGTTCACTGCACTATCTAGTTGAATTTATGGTTCATTACAACTTATATTTATCGTTTATGTTGTCAATCTTTAATGTAAAGATTAATAAACAAAAAGTATATTGATTAAACCACAAAATTACATAATTTTATTATATTTATTTTAAAAAATATACTATATGTTTGTAAAAATAAATATAATTAATGATTATTAAATATATTATTATTATTGTTGTTATTTATGTACAATATTCACAAGCAACTGATAAAATGAAGGAGAAATTACCAGAAACAGATTTATAGAAAAATTTATGATGTTAATTATTGATATTTATAAAGTTATTAGTTATTTATAATTAATTTTTAAAATTAATACTAGGCCTTGTTTGGCGAGTTAATATTTTAGTCAAAAAGTTATTAAAAAAGTCAAAAAGCATATAACTTATATCAAAAAGTAAAAGATTCATTTTTCTCTTTATTTTTTACACATCTTTTCGTAAAAAATTAAAAAGTCATCCCAAATATATTAATTTTTTTACCTCATATTTTAGCTAAAAAATTAAAAAATTATTAAAATAGCATGTTTCTAAACGAGACCTGAATTATAAATTCCATTTAAATAAACTGAAATGAAATCAGTGTATCCGACTATACGGTGGCAAGCCCAGTAATCTATAGTGGGTGTTTGAGACTTGCTTATTTGATATATATTTTTTTAGTTTATTTTCTTATTTAATGAACCATTTTTAAATTTTTTAAAAAGTTTTAGGCTTCTAAAATGAAACTAACGAGATGAATTGGAAAATTAAATTTTTCAAAAAAAAATTCAGAAAAGACAAAAAAAATGTCAAAAATAGTGAAGTATTTTGGCTTATTTTGGTTTATTAAATTTTTAATTTTTGTTTTAAGATTCATCTTGTGTAGACGGACCGAAAAATTAAAAAAATTGGACATAATTTAATAAAAAAAGAAGTCATTAAAGACCGAAAAAAAAAGAGAGAAAAAGAGGTGGCTTTTTTAACTAATAAGTAAACTTTCCAAAAATTTGCGTCTAAATATATTTGGGACAAGAGAAATATTTGGGATCTCTTTTTTGGGAATTTGATAACTACTAATTTGATCTTGGCCCATAATATGTGTGTGGAATCCACTCATGTATGTGTGGTCTTTACATTATGAGTGATTGGGATGAAAATGTGGGTTGTAGGCAGGCCAGCCTTGGGCATAGGCCCACTAGGCCATGGCTTAGGGCCCCCTCAAAATATACTCCAAAAAGGGCCTCCATTCTATTATAATAATTTAGTGTAATATATTATGTATATTTTACGCCTAAAAAAAATTAAGGAAGGCCCAAACTAATTTAAAATAGGAATTTTTGGTAAAAAGCCTCTCCCATTGGGCCTATTTTGTGTGAAACCCACGAAATAAAACAATGAGCCCAAAAGCCCCTCAATTAAAAAAATATTATGAATTGACTGAAATGTCCTTCCATATAAGTGGGAAAATATGAAACAATCGCACCTTTTTTCTCCCCTCGCTCTATTTCATCGTTTGACAACCCTCCTCTGAGTATCCTCATTCGAAAACCCTAGTCTTATTCGAAAACCCTAGCATCGATTGAAAACCCTTCTCTGAGTCTCATTACTCATGCTCTCTAGAGATACTTTGTCTTTCTACCGCTGGAACGTTACAAGTTCGTCACTTGGGCTCGAATCGAACTCCGCATTACGCTTTACTCTCTCTCTTGGACACAGATTTTGCAGGTGATTTTTTCCGCTTTCTGCTAGTTTTTCGATGTTATGAAGTCTATCTGGGTAGTGGTGTATGAGATTACAATTTTATTTTGCGAGTATTTTAAGGATTTTTTTTTTCTTTTTTTTTTCATTGTCGCATTAGGGTGAGTAGAGTTTGAGATTTTGGGTTACACTAAGGATCATCTGTTCTAAAATTTTTATCACTATCTTAAAATACTTTAAATTACTAAATCATGTGAGAATGTTAAGGTTTAAAAATTTTGAAAACTAATTTAGGTATTTCAGAATGTTGTATGCAGTTTCGCTTCAATAAAAGTTTACTGTCGCACTGAATGTGTAAATTTCAATAAAAATTTAGGTATTTCTGTAATCAGAATAAAATTTTACTTTCAATAAAAGTAAAGTTTTACTGCCAAAGAAAGTAAAACTTTACTGTTTCATTGAATGTGTTTTGGTCCTGCAATTTCAATGCTTTCAATTGCTTCATGAATTTTTCAGAGTAAAATTTTGCTTCCAACCAGAGTAAAATTTTGCTTAAACTCTAGCCTTTGCTTATTACATAAATGTGCATATAAATGTGCATATCTATTTATGTATGTGAATGTGATTGTAGTTTCGTCATTTCTCTGATTTCTGTTTGAAGTAAAACTTTACTGTCTCATTGAATGTGTTTTGGTCCTGCAATTTCAATACTTTCAATTGCTTCATGATTTTTTCAGAGTAAAATTTTACTTCCAACCAGAGTAAAATTTTACTTTAATTCTAAGCTTTGCTCATTACATAATTTTTTGTATGTGTTTTTGATTTATTTCCTAGGGTATATTGTTTAGAGTAAAATTTTACTTCCAATCAGAGTAAAATTTTACTGCCAAACAAAGTAAAACTTTACTGTTTCAGAATGGTGTATGCAGTTTTGCTTCAATTTCGTTGCTTTTGATTTCTGTACTGTTTTGGTCATGCAATTTCAATGTTTTCAATTTCACTTGCTTTATGAATTTTTCAGAGTAAAATTTTACTTCCAACCAGAGTAAAATTTTACTTCAACTCTAGCCCTTGCTCATTACATAAATGTGAATGTGATTGTATTTCTCTGATTTCAATTTGAATGTGAATTGTACATGTTAATTTCAGAACTGTGTTGCGTATAGTCAAAATTGAGACAAGGTTTTGTTGATTCTTGGTTCTATAAATTTTGTATGTGATTTTGGTTTATTTCCTAGGGTATATTGTTCAGAGTAAGCTTTTACTTCTAATCAGAGTAAAATTTTACTTTCAATAAAAGTAAAGTTTTACTGTCAAAGAAAGTAAAACTTTACTGTCTCATTGAATGTGTTTTGGTCCTGTAATTTCAATGCTTTCAATTGCTTCATGAATTTTTCAGAATGAAATTTTACTTCCAACTAGAGTATAATTTTACTTAAACTCTAGCCTTTGCTTATTACATAAATGTGCATATCAATTTGTATGTGTTTTGGTCCATATAAATGTGCATATCTATTTATGTATGTAAATGTGATTGTAGTTTCGTCATTTCTCTGATTTCTGTTTGAAGTAAAACTTTACTGTCTCATTGAATGTGTTTTGGTTCTACAATTTCAATGCTTTCAATTGCTTCATGATTTTTTCAGAGTAAAATTTTACTTCCAACCAGAGTAAAATTTTACTTTAACTCTAGGCTTTGCTCATTACATGATTTTTTGTATGTGTTTTTGGCTTATTTCCTAGGGTATATTGTTCAGAGTAAAATTTTACTTCAAATTAGAGTAAAATTTTACTTTCAATAAAAGTAAAGTTTTACTGCCAAACAAAGTAAAACTTTACTATCTCATTACAATGCTTGTGCATTTTCTTTAGTACTTATTTGTTTTCTCACTTTGTTGTTTAAACTAAAATGTTACACTGTTGATATAGGGAAACTTTTTACTGTTTTAAAATGGTTGTTACAAGAAGCAAATGTGGTGGTGATTATGATGATGATGATTTTGAAGTTCCACCAACTGTTATTCAAAAGAAGAAAGTCCCTAAAAAAAAGGCAAAAGTAGTAAAGAAGTTCAGTCCAATGCTAGTGATGATGAAGGCTGTATGCCTTCAACAACAAAACCTTCGAAGTTGAATCTTGTACATGGAGTACGGGAGAGAGAGAATTATGTGAAGCAATATAGGTCAAATATTGTTTCACTGATAAACATAATGCGAGACACGAGGTTCACTGAAAGACATATTAGTATCCTCGAGAGAACACCTTTTGGGATGTTGTTTAAATCTTTTTGGAAGAAAGAAGATGTGGTGTTAAAGAAGTTCAAGAAAATTGATGATAATGTCATGGATGTGATCAAATGTTATGACTTTCATGCAAAGGGATTTAAGCTTTGGGGGAAAACGTGTGACATACGGGACAGTGACGTTACTTTTATTTTTGGGATAAAATCGGGAACGAAAAAAGTAGACGTCTCATATGGGAAGAAACAAGAATCAGCTTTTGTGTAGAGAAGGTTTCGTAATATGTCAAGAATATCCATAAAGAGTTTGCGAGAGACATTAGGAGATGCATTGGAAGGCACAACGACAGTTGATGTTGAGGATGTTGCCCGAATAATGTACTTGTTTGTTGTGGCAACTTTGCTATTACCAATAACTGGTCTAACAGTTGGATGGGCTTTTGTCGCCCTTGTAGAAGATCTGAAAATGATGAATTCATATGCATGGTCGACTGCAGTTGCATCCACGTTGACTACTTCAATCCATTCTTCGTTAGGAAGTCCTGAAAATGTAACTGGATGTGTACTTCTTCTTTTGGTAAGTAAATTGAAATACTTGAAATATTATGCAATCTATCTTTAGAGAATTAACTAATTTTGATTTTTTATTTTGCAGTACTGGTTATGCGAGCATACTACCCTTATTCAACCTCAAAGAAAAAATTTGTGTCCAAGGCTCCTTCGATGAGACTTTTCAACGTTGAGGAAAAAGCTAATGAAGAGGTCATTGCAAACACTAAAGCCTGCAAAGGTATCATTTTCCAAACTCAGCCTTACTGGTTCATTTTGCTTAAAATTATACTTACATAATAAAACTTACACTTGAACAGAGTAAAAGTTTACTTAAAATTGGAGTAAAAGTTTAGTTATAATCAGAGTAAACTTTTACTTTGAAACAGAGTAAAATTTTACTTACTCTTGAACAGAGTAAACTTTTACTTACAATCAGAGTAAAATTTTACTTACTCTTGAACAGAGTAAAAGTTTGCTTACAATTAGAGTAAAGTTTTATTTACAATTATGCTTGAGCAGAGTAAAAGTTTACTTACAATCAGAGTAAACTTTTACTTACAATCAGAATAAAATTTTACTTACTCTTGAACAGAGTAAAAGTTTATTTTAAATCAGAGTAAAAGTTTACTTACAATCAGAGTAAACTTTTACTTACAATCAGAGTAAAATTTTACTTACTCTTGAACAGAGTAAAAGTTTACTTACAATTAGGGTAAACTTTTAATTATAATCAGAGTAAAATTTTACTTACTCTTGAACAGAGTAAAAGTTTGCTTCAAATTAGAGTAAAAGAGTAACATTTTATGCTGGTGGTTAAAGTTTTCTTCATTGCTGACTTATTTTCTTTTTCTATTTTTCAAATGTAGGTAAATCACGATGAACTGAAACCCATTTCTAGAAAAGAAATAGATCTCATTCGCAATGATGAGGAAGAAGATGCATTGGACATGGAGGAAAATTTAGAGACTAAAGAAGATGAAGATCATGTAGCTGAAGCTTTAGGAGATGATCAACCTTTGAAGGACTTCATTGATCTTGGGAAATTAGAATGAGTTCAAAAGGAAAACAAGAGGCTGAAAAGTGAGAATATGGCATTGGTTGAAGAATGGAAGAAAATGAGGGAAACAATGCAAAAAATACAAGAGGATCAAGAGGCAAAAACAAAAGAAATGATAGAAAAGATGAGCAAGACAGAGAAAGAAATGGAGAAACTGAGAAAGGAGTTTGAAGTACTCGAATCTGAAAATAAACAGTTGGTTGAATAGATTGAAGAAAATGCAGTTCATACGGCTACCCAAGGTTTTGCTTCTAAAGAAATGCCACATGCTAAAAGAGTAGAACAAGAGCAAAACTTTGGGATTCAAACTACATTGAAAGAAACACCTATAGTTGTAGAACCATTGCAAACATCTATGGTCAAGAAAATCAAAATCAAGGCGAGGAAGAAAAAAGAGATGTCTGATTTTGAATGTGAGCCAAGAGAGGCAAAGAAAAAAAAAAGACTACAAAACAAGCAATTGAAGTAATATCAAATGAAGTGATTTGTGTTGACAACTTGCTTCTAAGCCAACCAAAGCTGGTTGAAAAGATTTTGTTTCCAGATAAGGCTGCAATATGCAAATTGCTTGATGAGAATGATAAGTATCTACTAAACATGATTTACAATTTGGAAACCACAGAGTAAGACCATTTTAATTTTATCAAACAACAGATTTTTACTGTTATCAAATTGTAACGTGTTAATCAACATTTTTTTTTACCTTATGACTAGTGCAATCATATGGTCCGGCACAGGAAATAGTGTATATGTTACATTGCATGATGTGGATGCAATTCTGAGAGATGGTGATACTGCAAATAATGTAAGTGGCCATACTAGTTTCAATGACTAGTGTTCACTTCAATAACTAAAAATAGTTCATTTTATTAACGTATATTTAATTGATTTTTGTTTTTGTAGGTCATTTACAGCTTTGTTGAAATGCTTCAGATTGAACAAGAAGCAAAGAAGCCAGAAAAGAATAAATCATTCTTTTTCTCAAGCCTTTGTTGGGTAAGCCATCAATTTGTGTTTAGTTTGAATTGATAAAATTTTACTGTGATTTAGTGTAACATTGTACTGTATTTTGGAGTTTATTTTTACTATTTGGTTTGCCAAAGATTGACAACTCATACAGTGTGTCACCAACACAACTTGAGACATGACACTCTTATATGATTAAATGCAGTCTTTAGTGAAATGGGGTTATGGAGAGCTGAGAAATCATTTAATTGATAAAGTCCTTGAACAAGATTTCAATGGATACAGATACCTTCATTTTTGCATGAATTCCAATGGGAACAAGAATGGAGAAAAACCCTACCACTTGACACTTCTTGTATTTGACACTGAACTTGATGAGTGGAGACATTACAATTCTTTAAGGCCAAGAGACAACAGATAAGATCCTTACCTTAAGGATGCAAAAAAGATTGTAAGTACTTTGCATCATATTAACAGTAGTTTTTTGCTGTGTTTTATTCTTGAATTTAATCGTGACCAAACATTTGTGCAATGATGTTAGATAACATATGTGGATAGCATGTTGGCCAACAAAACGAAGAGAGGTAGAAGAAAGTTTTCAAACTTGGTTTCGGTGAAAGATAGTCCACAACAACGCCCAATATCGTAAGTATTTCACGCTACTATTATATGCTTGAATTGGTAGTTTTCAAATTTGACTAAATCTAACAATATATTGATTTTTATTAACAGTGTTGATTGTGGAATTATTGTATGTTATATCATGCGCCAAATCATAAGAGATGAGCCTATTGCAAATTCTATGGAAGATGATGAAATTAACAATTTTCGAGCGTCAATAGTGCATCAATTTTTGAATGATTATCCAAAAGCATGGATTGAGAAACACTTCAACCTTAAAAAAAAAAAGGGGCAAGAGCTAAGACCTCAAGGATGACAATGTGGACAAGTTCTGGGGAAGTACTGTGAATGATGTATGTAATTTTGGTTTTTGTAAATGAAAGAACGGTGAAAAAGTAATTGTAAGTGAAAGAATACTAAAAGAGTATTAGATAGTACATGCTATGTCTATTGTTCTAGTAAATTTTACTGTGGTTTGGTGATTAATACATTATTATAGAAGGATATTGTTTTGACTACGAATGAACGTTGTTATGGATAGAATACAATGATACAGGTTATACTTGTGTATCTCTGATGATATATGTAGTTGTGTTGTTAGATTTTTTTTGCACAAAGATTGCATGATGATCATTAGGGGAGTTTGTGTGTTGTGGTAAATTTTGGTGCAGGTTGGAAATGTTTTTTTAAGGGGGCTAACATATTTTCTAAAATAAAATAAAATTTTACTCTGAAATGAAGTAAAATTTTACTATGTATAAAAGTAAAATTTTACTTTATTCTGAAATATGAGTAAATTGTTGCACTCTGAATCTAAAAGTAAAATTTTACTTTGCATAAAAGTAAAATTTTACACTGAAATAAGAGTAAAATGTTATCAGAAGAATCTAAAAGTAAAATTTTACTTTGCATAAAAGTAAAATTTTACTCTAAAATAAGAGTAAAATGTTATCAGAAGAATATAAAAGTAAAATTTTACTTTGCATAAAAGTAAAATTTTACTCTGAAATAATAATAAAATGTTACACTCTGAATCTAAGAGCAAAATGTTACAGCCTGAATAAGTAAAATTTTACTCTGTATAAAAGTAAAATTTTACACTCTAAATCTAAAAGTAAAATTTTACTCTGTACAAAAGTAAAATTTTACTCTGTATGAAAGTAAAATTTTACTCTGAAGAGCGAGTAAAATTTGGACTCTAAATCTAAAAGTAAAATGTTACTATGCACTAAATTAAAATTTTATCCTCTATAAAAGTAAAATTTTACTTTGAAATAAGGTAAAAGTTTAATCTAAAAGTAACATTTTACTCTGAACATAGTAAAATTTTACTGTGAAACCACAGGCTCATCACACCCATAACCACAAAGCAAATCAGAAACTAGAACAGACAACCATTCAAGAACATAGTAAAAATATTTTTTATTGCAATGTCTCCTTACAAATCTAGTCTAAAAGACTATACTATTATTCCTATGGACTATTTATTGCAGAAGAACTGCATTATTTTCATACTTCTATTACAAAATCAATAATATCTTTCACGGCAATGTCTCCTTACAAGTCTTCCTATTATGACCGTACTTCTCACATCTACCACACTGTACTCGTCTTATCTTCTCACCCCTAGATGGGATCCTATTCTTCCTTAGCCTACCAGGTAGTTTCTTACAAATTGAAGGAAGGACAACAAGATCATCCATAGCTACAAGAGGTTTCTCAACAGTAGATATTGGATAAACGGACTCAGCATAGCAATCTTTGAACTTGCTAGTGTAATAAAATGGTTCCACATGTGCATACAAATCACCTCCGCTCTTTTGGATAGCGGTCGCCGCATGAGCACAAAGAAATCCATTCAATTGCCATTGGTAACATGAGCAAGTTCTATTCAAGAGGTCAACGTTAACCGATGGCCAGGATTGAACCTCAAAAACATGATCACTTGAATGACTAACCAACCAAGTTCTTCCACTTTTAAGAGCATTTACTAATGTTGAATCCATCTCCGGACAAAGAAAAGTATTCTATTTCTTAGCTTGTTCTCTCCTTCTCGACATCAAATCCATGATCTTCAACCTAATTGAATCAATCATCTTCGTAGTGGGCAAATGAAGAGCTTGACGGATCCATGAATTGAAAGACTCTGCTACATTCGAGTGCATTTCACCGTATTTTTGCCCTTTAAAATATGCATTAGTCCACTTGTCATAGGAAAAATTGGATAGAAACCTACAAACGATCCATTTTCCCTCATCTTGTAATTCTTTCAAGCACTGATTAAAACATCCCACTGTCGGAGCATAAGCACATGAAGAAAACAAAAAAACTATCCTACTCCTGAAAGTATTATTGAAACTTGGACCGGAGATGTGAGAACCCGAATATAAAAATTAAGTAAATAATTAAATAATAATAATAATATTACAATCTCAAATATTTTGATGGTAAATTCTAAAGTGCAAATTAAATATTTGGAGGGTCTTTTAATTAATTTTAAAACCTAAAATAAATTTATGGTGAAAGTCTTCAATTTAAAGGCAAGATTTATTATTTAAATAAATAAATAAAATAAAATAAAACAAAGGACATTTTTGTCTAGAGTCATTTATGTTATGTATAACAAAGAAAAGAAAAGAAAAACCCTAGGTTCCTAATACATTTTATAGCAGCAGCCACAACAGCCACGGGGAGGAAGAAGTTTGAGAGAAAAGAAGAAGAAAAAAGGGGATTGCAAACAAGGAGTAATTTTTGGGTGTGGTAGGTATCTTTCTTTTTTTTTCTTTGTTTTTGTTCTTTATTCTTACTCTATTATTATTTAGTTCATTGATGGAGAGGTTATAGATTTATATATTTTGTATATATGTATACTATTAAGAAATCTAAGGAGTTAAATTCATGTAAAAAGAATGGTGTAATTCTTAGTCCAAAAATTCTGCACAGAATCACAAACTTTAAAAATCAAGAAACCATATCAAACGGATGAATTTTGAACTGAAATTTTTACAGTAGATCAATTACATATTGAATTGCATATCGGAATTTTTTCATAATTTTTGGGATTCGAAAACCATATAATCTGATGCATTCAAATCTGTCCAGAAAACTGGTTTTAAACAGTAAATTCGGGAGTGTTGTTCTCTTTGGGTATAAATCCAAAAATTATCAAATTAGTGTCATTAGAACCGGTTACGAGTCTAGTTTCATATGTTTTGGCCTTGCATTGATTGCTCGTGTATATTAAGAGAACCGTCAATTTCTTTAAAGTGCTGCAGAAAACAACCTGTTTGGATATAATAAATTGTAGATAATTATTTTGATAAGAAAATCAAGTGAAACCAATTGGGTTTGAAACTTAGGATATATTAGTTGATATCTGGAGGGTTTTAGAATTTTTCGAATAGCGTGGAGTGGGTTTTGTAATTTTCAAAGTTAACGAATAGGTTGGGAAGACTTGTTTAAAATACTGTTTTATCTTGAAGTTATTTTTAGTTAAGTTTCGATCGGAACCTATGTCTTGGGTGATTTTAAACCTTGAAGAACATGAACTTAGGTAATATTAAAGAGTAACGGTGAGTTGGGTTGAGCCATGTTAGTGCGCTTTAGTTGAGGTTACTTAGTTCGTATTCTTTAGTAATTTTAAATTAGTAGTGACGTGTAGTTTTCATATTGGTTCAGGGCACTAGTTGGACTTTCATACTCTATTCGAGGATTATATTATTTCGTTTTCAGGTGAGTAGTTTCATGCTACATATTTTTATAAATGTTCCCCTACCCTGAACTGTTGAAAAATTAAATTGTTGTTTCAAGACTAAACTGTTTTGATAAATTATTATATTATCAATGGAATCAAATTATTTCTGAAACATGTGTGAACTTGGCATACTGTAAACTATTTGTTTTGGTCTCATGTTTATAATGATGAACTACCATGTTTTGCGAAACTGATGTGTATTGATTATTGGGACCATGTGTGTATTTAGTCCAGGGAAATTATTCCACTGTGTGTGGTGACTCTGGCCACTAGGGAACAGATCCGGGTTGGGCCGTGATGACTCTAGTGCTCAACGATTGTAAGGAAAAGACCTTTAAAAACAACTAGGTGACCTTCAATCGGATCGTCTTTGAGAAAAGGCCCAGGTGCCACCCTGAGGATGACTCTTAGTTCGGTATTGGATCCAACGAGGCTTATAGCCTGAAAAATGTGTGGCATATTATTTGTTTTTATTGGTACCCAGAAAATTATTGGTGTTCATGTTATAATCTGTTTTAAGTGAAAAATGTCGTTTATCATGTTCTTGCGAGACATGAGTATTTTAAGTGTTGAACTGTGGAACCTTCTTTTTGAAACAGATTGTATTTACCAAACTGTATGCCAATCTAGTTTCTGTGATATATATCTTATTTTGGAATTTATCCCTGTTTTCAAAACTGTATTTACTATCCATGTTGCTACTCACTGAGCTATCAGTTGACTTAGTTTTTATCACTTCCAGGTGTTAGAAGGACTTAGAGTGGACTCATGGCGTAGCGGGGACTCAATTGCATGGACCTCTAGGGCATTTATTTAATTTGTTTTAGGTTGCTTTGTCGGGTTTTGTACATACATTGTGGTTGAGTTTGATTTAGAATTATTTTATTTTGTGGGCGGTTTATGTGCCATTTAGTATATATTTTTGGAAGTTGGTTATGGCTGGTTTTACCATTTATACTTGTGGCATGTCACTGGATTGAGTGTTGATTTATTTATTTTTGGGCTATCATCACATTTATTCTTTATGGTTTTGGGTTCATGTTTAGGCTTACGTGTGCCTTGGGCTAAGTCCCTGTGGGCCACGGCCGGTCATGCCCGGATTTGGGGCGTGACAGGAGAACCTATCCCTCAAATTGGCCTTCAAGTGTTGGAGACAAAAATAGTGGTAAGCAGTAGGTAAAACTTGGGTAAAGCCTCCAAAGTCCTGCGTTCCGATCAGATATGAAGGTAATTGGTCTTTCATCCAACAATATATTCGACAAATGCATAAAAAACCATTCCTAACTTTCTGTAGTCTCCGTATCGACAATTGCCATTGCAAGAGGGAAAAAACCTGAAATATAACATTTTACAATTAGTAAGTATATTAAACGAAAAGGACAAATATAGAAGATTTTTACTCTGAATAATAGTAACATGTTACTTTGAAAATAAGTAACATGTTACTCTGAGAATAAGTAACTTGTTACTTTTGAATAAACTATAGTAATATCTACCTTGATCCCCATCCTTCGTTGTAGCTATTAACAAGGTACCCTTATATTTTCCCTTCAGAAAAGTTCCATCGATAAACAATAGAGGACGACAATGCCTAAACCCTTGAATGGAAGCATTAAATGCAACAAAAAACCTTTTGAAGCATCCACTTTGATGGTTATAGTCAAGACGCAAATAGCTACTAGGATTTGTGCACATTACAATATCCATATACCATCGAATCTTATCATAAGACATAGAGAAATCTTCCAAAGTAGTAGTCCTAGCTTTCTCAACTCCTAACCAAGCGTGATTGTACGTAATGGTGAGCCCGTATTGATCTGTAAATTGACGCACAACATCAATTGGACGAGTTTGGGGATTCCCACGAACTTCATTAACAATCAAACTTGCAATCAAATTTGAACTCATCCTTGAGTTTTTAGAAGTACGAACTGCAGCTCCACAAGTGTGCTCATCATATAGAGTCCTAATGTAGAAAAAATTATTAGCACTTTCTAGAGATGCATGTAGTCGCCATAAACAAGCTTTGGACTCCCACATTGAACACACAGCAGTGACCCGACACTTCTCATTCTTCACATACACAAACTCAAATCCCATCTCAATGGCATATTTACATAATGCAGTCCGAAAATCCTGTGCACCTCCAATAAATCTTTGACCTACATGAGTAATTTCATTCCCCCATCTACAAGACAACAAAGTCCTTTCTTCATGTTGACAAAACATAGGGAGTAAATCCATTTCATCATCAGTAATTTTAGATCCAGTAGCGTCCCCTGATTCTCCAACTCCATGTTTTTCATTTGAAATGCCCATTCTAGTAATAGTCACATCAACCCGGTGAACACCAAGGGGATAAACAAGCGACAACATATTCTAAAAATCAGAATCATCATCAATCATGCATCGCGAATGTCCAGGCAAATAGTACGATAACAGTATGCAACCACTATTGTCAAACTTCTTCAATTTACAACTTAAGAAATCAGTTAAATCCTTCAACGTGCAGTTTGACACAACCTTGAACACAATGGTACAATCACCATACTTGCATAACAACATAAGAGGTGGAACCATTTTACAAATCTACAATCAATTAACAGTAAAAATTTACTGTCAATCAAAATAAAATTTTACTGCCACTATCAAAATAAAATTTTACTGTCACTACAAGTTCAAAAGTCAATTTGTGTTTAGTTTGAATTGATAAAATTTTACTGTGATTTAGGCCAAGTTTGGGATGTTTCAAAAAAGCCAAAAAGCCAAAAAGTTACTCAAAAAGTTAAAAAGTTAACACTATTCACCAAAAGTCAACAATTACGGCTGCACAACTCCCAATTCAAATTTTTCCCTACAAATCAATTTTTACAATTTTTTATTACACATTTTCCAATAAAAAGTCAAAAAGTTAACCCAAACATCCATATTTTCAACCTCAATTTTTTAGTCCAAAAAGACAAAAAGTGCACTTATTTAGTCTTCCCAAACTTGGCCTTAGTATAACATTGTACTATATTTTAGAGTTAATTTTTACTATTTGGTTTGCCAAAGATTGACAACTCATACAGTGTGTCACAGTGATAAAAAAAAATAGAAAATATAAAATGTCCTTATTAAGGTAGACATTTCCTAATCAGGGGCTTTTTGAAAGAAAATTGATTGGGTTATCCTTTACCCTAATAAAAAGGCCCAAAATGGGGTTTCACCAAAAATACCTTTAAAATAAATTGACTTACTAAAAAATTAAAAGGCTTATTTAAAATTAAAAGGGCCCATTCTATCTCCCTATCTAATTCCTAACTATAACTCTTGATTCAATTTTTTCAAAAATTTGAGAGAAACGACACAACAGAGCACTAACGAATTTCTCAAGAATTCAGAGCAACAACATCACATCATAGGTAGGTCTTTTTTTTTTTTTTTTTCTATTCAATTAATTAAATATTTGTCTTATCCTCTGCTCAATTGCTGTTATAATATTGGTATTTATATAAATCTGTATCATCAAGAAGAATTAATCTTTTGCTACCTATGCTATTATAACTGTAACGCCCCAACCCTTCACATGTTATCGATATTATTCGCTTTGGGTCACACTCGTACGGATTTATTTTTTCTAGTGGGTCACCTATTCCAGAACTACTCCAGCCTAAGCACGCTTAACTGCAGAGTTCTGTTAGGGATTTCACTACTCGGGAAAAGGCCTCGATGCTATGTAAAGATCCATGTTTTTACTTTTATAGCCTAGGAACTCCCCTTAATTCTTGATGTGGGATACCGGGACCTTACAATTGTGATAGTCATAGTGCAATTGATCTGAGTAAGAATTCCATGTACTACTCACGTACAAAGCACATTGATGTCCGGTATCATTGGATACGAAAAGTGATGGAAACGCAGCTGATGAAGCTGGTGAAGATTCACACGAACAAGAATCTTTCTGACATGATGACCAAGGTTGCAGAGGCAAACTGGAAGTTTGCAAGAATCTGACCGGGATGGACTTCAAGTCAGAAGTCAGTTATCTATATGGGCGTGGAGGGGAAGAATTGTTGGCTTCAGCCCACATAGAGGAGTAGTTGGAGGTTGGCTCCAAGTCAAGAAGTTACTCATCTTCCTTTGACTTTATTCCCTCTCATTTGTGTATAAATTGAGGTGATGAGGAAGGGATGAAACACAATAGAGACAGAGCAAGAGAGAATCAGAGAAAGTGTGTAAATCTATAGAAAGTGAGTGTGAGTTCTGTAATCTCCCTCTGGAAAATTCTATAGTGAAATCTCTCCGTAGACGTAGGCAATTGCCGAACCACGTAAATATCTTGTGTCTTTTGTGTGTGTGATTGATTTCTGAGTATTCTTAATCTTAACACCTAGCTTCTCCGCGGCTCAATCTACGAAATCATACCCATAAAATTCATCCATAGAAAATTCATCTTGAATCCATAATTCATAGGCCTGACAACAACTGAGACAAATGTGATCCTTCCTCCTAATCCATCTATCTATCTGTCTGAATAAAATCTAAAAAATGGATCACAAGATTAATGCCGAAGACGTTATATCGAACCTGAAGGATGATGGCGATTTTGATACGTGGAATGGAAGCTCCAAGGACCACCGTGAGTGGATTTTTCTCTACTTTTTCTTATTTATTTATATTTCAATCTTTCCTTGGGGTTTTCTATGAATATTATGAAAAAGGGACTGATTTTTCCAACTCTGTAGTTGAGTTTTGTAATACATGTAAGGCACTCAGATTTGGAATCAATTTAAATTTGATGAAACACACTTTCTTTTTCTCCTCATCAACAAAAGTTTCATCAAATCGAGGGAGGCTTGTGCGGTCATCAAATTTTTGAAGAGAGCAGTTGTGCTTCACCGTACAACAAACGACCTACTGGTTGTCTCGGTCAACCTTGATGAAACCTGAAAAATTAGCGTTGAAATACGTGGTATCAGATGAAATTTTTTATCAAATCTCTCTTCAAATTTGATAAAAAATTAGAGATACTCGAAAAGTAGCTTTTCAGAGTACTACTGAAATGAATCTTCCTTCCTTGGTATTAGTTAACTACTAATGACAATGGGAACACGATGAGTTTGTCTACTTAGACTTTGAGCTCTCCTATGAATATTTCTCTTCTTCTTTTATTATTATTTTTTTCATTAAATCGCTCTGGTAAACAAGACATGGATTTTCAGTTGAAATGCAATGGAAAAAAACAATGTCTATTAAAGTATCATGACATATCTGAAACACATGCCTCCTTTCAATCAATAATCGATTCACCAAAGTACCTAAATTATTGATATTTTGTTCCCTTAATGTTTGAGCAAAATAGTTCAGATTTTTCTGATTGTTAGGCCAGTGTTGTAAAATACTGGTCAAAAATAGAAGACACTGAATGTGTTACAACTTCAATATTATGATCTATTTGTGATTTATGTGGTAGGCTAAATTTGTGTGCCGCTTCTATGTTCAGGATCCCGTAATCGGAAATACATTTTTTTTTTGTGGATTTTGAGGGGCTGAAATCTTTTTGCCGCGTGAAATTTTGAAGAGCAATTAAATTAGTGTGTTTGGTTTTAATTTTTTATATTTAATTTTTTTAAAAATTGAGTTTTTTGTTTGTTGTGTTTTTTTTTGTTTTTAGTGACTATTTTTAAAATTTTAAGCAATTTTTTTACTTTTTTAGATGTACCTCACTTAGATGTATCTAACAAGTAAAATATTTGTGAAAAAAAATTTAATAAATACACAAAAATACAAAAAATGTATTGAATTTTTATATATTTTTTTTGTATTTTTGGTATTTAGTGAATTTTTTTTCACAAATATTATACTTTTGAAGTATATTTATGTTAGATGTGTCTAAAAATTAAAAAGAATGCTTAAAATATTAAAAATATGAAAAACAAAAGAGTAGAATTTTCTGAAAAGTGAATTTTGAAAATTAAAACCAAACAGTTTTAGGTGCTGGATTTCTCTTCCCCTAATTGATTTAGAATTCCAAAATAGGAAAATACGGGTCATAGACCATGAAACTTAATTAAACATAAGCAAAACTCTTCCAACACGATAGCTAGTAAGCTAACTCATAGAAAACATAAAATAAGACTTGAACTTGATTGAACCAAACAGATACTTGATCACACAAGGTCTCAAGTAATCGCCACTTGTTCCAAACTTGAAACAGTCACATTTGCGTCCTGCATATAAATTACACGTGCATATAATTGATCACACATAGACGCTGCAATGATCTCTTGATAATTAAGATCTGATTTAATGTTTGCATTTTAGGCCACATGCCTCCATTCCTCAATTGAACATAGCAGCGATTAAACTTCTAACATGGTGTTTAGCAGATACCCATTCAAGAAACCCTTGGGAAAAGTTGCCGGTTTTCTCACCGTTACGATGGAATGTCACCGAATACTTTGCCTTCTCGTTCATCTTTGAGAAGTAAAGCTTATCAGGCTTGACAATCATATTAACTCCTGGTGGTGTTACAACCTTCACAGAATAAGATGAATATGCCTCACCAACGTTGGTCACTGTCCTGGTAAATGTTTGAGATGGTCCTAGTGCAACAGAAAATGAAGGGTAATTCAGCTCTCCTTCAGGTATGCTTGATACTTTTGAGCACTTGATTGGTCTATGTGCAATAATCCCAACTTGCATATCTGTATATCCCAGACCACACAAATATGGAATATAATCATCGGGTTGGATATCATAAACTAACCCAGGATCATTTGCCTTTGAAGGGTTTATATGTCCTGCACCAGTTGCAAATATGCCTGCTGCATGAAGTGTTTGATCGAGGATTGGCTTGCCTTGGACATTTAATAGATCAGCTGTTGTCATCATAGCAGATTTAATGGCAGCTGGTGACCAGTAAGGATGAGAGCTTTTAAGCAAAGCTGCGATGCCACTTAGATGAGGACAAGACATTGATGTGCCACTGATTACGTTGAAATTGAAATTTGGATCTGTGTTGTTCTCGAGAGGGAATGCCCACGCAGCTAGAATGTTCACTCCTGGTCCAATAATATCGGGTTTTAGAATCCTAGGGCTTGCCATGCTGGGTCCTCTAGAGGAGAAGGAAGCAACAATAGGGGCTGATGGGTCTCCAATGACAGTTCCTTTGAATAAGATTGCTGCCACAGGTGTTTTTGTTGAATTAATGTAGGCTTTGATCTTCACTCCAGCTGCATTGCTGACATGTGCTGCAGGAAGAACATGATTATCAGACTCAGTACTGAAGGCATCTGATTCTTGGTTCATGAGAATCATCGCTGCACCACCAGCATTTTTCACTTCAGTTCCTTTATCGATTCTGCCTATCCCGCCTCCTCGCTCACACAATACTACTTTTCCTTTGACATCGCTACCATTTAATGCTCCTGGACCACATAAAGTGGAGCCTGGTTTACCGTTAGAGCCAGCATAAATGAGAGGCAATAAGTTTGGCGCAAAGTCATTTGGCTGGAACAAGGATTCCCCGTCAAATTCCTCCCCATTTCCCAGCTTTGCTTTGGCTCTGATGGTTCTGTCGATGGTGCTTGCTCCAACAGTTAGAATCCATGGCGCCTCGTTTGATAGAGTACCTAAGGCAGGACCAGAGTTTGCTGCTGCACAGCTTACAAATATTCCTTGTTGAACTGCCGCAAATGAGGCTACTGCAATGTTGTCTTGAAAGAATGGTGGTTCTAGCTCAGAACCCAGAGAGATTGAGATCACATCAACGCCATCAGCAACAGCTGCATCAAGCCCAGCTAAGATATCAGTATCTGGACAATCTAGTCCAAAGCACACTTTGTAAATTGCCAAGTGAGCATGAGGCGCAATCCCAACCGCTGTGCCCTTGGCATTTCCAAGTGCATCTGCGTTCTTCACGAATGCCCCAGCAGCCGTGCTCGCTGTATGGCTTCCGTGGCCATCATCATCGAGTGGCAGCACGGTTGGCAATCCCTTGGCCGCAACATTAAGTGACCTCGCGCTAATGAGTTTGTTGTTGCATTGTGATGCATTGAACTGACACTTCCCTTTCCATTTAGCAGGAGGTGGCGGCATTCCTTTGCCACTGAATGAAGGGTGGCCAGGCAATACTCCGGTATCGAGCAGTCCAACAATTACACCCCTTCCAAAATTTGATTCTTCCCAGAACCCGAGTCCCGGGTTCAATCCCAAAAAGCTTGGTGAGTGAGTTGTCTGTAGTCGGAACATCCTTTCTGGATGTGCGAACATGAACCCATCTTTCATTTTCATAGCTTCAACCTCCTCCTCGGTCAGTCTTGCTGCAAAACCGCTGATCACATGCTGGTATGAGTAAATCAAGCGTTCCTCATTGTCTGAGGCTGCTACAGTTATAGCAGGCAGAAAGGACCGATGATAGCTCTCTAGATTGTCTGATTGGGCCAAAACTGTTGCCTCGAGTCTCTTGACGTGGACAATATAAGTTTGTAATTTACTCTTCTGAGTTACTTCTTCTGTGGATGAAAGCTCACTTCCCTTGGCAAGCTCAGAAGAGAAACATAACAGGAAAGTGAGAGTGAGCAGTGGAATGAAAGTCATGTTTGGTGTCACTAAATGGTGAGTTCTTTGTGGTTCCTTAAGTCGTTTTTGGCGCCAACATTTATAGGGAATCCAGAAAAAGGGGATTGCCAGGGACTTCACAATGGTTTCTGCAAGAGTTAGTCGAGTGTTGTTAAAAAGGGCATATTGGGATTTGGCAAGGCCGGTTGGGGCTTGTTCAAAGTTTTATGTTGCTGTATTCTTTAAAGACGGCAATGGAGATATATGCTAATGGATTGTTTAGAGAATTTCATTGCAATTGTTTTGCTATGTTTGTCTGGTTCATAATAATTGGATGGACATTCTTGATCAATGCGATCATGTGTCTACAATCAGTTGTTTATGTAAGCCACTTGCTCATCATCTGAACAAGACAAGTGAGTGTTTTTGTTTGCTTTTCTATGCTATTTGTATTGTGGTGTGACGTGTTGTGATTGGCAATGAAGTGACAATGACAGTAATTGCTAGAGAGGCTGAAATTTATGTAAAACAATTATGAAATAAATATTGCGTGTAATGATATTGATCTTTAAGACAGATTAAATGGGTGGGGTGAGATTAATTTTGCCTCCACTTACCCGATCAATTGATCGCCATCTGAACTTAGTTGAACTTTGTCATTGACCAGTGATATCAATTTAGCACGTATGTTGGGATGGCAATTTGTTCCATTCCCACCGCGACTCCCCATCTCTCGTCCCGACCCATGTGAGTTTTTTCACTAAATATGTGTAATTATTTATTTCCCTGTTTCTTATCTTTAATTTTTTTCTTTTATTACTTTCATTACTTGTCAATATTATTCCTCATATACCATGTCATCTCTCTCATTACTACTATCGCTCGCAAATTTTTTCTAGCACCTCCCTGCTCCCGGTCCCATACCTCCTCATTATAATTCCTATTATAAATGCCGTGAGTTATGACAATTACATCA
Source organism: Camellia sinensis (assembly GCF_055761805.1). NCBI lineage: Eukaryota > Viridiplantae > Streptophyta > Magnoliopsida > Ericales > Theaceae > Camellia > Camellia sinensis. The sequence continues at coordinate 65,750,428 of NC_138973.1, read as the reverse complement.
AATATCTTCTCCTTGTTAAGCAACTTAATCTTATTAATCGTCATTTGGATTCCACATCTAATGTGGAGACATGCACTTCCTTCACACACGCAGGCCAAGGGTAAGGACAAGCATGCTCAAATTCAATTGAGCTACAGGGTTCTGACTTGGTCTTGTTGAGGATCGGGGGCACACCAGGGAACTCAAACAAGCAATAACACACAAGATTTAACGTGGTTCGGCAAGTCGCCTACGTCCACGGGCAGCGGATTCACTATATTGAACAAAATGGTAAGAATTACAACTCTCTCAGTAATTCTCTCTCTCTCTTTGCTCTCTAAGCTCACACCTCTCAGCTGTGCCTCAACTCTCCTTAGCTTCTCTATATATAGAGATTACAAATGCAAGAGGAATTGAGCTGGCTGCCAGCCTATTTCGGTGGCTTTCCCTTCATGGCCTCATGGCCTCATGGCCAACTCATGGCTTCCCCACAATGTAGCTGGCTGCTACTTTCCTTCACATGGAAGAATCTGTAGCCAACTCAACAAATCTCCACCTTGGCGAGGATTCTCTTATCCAACATAGTGATCGATCAACACTGCCATGCACCCGAAGGTGCTCAGTTCTGAGAGATGTTGACCAAGTCCAAACAATGTTGGAACTTGATCCCAGAAACTACCTTTGTGAGCATATCGGCCGGATTATCTGCAGTACCAATCTTTTGAAGCAGAATATCCCCTTCATTCACAATTTCTCGGATGAAATGGAAACGGACATCAATGTGCTTGGTGCGGGCATGATGGACCTGGTTCTTTGCCAAACAAATGGCACTCTGACTGTCACAAAACACCTTAACGTGCTTCTGAACAATTCCCAAGTCTTCAATCAACCCATGTAGCCAAATAGCTTCCTTAAAGGCTTCCGTCACTGCCATGTACTCTGCCTCTGTAGTAGACAAAGCCACCGTTGACTGAAGCGTTGACCTCTAACTTACCGGCCCTTTAGCAAGCGTAAATAAATACCCTGTTGTTGACCGGCGTTTGTCTAAGTCACCAGCATAATCTGAGTCCACATATCCTTCCAAATTCTGCCCGAGTCGATTATCTCTCTCGAACTTCAATCCCAGATTGACCGTGCCATGTATGTACCTTAGGATCCATTTCACTGCCTGCCAGTGATTTTTTCCTGGATCATGCATATACCTGCTTACCATACTCACAGCATGCGAGATGTCAGGCCGTGTACAAACCATAGCATACATTAATGCACCAACTGCATTTGCATATGGAACCTATGCCATATGCTTCCGTTCTTCTTCTGTGCGTGGAGACAACGAAGCACTAAGCTTGAAATGAGGGGCCAATGGTGTACTTACAGCTTTGGTTTTCCCATTGATGCCAAATCTGTCTAACACCTTTTTCAGATACTGGGTTTGTGTCAGACAAACCGTGCCCTTCTTCCTGTCTCTCTTGATCTCCATGCCAAGAACTTTCTTTGCTTCTCCTAAATCCTTCATGTCAAACTCCCTTGCTAACTGTGCCTTGAGTTTGTCAATCTCCACCTTGCTCGTAGATGCAATCAGCATATCATCTACATATAAGAGCAAATAGATGAAGGAACCGTCGGGAAGCTTATGGAAATATACACAATGATCAAATTGACTTCTTGTGTATTCTGTCTCCATCATGAACCGATCAAATCGCTTGTACCATTGTCTCGGGGATTGCTTCAATCCGTACAACGATTTGTTCAGCTTACAGGCCCAATTCTCTTTTCCAGCAATTTTGAAACCATCTGGCTGGGACATGTATATCTCCTCTTCAAGATCTCCATGTAAGAAGGCAGTTTTGACGTCGAGTTGGGCGAGCTCGAGATCAAACTGTGCAACCAAAGCTAACAAGATGCGAATAGACGTGTGCTTCACAACAGGTGAGAATACCTCATTGTAGTCTATTCCTTCCTTCTGAGCATAGCCTTTAGCTACCAATCTAGCTTTGAATCTGATGTTGTCTCTGCCTGGAATGCCTTCCTTCTTGGTGTAAACCCACTTACACCCAATTGCTTTCTTGCCTTTTGGAAGTTGCACCAACTCCCAAGTCTGGTTCTTGTGAAGTGACCCGATCTCTTCATCCATAGCCTCCTTCCATTTGACACTTTCTGCATTATGCACAGCTTCTTTGAAAGTGTAAGGAATATTGTCTTCAATGATTGGAAGTGCATAGGCTACCATATCGGTCATCCAACTGGGTTTCTTAGTAACCCTTTTTCCTTTCTTGATTGCAATGGGTTCTGATTGTTGCGGAGCCTCTGGATCTTCATTTTCATCTGAACTCTCTTCAGAGCTATCCTCTGAGACTTCTTCAGGATGGTTGATTGGTTGACTAGTCTTTGCTGGAGTCTCAAACTCCACCTGCACTGACTTCTTCAATGCTTCTTCATTCTGTTGAGGATCTGGTTGCTTCAGCATTGCAGACTCATCAAAGGTAACGTCTCTTCTGATGAGAACTTTCTTTGATTCAGGGCACCACAGTCTGTATCCCTTGACACCGTCACCGAAGCCCAAGAAGATGGCTTTCTTGGCTCTTGGATCCAACTTAGATTCTGTAACATGAAAATATGCTGGACATCCAAAGATACGTAACTGATCATAATCAGTAACTGGGACTCCTGACCATACCTCCATGGGAGTCTTCCCATCTAATGCTGCAGTAGGTAGTCTGTTGACAAGATGACGAGCATAGTTCAATGCCTTGCCCCAAAATGCCTTGCTCAATCCAGACTGTGACAGCATACACCGGACTTTCTCCACCAAAGTGCGGTTCATGAGTTCTGCAACTCCATTCTGCTGCGGTGTTCCAGGAACTGTGAAATGTCTTACTATCCCTGCTTTCTGGCAAACCTCAAAGAAGGGATCTGATGTATATTCTCCACCATTGTCAGATCTGAGCTTCTTGATCCGTCTGCCTGTCTGGGTCTCAATCATCTTCTTCCACGTAAGAAAGATGTCTAAGACTTCATCTTTGTGTTTCATTGTATAAATCCAAACTCTTCTAGAGAAATCATCAATGAATGACACAAAGTAGTGTTTACCTCCTAACGAAGCAGTCTTGGAAGGACCCCATACGTCGGTGTGGACGTAGTCTAGAATCCCTTTGGTACGGTGAATTGCAGTACCAAACTTGATTCTTGTTTGCTTGCCCAATACACAATGCTCGCAGAACTCAAGCTTCCCCGTCTTGGCGCCTTTCAACAGGCCTTGCTTTACCAACCCTTGTAAAGCCTTCTCACCGACATGCCCTAGGCGCATGTGCCAAAGTTTGGAAGTGTCTGATGCATCATCTTCTGAGCTGGTGGAGACAGCCACTCTCCCTGTGACTGTAGAGCCATCTAGGAAATATAAATTTCCCTGTCGAGTACCCTTCATTGCAACCAATGCTCCTCGAACAACTTTAAGGACTCCACCTTCCATGGTTACTCTGTAACCTTTGGAGTCTAAAACTCCCACTGAGATGAGATTCTTGGTTAGATCTGGTACATACCGTACATCTTCAAGAATTCTGATTGTTCTATCATGGATCTTCAGTTTAATTGTTCCAATCCCCTTTGTCTGGCAAGCTTGGTCGTTGCCCATCAGCACAACTCCTCCATCGAACTCTCGTAAGCTCGAGAACCACTGCTTGTTAGGACACATATGGAATGAACATCCGGAATCTATTATCCATTCATCCGACTGGCCATATGATGAAACTGTGAAGGCTCCTCCTTCATCATTATCTCCATCTCGTGCAATATTCACCTTCTCTTCTGTCTTGTCTTTATTTGGACAATCTTTTGCCCAATGTCCCTTCTCGTGACAAGCTGCACACTCGTCTTTTGCAAGACGTCTTTTGTCTAAAGGTTTCCCCCTAGATTTTGAGCGAGACTTTCCTCGCCTTGTATTTCTTCTGTTATTTGTTCTGCCTCTGACTGTTAATGCCTCGGATGTTGAGTCCCTGTTTGCAGACTTATCTTTCCTTCTGAACTCATTGTTCACCAAGGCGTTTGCAACATCAATATACTTGATCTTCTATTTACTGTACAGTAAAGTAGTAGTGAGATGGTCATACGAGTCAGGCAAGGAATTTAACAATAACAGTGCTTTGTCTTCATCACCAACGTCATCATCCAAATTCTTCAAATCCGTAATAATTTTGTTGAAGTTATTTAGGTGTTCGTTCATCGAAATACCTTTAATGTAGTCGAAACGAAACAACCTCTTCCTCAAGTAGAGCCGGTTCTCAATGCTCTTTGTCATGAACTTATCTTCCAGCGCCTTCCAAAGCTTCTTCGCAATATCATATTCTGTAAAGGCATACTTCTCCTCTTTTGCAAGGCAAAGTCGGATGGAACTGCAAGCCAGGAGATTCACCCTCTCCCATTCTATCTCGCCCAGGTCATCTGGTTTGTCTCCCAGAGTGAAGTGCAGGTTCATTTGGACAAGCATATCCTTAACTTCGCATCTCCACATGCCGAAGTTGCTGCTTCCATCGAACTTCTCTACCTCGAACTTGGCATGGGACACCGGGGTCCAATGCCTAGAAGTGCTTGTACTGGCTGAATTACTTACGGACTCGGTTGCTCTAGATTCTGCCATTTTTTAGAAACTTCAATTCAAAAAACTGACCGTACAGATGTGTCCGGAATACTCCAAATAGTTGGGAAGCACTATTGGATCGTCAAAAACGGACTCCGAATGGCTCCGATCTGGCAAAAACACTTTGGACGGGTCAGATCTGCAGAATCTGGTGCGCTGAGATGCACCGGATAATTTCTCTGGTCAACGGCTGGTCAACGGCTCGGTCAACGGCGCAGGCGGCGCGGTCAACGGAGGATCGACGGCGCGGTCAACGCGGCTCCGGCTCAACGGCTCGGCTTGGTCAACGGCTCAGGCTGACTGGTCTGACACGTGGCTGACACGTGGCTGACTGTCGGACACGAGGCGCTGACGTAGCGGATGACGTGGCGCTGACGCGGTGCTAGCGTGGCGCTAACGTGGTGCCACGTGGCTCGTCTTCTTCCTGGAGACGCGCGTGTGGCGCGTGGGTGCGACTGGGATCACGTGCCGGTTGCCTGAACGGCGCGTGGTGGCGCGTGGTGCGACTGGGTCTGACGCGCTTTGTTCAGAGAGCGCGTGAGGGCGCGTGTGGAGGCTTCTGGGCTCTGTTTTTGCTGTTCTGGACTCCTCTCGGGGAGTTCTTCCTCCTGGTATGGTCAAAAGTGGATTTTGAGCACTTCGAAATCTGGGCACTTTCGGGAAAAATTCGATTTTTTCGTAACCCGAGCTCTGATACCAATTGTTGAGGATCGGGGGCACACCAGGGAACTCAAACAAGCAATAACACACAAGATTTAACGTGGTTCGGCAAGTCGCCTACGTCCACGGGCAGCGGATTCACTATATTGAACAAAATGGTAAGAATTACAACTCTCTCAGTAATTCTCTCTCTCTTTGCTCTCTAAGCTCACACCTCTCAGCTGTGCCTCAACTCTCCTTAGCTTCTCTATATATAGAGATTACAAATGCAAGAGGAATTGAGCTGGCTGCCAGCCTATTTCGGTGGCTTTCCCTTCATGGCCTCATGGCCTCATGGTATGGCCTCATGGCCTCATGGCCAACTCATGGCTTCCCCACCATGTAGCTGGCTGCTACTTTCCTTCACATGGAAGAATCTGTAGCCAACTCAACAGGTCTTACTCACCTATGAAAACTATTTTGACTGGTTAGTTGGAGTGAGAGTTCTCAATCATATTATATGTCTCAGAAGTGTACTATTTACTATGAACTTTGTTGTTTGCTTCCACAATCATTGCTGTGTATGGACGTTATGTAAATCGTTAGATTCTAGCAACGTCAGCTTGGGTCATCCTTGCAGGAATTCTACGATCTCCCAAAAGGCACAAAACTTTGTTTTTGGTGAGAAATGCTTCATATTTTTCCTATTAGATCTAACATCTCTCTTTTTCCTTTTAAATCAAAACCCACTTTGAAGATGTCTGCCCAAGAGATGTATACCAGTTTAGATTTCTTGGTCGCATCTTGTGAAGGTTATTTCATTCGTTGAACAGCATGAACTTCTCTCCTCCGTAGACATAGGAACATTTTTGCAGTAGACGTAGGCACATGCTGAATTACATATATCTTGTGTTGTGTGTTTTTGTTTTTATTTTCTTTGTAGTTTTGTAGATTAAAACCTTACGATTATTGCATAACACATGCAAAGTCGAGATTCATATTGCTTAATTGGTAGAGGACGGTTTTTAGTAGGTCCAGTTGCTCCTTGCAATCAGTAAAAAAAAGGGTAGAGAAAAAACCTGTGGGTGGATCTTTGCTAAGAGTGTTCGGTTTGATAGCGCTATTATATCAGTGGATGCTATGAGGATCCTCTGTGAAAGAACTCTCTTTTCTAGCAATGACAATTCAAAGAAGAAGGGATGCCATAATAGCCTCTATGAAGCATTGACTGGTCTGTGAATTTTCTGTGCATGTAGCATTATTAGTTTACGAAAATGCTAACATGAACTCCAAAAATCAATCCTTGCTTGGTTCAAAATGTTAGTATCATCAGCTGGAAGGGGTTTCTTATCCAAAATATATGTGCTCGTTTTGCAGGTTCAGTGAATTGGCGGTGGTCGTGATTGCGGACTTAATGGCATCTGGTGACCAATCAGGGTGGGCATTTTCTTTGCGACACCAATTAGGCGAGGACAAGATATTGAAGTGCCAGACGGATTGTTGAATTTTAACCAAGTGTTAGTGTTGTTTTTCCTGGGGGATTAAAGGCCATTCAGCTAAAATGTTCACGCCAGGGCTGATATGGGTATCAGATATAACAATTCCTTTGAAGTATTCCACCATCCACAACTCCAAATGTCACACCCTTCCCAAAATTTGAGCCTTTCCAAAATCCCAAATCTTGGTACAGTCCCAAGAAGCTTAGACTATGAGTTGTACATGAAGGTAATTTCATTCTAGCCCAGCAAATAGCCTTACTTTTTATTGCTTTCGTAGAGGGAAAGAGAGACTTGGGGTGGGTCTAAAAAACAACAATGATTCATCCCACTAAAAACATCACCACTAATAGCACTAATGCATTAAAAAGGTAAAAAAAAAAAAAAATACAACTCCAAGACCAAAATATCACATCATTAATGGCGGGACCCACTGCCACTTAATTAGTGGGAACACTAATTAGTGCTCCCAAGCATTTTTCTAAAAATAGACGACATTTGTATTAGGACTTGGTAATGCGGATCTATATTACATGGACTCGGGTATGAGTGTCGGGTGCGGGTATGTATTCAGAGGTCGAAGTTATCAAATTATAAATTTAATGGTACACGGACTCGGCAAAAAAAAAAGTCATATTTTTATATTTTTAATCTAGTATGTGAGATAAAATAGTGTTATATGTAACTTACAGTATCAAAAAGATATTTATAGCAATTATATAACAATGTGTACATATAATAATAGTGTTATATAGAATTATATAAGAAGTGTTTGCTGAAAAGTATTTGACGCATATCCCATACCCTGTGTGAGTGTTGGGTATTTGACACAAGTATTTGATTTATTTTGAAGAGTCTGTGTAACATAGATGCGGATAATCTAATTCACTAAGAACAAATGCCGATTTGTCTTTAGGGAATTTCAATCTCAGACACTCGAAATATAAAGTAGTATGAATGACAACAAAACTAACTTAATACTCGGTGAATATGTTTTTGGATTGTTTACCATCTTCGGAAGGCACAAATTCTCACTTCTAAGAAGAAATGAATTATTATTTTGTTTTGGCAAAATTTTTTTGAGGACTTCTTAGTAGTTCTGGGAAAACTTGGCTTTAATTATACTTCCCTATCTGTTTTAACTTTCTTGCTCCGTAGATGGAGCTAGAGCTGGTCCCTAATCCCTATGTGTTGTTTTGATTACTCGTGTTCATGCAGATAGCAAGTAATCTGTTACAACTTACAAGAGTCAATTTTATACCTTCTATTATTTATCTTGCTATTGATTATAGCAAATACAAATTTGTTACCTCAGAAGATACTTGGATTTTCCTTCAGATTAGAAGCAAGAAATTATTAATAAATTAATTTCTGTGTTTTGTACAAGATAAATAATTTATTGTCCTCCAGCCAAGTGGTATATAGGTATCAGCTTTCTGCATAAAGATGCTATGGGTTTACCAATAGGCAAATAATTTAAAGTATGAATGTTTCTTGCATGTCCTAAGATTAACGGTTGAAATAATAATATTCTGCAACTAGATTAGCTTATGCTCTCAGTGAACCGTGTTTGCACTTCTTCTCCTTCTTATTTATTTATTTATTATTTTTTCTCTCTATGTTTTCACTATCCAATTCTTTCCATTTTTTTTCTTCAATTTTTGCTTGTTAATTTGCTCAACTATAATGAAATGAGGCCAATTTTCCCGAACAGTTTTGTTTGAGATTCTTTTTTATTTTCTTGAAAAGAGAGCATTGGTAAAGATGTAGAGAAATAAAGGTTCAAATCATCCATAGGCTAATGCAACTGTAGAACTTCACATCAGCTTCGCTTGTCACTTCCATCGGCTCTGCAACCATGGATATATCATTTTTTAACCATAACTCTGCTCCATGCTTTGATTCATTTCGTAGATTAGCAAGTATATCATGCAACATTTATGTAAGGAATTTTTTTTTTTTTTTTTTTTTTTTGATTTTTTCATTGAAGTGATCAGAAAAATGGTATGTTCCCTTTACTTTTCTTCACCATTTTTTGCGATTATTCAAGACAATATAAAGTAGACTTACAAATTTTCAACACAGTGTGTATTAAGACTGTTCACTTAACACAAACACGGTATCGGTGTTATTTGCAGCCAAGGAAATTCATACCTCTGGACTCAATACTTGCATGCCTGAGCTCCTCTGTCTCATTTTCCTTATACCAACTTGACAGAAATTGGGATACGAACATAATACTGCTTGCCATTAAAAGAAGCCAAGCCCAGAAAACCTTGGACAAATGAGGTATTTGGGCTAGTGGGTAGGCGGTTAAATGTGATTTGATGTCATTTGTTGGTTCACCTTGCTGAAGACGAGGCTTCTAGAACTGACAGACACATCAACACCTTGAGGAAAATCATAAACCAGATATAAGACGAATTAGCCTGCCCAACATTTGTCACTGTCCTTGTGTATGTCTGATTGGTAGACCCCAGTGCGATAGCAAACGAAGGATAATTTAGTTGTGCTTCTGGTATAATCGATACATTCGAGCACTTCACCATGGTGCTCGTGATGAGCCCAATCTCTTTGTCCGTGTAGCCCAAGCCGCATAGGTAACGTATGTAATCAACAGGTTTAAGATCATAAACAAGCCCTGGATCAATTGCTCTTGATGGGTTGACATGTCCTGCACCAATAGCCTATGAAGCACGGATACTTCAAATAGGGTGACGTATCCGTATCGTATCTGTATTGGATACCGATACTCCTTGGATACTCGCGGATACGTATCGGATACTTATTAAAAGTATCGGATACTTCTTAATTATTTTTTCATCAATTTTGGAGTATCGGATATTTAACTTTGAAGTATCGGATACTTCAAGTCATGTTTACTTGTTTTATGAAATTAGAATTGTAATATTTCTTACATAGTAATATAATATAATATAATTGCAAGTACAAATATAAGAATATTTTTCTAATACTTTGTTAAGTTCTTCGATAAGAAGAGTATAGTGAGTTAAATAATAGAATTTATCAATCTGATGTATCCTAATTATTTTATGCATGTCCCCTATAACTACATAGAAAGTAAGAACTAACAAAAAAATATAACAATGGTAAAATTAATTATCAATAAATAAATAAGCAAGTAAACTTGAATACAATATTTTTCACTAGTGTCAAAGGAAAAAGAATAGGGACAAGTTGTGAATTGTTCTATTATTATAATATAAATATATTAAACTTGATATTGAAATGAAATATTTGCAAGACCTATTAAAAATTTAAGAAGTAAACAAGCTACTAGCTTAAATTAATACAAAATTCTTAAAAGTTAATATTTTGCATTATAAAATTACATTGTGATTTCTCAACGTTCTTTAGCTTATGTGTAACTCACTATTAATAATTTTAAAAAATATATTTTTCACAAACGTATCCTAGCCGTACTGGTATCCTATTTTTTTTAAGTTTTGTCGTATCGCCGTATCCGTATCGTGTCGTATCCGTATCTATGCTTCCTAGCCAATAGCAAAGACACCAGCTTGTTGTAAGCTTTCATCGGTAATTGGCTTGTGTGCCAGGTTTAGCTTATCAGCTGTAGTCATGATTGTGGACTTGATAGCAGCAGGGGACCAATCCGGATGTGCACTTTTGAGCAAAGCCGCAATGCCACTAAGGTGAGGGCAGGACATTGAGGTTCCTGAAATCATATTGAATGTCGATATTGTATCTGTCTTGTTTTTGACAGAGTAAGGCCACGTAGCTAGAATGCTCACACCGGGACCAATGATGCCTGGTTTCAAGATGCCAAGGCTTTCAAAGCTTGGGCCTCTTGATGAGAATGAAACAATTGTTGGAGCAGAGGGGTCTCCAAAAACAGTGCCTTTAAACAGAATTATGGCCATAGGTGTTGTTGTGGAATTTATATACTCTTTGATCACCGCTCCAGCGAAATAACTCACATGCGATGCGGGTAGGACATGAAGATTGGCTATTGTACTAAACCCGTCTTGCTCTGCGTTCATGAGAATCATTGCGGCACCACCTGCGTCCTTCACCGTCTGCCCTTTGTCAACTCTTCCTATGTTACCACCTCTCTGGCATAACACTACCTTTCCTTTGACATCAGTGTGATCCAATGATCCGGGGGTGCAGAAAGCAGAGTCTGGACTGTACATGCCAGCATAGACAAGAGACAATTGGGTTGTCGGGAAATCAGTAGGCTGGAATAGGGATTGTCCGTTAAATTGGTCATTGTTTCCAAGCCCTACCTGGGCTTGTATTTTTCTGTCCAATGTACTTGCGCCGACAGTTAGAATCCATGGAGCCTTATTTGATAACGAAGTGTTGAAGGGGCCAGAGGTACCAGCAGAGCAACTCACGAATACACTCTTTTTTATTGCACCAAATGCACCCAATGCAATGGCGTCGCCATAGAAAGGACCGGGCGGTCCACCGAGCAAAAGCGAGAGGATGTCGACACCTTCCTCCACAGTGGTGTCCATCGCAGCCAATATGTCAGCTTCGGCATAGCCGTAGTCTCCACAAACTTTGTACATTGCCAGATGGGCAAGAGGCGCCATCCCAGAGGCAGTTCCATTGGCTTGCCCAAACAAATTGGCACCTTCCACGAAGTTCCCGGCGACAGTACTTGCTGTGTGGGTACCGTGTCCAAAGTCGTCAATTGGCGGGCCTGTTTCGCCGCTGGGGAAACTCCTTGCGCCGATGAGCTTGTTGTTGTAGGTTGTCCCGTTTAATTCGCACTTGCCTTTCCATTTAATGGGCGGAGGTGGCATTCCTTCGTCACTAAACGAAGGATGGTTTGGGGTAATTCCAGTGTCCAAAAGACCAACAATCACACCTTTGCCATAGTTTGAGCGCAACCAAACACCCAAGTTCTTGTGCAACCCCAAGAAGCTGGGAGTGCGAGTTGTGTGCAAAGGCAATATTCTTTGGGGCCAAGCGGTCACAAACCCTTCTGTAAAATATGTTGAGAGAGTGATATTCAAAGAGTAAATAAGCTCTGTGATTCGATATATATCAGAAACCAAAATAGAGGCTCCATTATATAGGAGCTGTGTTGAGCTGTGTTACAAACAACATTATGATACAATGTAATATAATAATGAAAAGGAGGCCAAAAGAAGACGGGCGACCGAAAGCAGGAACAAGAAAAGAAAAGGAAAAAGGAATCCTATCTAAAGCATCCTATCTATCTGAGCTAGCTATATACATACATTAATATATTATATTAACAACATATTATATTAACAGCCCCCCTCAAACTCAAGGAGGACAAACATCAACCAACTGGAGTTTGGAGACAAGGTTAACGAAGTGGCCAGGAGAATGAGCTTTGGTGAAGATATCAGCAGGTTGATCAGCAGAAGAGATTGGATGAAGATGGACAGTACCATGAGTGACGTATTGACGAATAAAATGGCAGTCAATCTCAATGTGCTTGGTGCGATCATGAAAAACATCATTGTGAGCAATTTGAAGAGCACTTTGATTGTCACAAAAGAGGGCAGTAGCACCAGAGGGGGAAACACCCATGTCAGCAAGAAGCCACCGAAGCCAGAGAAGCTCTTGAGTAGTATCAGCAAGAGCACGATATTCAGCCTCGGTACTGGAACGAGCAGTAAGAGATTGTTTCTTGCTGCGCCAAGAAATAAGAGAATCACCTAAGAAAAAACAAAACAAGGTAGTAAAGCGGTGGTCAGTAGGATCTCCAGCCCAATCGACATCGGAAAAAGCACGAAGCTGGAGAGAGGAGCGGGCGGAATAATGAAGACCATGAAACAGGATGCCTTTGAGATACCGAAGGATACAAACTAATGCAGCATAATGAGGGGTACGAGGAGCTGACATAAACTGGTTGACAATATGAACGGCATAGGCAATTTCAGGACGAGTAACAGTGAGATAGACAAGACTGCCAACCAGCTGACGATATAGGGTAGCATTAGAGAGAAGAGTGCCATCAATAGGTGTAAGACGACTCTGAGGCTCCAGGGGAGTGGAGGCAATCTTGCAATCCGTAAGACCAACACGTGTGAGAAGATCAGAGGTATACTTAGCTTGAGAGAGAAAAGAACCCGTGGAATCATGGAAGATTTCAAGACCCAAGAAATAGCTGAGAGGACCAAGGTCTTTTATCTCGAAATGATGGCTAAGAAACTATTTCAAGCGAAGAATACCATCGATATCATCATCGGTGATAATCATGTCATCCACATAAAGCAGAAGCAGGGTGGTCCCTTGAGCTGTTTTCCGAATAAAAAGAGCAGTATCATAAGAGCTGGAGGTGAAACCACATTCATGAATAGTAGAGCTGAACTTGGCAAACCAAGCGTGTGGAGCTTGTTTGAGACCATATAAAGCACGCTGAAGTTTGCAAACTTTATGAGGTGGATAAGTAGGCCCAGGGGGAGGTTGCATGTAGACCTCCTCGAGAAGAACACCATTAAGGAAAGCATTTTTTACGTCCAGTTGATAAAGATCCCATTGTCGGGTGGTAGCAATAGCAATCAAGCTACGAATAGAGGTGAGACGAGCAACAGGAGCAAAGGTCTCCTCATAGTCAATACCATATTCTTGGTTGAAGCCTTTGGCAACAAGGCGGGCTTTGTGGCGCTCAATAGAGCCATCAGAACAAGTCTTGATTTTGTATACCCATTTGCAGCCAATGGCAGTCTTGCCAGGAGGAAGATCAATAATGTCCCAAGTATGAGTTTTGTCTAAAGCCTGCAATTCATCAGTCATAGCATGCTGCCAAAGAGGATTAGAGCGAGCCTCACGATAGGAGGTCGGTTCATAAGTAGAAAAAGTAGTAGAACCAACAATAAAGTCACGAAGACGAGTAGAAGGTTGGGTTACCCGGTGTGGTCGAGTAGAGGGAGGAGGAGCCAGAGGAAGAGACTTACCAGGAGAGGAGGATCCCGAGGGAGCAAGAGCAGGACCAGAAGCTGATATTGGTGAGCGAGGCCAGTAGTCTGATAGCGTTCTTGTAAAAAATCCTAGATGGCCTTGGCTGGAGAGGAAACAAAGTCAAGTTAGAACCGACCAAACTGCAGGCTGATAGATGTAATAGAGGCATTGCGAAGCCAAGTGATGATCTGATAGTTTTTACTATCCCAATCTTCTAGTCGGTCGACATATTTGGTAGCGGAGGCCATGGTAGCGGATTCTGTGGTCTCTTGGATGGGTTTGCACACATCCTCAGTGATGATGCGCCAAAGTTTCTTTCCTTTGAGGAAGCTAGACATGGCTTGTGCCCATAAGACATAATTAGTCCCATCAAGAACAACGGAAATAGGATGATGAGAAGAGTCTAGGCGATCCATGAAGTAAAAACAACACTTTAGATGTAGAATCTAAAAAAAATGAGGTTACCAGTGAATTCAGAGGGTCGAAATCAGTGGGAGAAGAGTGAACGGACCAAAAATATGACCAAAAAGGCACTAAATTGGTGTGTCAAAGTGAGTTGACTGTTTTGGTCAACAATTCTAGTCAAACAGGATGATGTCACTACTGCAAAGATGATGTCACAAGCGCGGCACACGTTAGCATAGAAGTGTGCAGCGTATGATAGCAGAGGAGAACAAGCGGCGAGAACAAGCGGTGCACAAAAGCAGTCAGGGCTGACGTCAGCTGACGTTAGAAACACGTGGCTCACGTTAGCAGATGAGGCTGCAGCGCACAATAGCACGGGACAAGTGTAGGAGGCGCGTAGAGCGTGTCTGAGAATGAAGAAGCGCGTGGCTGAATGTTCTGGCGGCGCGTGGAGGCGCGTGAAACGTCGGATGATGATGAATCTGGTGGCGTTGGATTCGTCGTGAAGGGACGAAGGTTCTGGTGTTGTCCAATCTATAATTTAGATAAGGACGAGATATGCAACAATCTGCCAAGCAGAAAAGGTGATGCAGATGAGATACACAGCAATCTGCCAAGCAAAAATGTGATGCAGCGGAAGAAGAGACTAGGAAAAACACCTGTGCTCTGATACCATGTAAAATATGTTGAGAGAGTGATATTCAAAGAGTAAGTAAGCTCTGTGATTCGATATATATCAGAAACCAAAATAGAGGCTCCATTGTATAGGAGCTGTGTTACAAACAGCATTATGATACAATGTAATAGAATAATGAAAAGGAGGTCGAAAGAAGACGGGCGACCGAAAGCAGGAACAAGAAAAGAAAAAAGAAAAAGGAATCCTATCTATCTGAGCTAGCTGTATACATACATTAATATATTATATTAACAACATATTATATTAACACCTTCAATCTTTTCCATGGCTTGAACTTCCTCAGCTGACAATCTGGCCGCAAAACCATCAACCACAATGTGATAAGATAAGAATACAGCATGCGAGAAGATGATGGTTGGTTTGAGATTGTAGTGGTGGTGGGTAAAAATGAGTGGTACCAATTTTTAACATCTTCAGGTCCAGAGAAAGCTTTGTTTTCTGGTAAATTTACGTGAACAATGTAGGTTTCCAACGTGTTTGGCACATTGGTAAATCCTCCGAATAGATATTTCACTTTGTGGGCTGTGGTGGGGTGGAAATTAAACAAGAAAATGAGACTGATAATCAACATCAAAGCCATGCTCGACTTCTTCATGATTGCTGAAGAAACTTGAGACTGGTGATGGTTTGTGATAGTGCATCAGCAACTATACTTTATATAGATTACCAGAGAGAGAGAGAGAGAGAGAGAGATTGGAATGTCCGATGGCCAGCATTCTGCAAAAAAACATGCGACACTGTGATTAATTTTGATGACAAATGGATTCTGTAAGAACAAAATCAGCGATTAATCTGATGCTTGATTGAAAATAACAATATTTCTTGTGGATTAAGTTTATACTTTTGGGGAATGTTGAACAAACAACAGGTGTATCAACTGTTAATCTTATGCCAATGTCAACTATGAGTTTGGACTTATCACTCACTTTTGAAGACAGTTAGAAAGGTCACTTTCTTTCAAATATACTGAGGTATATTTGCATGGCAATAATGTTTTTATTATTAAGAACTCCATTATTATAAAATAAAATTATGGGAGCTTTTTTGATAAATCCATTTTCTAAGAGCTTTATTCCATCCAACCCATATTCTTTTTGACTATTCCATTAGGTCCAATTTGAGATAAGAAGACCAAAATACCCTTTTCATCTACTTATGTTCCATTTAGTTCACATTATTTTCTTATGTTTCAATAAGTCCTATGGGTGACATAATTACCAAAATACCCTTATTGTGAATGTTCACACTGTCAATATAAATGTTTATATCGTCAATGTGTAGGGGTCCGGCTTATGTTGATCCTCGTGGGTGCCCAGAAAAATTCGACTCGGGCCGGCCCGGCTCACAAGCCAAAAAAATAGGCCGACCCGGCCCGTTGATAATATGAATATTCACATTGACAAGTTAACATTCACATTGATAGGAGTGTAAAATTGGCCTGCGACCCGTGGGCGGCCCGAAACCAGCCAGTCGCCCGGAGCGGGACCGGGCCGGCCCGTTCACAATATGAATATTCACATTGACATATTAACATTAACATTAACATTAACATTAACATTAACATTGACAAGAGTGTAAAATTGGCCCATGACCCGTGGACAGCACGAAGCCTGGGCCCGGGCCCGGGCCTTGGTCTGGGCGGGCCCGGCCCGGGCCGTTGACAATGTGAATATTCACATTGACATATTAATATTCACATTGATAGGAGTGTAAAATTAGCTCGCGGCCTGTGGCCGGCCCGAAACCCGCCTGCGGCTCGTGGGTTGCCCTGGGCTGGCCCGGCCCGACCCGTTGATAATGCAAATGTTCACATTGACATGTTAACATTCACATTGATAAGAGTATAAAATTAGCCCGCGCCCAGTGGCTGCCCGAAACTAGCCCACGGCCCATGGGCGGCCCGGCCCGGCCTGTTGATAATGTGAATATTCACATTAACATATTAACATTCACATTGATAAGAGTGTAAAATTGACTCGCGTCCCATGGGCGGCCCGGGGCGAGCCCGGTCCGGTCCGTTGACAATGTGAATATTCACATTGACATATTAACATTCACATTGATAGAAGTGTAAAATTGGCCCGTGGCCCGTGGGCGGCCCGAAGCCAGCCCGCTGCCCAGGGCGGGCCCGGCCCGGCTCGTTGACAATGTGAATATTCACATTGACATATTAACATTAACATTGATAAGAGTGTCAAATTAGCCCGTGACCCGTGGACAGCCCGAAGCCCGGCCCCGGGCCGACGCGGGCCCGACCCGTTGACAACGTGAATATTCACATTGACATGTTAACATTCACATTGATAAGAGTGTAACATTAGCCCGTGCCCCGTGGCTGCCCGAAACACGCCCACGGCCCGTGGGCTCCCCAAGGCGGGCTTGGCCCGGCCTGTTGACAATGTGAATATTCACATTGACATGTTAACATTCACATTGATAAGAGTGTAAAATTAACTCGCATCCTATGGGCGGCCCGAAGCCCGTGGATGGCCCGGGGTGGCCCGGGTTTGGGTCCGGACCTACCCCGGGCCGCGGGCGAGCTTCGAGCAGTGGACAAGTTTTACACTCCTATCAATGTTAATATTAACATGTCAATGTGAATATTCACATTGTCACGGGTCGGGCCAAGCCCGCCTCGGGCTGCGATCGGGTTTCGGGCCGCCTACGGGCTGCGGGCCAATTTTACACTCCTATCAATGTGAATGTTAACATGTCAATGTGAATATTCACATTGCCAACGGGCCGGGCCCGCCCTGGCCCAAGGTTGGGCTTCGGGCTGCCAACGGGTCACGGGCCAATTGTACACTCTTATCAATGTGAATGTTAACATGTCAATGTGAATATTCACATTGTCAACAGGCCGGGCCGGGTCCGCCCCGGGCCACCCACGGGCCGTGGACGGGTTTCGGGCAGCCACGGGGCGCGGGCTAATTTTACACTCCTATCAATGTGCATGTTAACATGTCAATGTGAATATTTACATTGTCACGGGTCGGGCCAAGCCCACCTCGGGCTGCAGTCGGGCTTCGGGCTGCCCACGGGCTACGGGCCAATTTTACACTCTTATCAATGTGAATGTTAACATGTCAATGTGAATATTCACATTGTCAACGGGCCGGGGCGGGCCCGCCCCGGGCCGCGGGAGGGCTTTGGGTCGTCCATGGGCCGCGGGCTAATTTTGTATTCTTATCAATGTGAATGTTAACATGTCAATGTGAATATTCACATTGTCAACGGGCCGGACTGGGCCCGCCCCGGGCCGCCCATGGGCCACGGGCGGGTTTCGCGCCGCCACGGGACGGGGGCCAATTTTACACTCCTATTAATGTGAATGTTAACATGTCAATGTGAATATTCACATTGTCAACGGGCCGGGCCGGGCCGAGTCGGGCCCGCCCTGGGCTGCTGTCTAGTTTTATACTCTTATCAATGTGAATGTTAACATGTCAATGTGAACATTCACATTGTCAACAGGCCGGGCCGTGGGCGGGTTTCGGGCTGCTACGAGGCGCGGGCTAATTTTACACTCCTATCAATTTGAATGTTAACATTTCAATGTGAATATTTACATTGTCAACGGGCTGGGCCGGGTCGGGCCCGCCCTGGGCTGCGAGCGGGCTTTTGGCCGCCCATGGGCCGCGGCCCAATTTTATACTCTTATCAATGTGAATGTTAACATGTCAATGTGAATATTCACATTGTCAACGGGCCGGACTGGGCCCGCCCTGGGCCGCCCATGGGTCGCGGGCGGGTTTCGCGCCGCCACGGGACGGGGACCAATTTTACACTCTTATTAATGTGAATTTTAACATGTCAATGTGAATATTCACATTGTCAACGGGCCGGGCCCGCCCTGGCTCGCGGGCGGTTTCGGGCCGCCCACGGGCCAATTTACATTCCTACAAATGTGAATTTTAAAATATGAATGTTCACATCATTAAATTGCTAATCGTTAAAAAAATATTTATAAGGGTATCAAAATTAAATATAAGGGCATAAGTGTCCAAGAAAATAGTGTAAATCAAGAAAATGGACTTTATAGAATAAAACTATACATACATAGGACTAAATGGGTTAAAAAATTCCTTCATGGACTTCTTGGGTTAAAACACTTCTAAATTGGACTTATGAATAAAAATCCCTAAAATTATTGTGCTATTCAGTGCGTTTGGTTTCAGTTTTCTGAATTCAATTTCTTAAAAATTGAGTTTTTTATTTTTCGTGTTTTTTATTTTATTTTTTATTTTTAGTGAATATTTTTTATATTTTAAACAATTTTTTATATTTTTTTAGATGCATCTTACTTAGATGTATCTAAATAGTAAAATATTTGTGAAAAAATATTTTAAAAAATTAATAAATGTACAAAAATACAAAAAATGTACTAAATTTTTGTTTTTTTTTGTTTTTGTTTTTGTTTTTGTTTTTGTATTTTTTGGTATTTACTGTATTTTTTAAAGATTTTTTTCATAAATATTATATCTTTTAAGTGTATTTATGTTAGGTGTATCTAAAAATTAAAAAAATATATGCTTAAAATATTAAAAAAAAATCATTAAAAACATTAAAATACGAAAAATAAAAGAGTAGAATTTTCTAAAAACCAGAACCAAACAAAGTGATATTCTTAGTGTTTGGTTCAATTAGAAATTTCTATGAAAATTAATTTTTTTTTATTATAGTGAAAACACACAAACAAACAAACAAGAAATTCCTTTATATATACGTATTTGATTCTAGTGAAAACATAAGACAAACAACAAATTCCAGTAACAAAATTACACAGGAGGTTAACCCCTTCTCTGGGATATTCCCAACATCTCTGTTACAAGCAATGTTGTTAGGCTAATTGGTGGCTCATCCAGCACCACCACCACCACATGCTCCCTTCAATCCACTCCAAACTTGAGTATCGGCCAACCAACTATACCCGTCTTGTTCTGTGTTCACGAGAATCATGGCGGCATCACCGGCGTCCTCACTGTCTTCCCTTTCTCAATTCTTCCTATGCCACCACCTCTCCGGCATAAAACTACCTTTCCATCCACATCAATGTTGTTCAGCTACCCATTGCCGCAAAATGCAAATGGATTGTCCATGTCGGGCTCTACAAGAGGCAGCAAGGTTGAAGTGAAATCACCAGGCTGGAATATGGACTCTCCATCATAGACCACCTTGTTTCGGAGCACTGCCGTGGCTCTGATCACATGTTGGTATGAATAAATCAAGCGTTGCTCGTTGTCTGAGCCAACTGCGGTTCTAGCAGGCAGAAAGGACTGATGATAGCTCTCTAAATCGTCTGATTGGGCCAAAACTTTTGCGTCAAGTTTCATGACGTGGACAATATAGAAGTTTGTAATTTGCTCGAGTTACTTCTTCTGTGGATGAAAGCTCACTTCCCTTGGCACGCTCAGAAGAGAAACATAACAGGAAAATGAGAGTGAGCAGAGCAGTGGGAGTAAAGTCATGTTTGGTGACACTTTATGCTTCATGAAGAAGAAGAATGAAAAATATTCTAGTTCTTTGTGGTTCTTTAAGTTGTTTTTCGCATCAACGTTTATAGGGAATCCAGAAAAAAGGATTGCCGGCGACTCTGCAAGAGTTAGTCGAAGTGTTGCTAAAAAGAGCATATTAGCATTTGGCAAGGCCGGTTTGGACTTGTTCAAATTGGATGTTGCTATGCTCCTTAAAGACGGCAATGGGGGGTTGCTATGTTCCTTAAAGACGGCAATGGGGGATATGCTGCCGATAAATTGTTTAGAGGATGATTTGCAATGCAATCATCTGACCAAAACAGAGGACTGTTTTGTTGATCCATTTGTGTTCTTATCTATGAGATTTGTATTGTGGTGTGGTGTGTTGTAATTGGCAATGAAGTGACAATGATAGTGATTGCTGTATCATAGGCCGAAATTTTTCTAAAAGGAGGATACCATCCAGTCTAAAATCTGGACTAGAGGGTGCTATTTGTGTTTGTGGGGCTTATTTCGGGCCTCGTTTTGATGATTATAATCGTTCATTTTTGTTAAACACTTCATGTATTTTATTTACAAAAAAAATTAGGTTGATCCGACAACTGTAACTTATTCAATTTTTCATTACAAAAATAGATAGTAATTGTGTTTTTAAAATAAACCATACATTTTTTTAGTGACATGCAATAAATTGAATCAGTTACTGTTATCGAATAAACCTAATTTTTTTGTGTGGATGAAATACACGAAGTGCCCAACAAAATGAACGGTTCGGATCATCAAAACAGGGCCCGTGATGGGCCTCACGGACACAAACAACACCCTCCAGTCCAAAATCTGGACTAGAGAAACTCTTGTGGAATAAATATTGAGTGTAATGATATTGATCTCTAAGACCGATTTGGGGTAATTATTCAGTAATCTCGGAGTATGGACACGTGATATTCCATAGTATTATGATTGGTGGAGAAGGTGGATAAGTAGGGTATTGTGTTGGGTAATTGAAGAATATGAGAGGACATATTGAATGATGATTGGTTAGGGAGTACAGATACGTGATACTCCGAGAATATTGAATAATTTCTCCTAATTTTGTCTCCACTTAACTGATCAATTGGTCGCCATCCAAGCTTATTTAAACTAAATCATTGATCAGTAATATCAATTTAAGCCATATGTCAGTTTGGAATCGCAATTTGTTCCATTCCCACCCTGCCTCCACATCTCTTGTCTCGTTCCACTTGAGTTTTTTCATTCCATGGCTTGAACTTCCTCGGCTGACAATCTTGCCGCAAACC
Source organism: Camellia sinensis (assembly GCF_055761805.1). Lineage (NCBI taxonomy): Eukaryota > Viridiplantae > Streptophyta > Magnoliopsida > Ericales > Theaceae > Camellia > Camellia sinensis. The sequence goes on along the minus strand of NC_138973.1, from coordinate 65,728,880 downwards.
CATCAACTGCATTGTGGTAAGAATACACCATGCGAGAAGATGATTGTTGGTTTGAGATTGCAGTGGTGGTGGGTTAAAATGAGTGTTACCATTCTTTAACATCTTCAGGTCCAGAGAAAGTTCTGTTTTCAGGCAAGTTTACATGAACAATGTAGGTTAACATGTTTGGCTCATTGGTGAATCCTCGGAATAGAGCATTCACTTTGTCAGCTGTGGTGGGGTGGAAATTGAACAAGCAAATGAGACTGAGAATCAACATCAAAACCATGACGGAGTTCTTCTTCATGATTGTTGAAGAAACTAGAGAGAATGTTGATGGTTTGTGAGAGTGCATCAACAACTCTACTTATATAGATTACCAGAGATTGGAATGAACTATGGTCGGAGAGAGATTGGAAAATCCAATGGCCAGCATTCTGCAAAAAAAAAAAAAAGATCTGTGATTAGTTTGAAGACAAATGGATTCTGTTAAAGAACAAAGTGGCAATGAATCTTATGTTTGATTGAATATAACAATATTTCATGTGGATTATGTTTTGGAGAATATTGATCACAAATAGCAGGTGTGTCAACTTTTAATATTATTCTTATGACAACTGTGAGTATGGAGTTTTCACTGACATTGTATTATTAAGAATTCGATTATTGTAAAATTACACAGGAGGTTAATCCCTTCTGTGGGAATACCCCCAACATATCTGTTAGGCTAGTTGGTGGTCTATCCAGCATCCAAGCTTTGCCATGGCGTCAAGTGCACTGGTTCCTTCACAGGTAGAGTTGTGCCTTATATGATTTTGTAACAAAATCAAAAAATTTCATGTAATCTATCATGCCATTGTAGGTAAATTAGGCAAGATTTTTCAAGTCTCAATAATTTTGCTTTTAAGTTTGAGTAGGTAATATTGAATTATTTTGAGTATTTTAGACTATTAGTTTCCATAGTTTAAACAAGTTTTACTTTAATTCGTATAGTTTTAATTTGAATAATGTGAATCACATGTTTTCAATTTTGTTGCAACATTGTTTTTCCGTCATGCATCTAACATTTTAGATGAAAAAAGATAACGTACAAAGTTAAAAGGGCCAGAATGAAACTCAAAAGAAACTATTGTTGGGATCTGGGATCCCGCCCAAGACCTTATAGAAATCATTGCAAGCAGAAAAACACATCCACACACAAGAAGACACAATATTTTACGTGGTTCGGCCCAATGCCTACGTCCACGGGAGAGTAACCGGTTATCACTATACCAATGAGGAGATTACAGAAAGATTACAATAGAGGAGGAGCTCACACTCTCCTCACTCAGCCACTCACCCGTCTCCCTCGCTCACACCGAGAGAGACGGTCTCTCCGCCTCACATCTCTCACTCTCTTTGTTGTCTCACGGTTTGCTCACATTTTGCTCTCTCCTCTCAACCTCCATTTATAGGTGAGAGAGTAGGTGGGAGAGCCTTTGGGCAGCCTCCATCCTTGACTCTTCAAGATGGTTGGTGGCCGCCAAGGTGGACTTTGGTTGGTTGCCTTCCATTGTTGACCAAGGTGTGTTCCCATGGAAGAGCATCACCTCCTTCACATGGGGTGAATTCAACAAATCACCCCCTCAACCCATGTGAGGTGATCCACTGCACATACTGCTGCTAATCTTGTCACGCCCAAATTCAACATAGTTTGCATCTCCTCACTGAGACGCTGCATCCCCTGAAGCTAGAGATAAAACACCAGAGATACAAGAGGAGGAGGGAATCCGACATCCTCAACTCAACTCACACCACTCTCTGATTTGGAGAGAGCCACTGCTCCTATCTCCCACAGATCTCTTCCATGCTTCCTGTCTCGGATGTCTATACCTGCTATCCTTGAACTTGCGCAACCAAGATATCCGACACCCCCTGATTGGATGTCCTGCACCCCCTGCTGGGATGCCCTTGACTATCATGCATTACCTCGCAGGACCAGTCATTGGAGCAATAGAAAACTCGTTGTTTATCTCATCAACGTCCTCTGTCTTCTTTGCTCGGAGCTTTTCCTCTGAACTTTCAGCCTTTGCCCTCTGCACTTCTGAACAACCTCCTGGCGTTTCCACATACGCTTGTTGTCTGTGCCTTTGCAATCCCTGATTTGCTGTCCAGTAGATTGATGGTTGACAGTAGCTCCATCTGTCAAAGCATCGTCAGCTATGCAATTCCTTGCATAGTGCCCGTACCCATGGCTTCTGGTCTCCTTGCGTCAAGCTTGCTTGAGAGATCTGCATCAACTCTATCATCTGCTGCCATGGAACTAAAGAAACCACCATAGAGAAATAAGACTTGCCACTCCTTGGCACGCACTCTTACGTTTTACCTGTCTCAATTTCTCTGTCTGGAAGTTCCTGTGAACTGTCAACAACCCGCTGCTGCACACTCTTCTCGCGCCTCTGTACGACACTCTAGCGTACCCTTGCACTGTTGCACGTCTGCAATTGTACTTCTGCGCTTAGTATGCTCCTCTGCAACTATTGTTCTACATGTCCACATACCATTAGTACCTTCTCGTATACAGTAGCTCCAACAGCCACAGTATTTCCCTGAGCCTGTACTGGTTGCCAAATCATCTATCCGTCGATGAATGGTCTTCTCTTTTGATTGAACCAGATCCTCCGATCACCTCAACAACCAGGAAAGTTCCCAGGAAAGACTGGTGGGGTCACAACCGGTCCCACTTAAGAACCAGTCTCCTTAGACAGTGTCTTTTTGACAGAACTTTCCTAGACCTTTGATCTTGAGATAATCATGTCTGCAATCCTCTGATCGCCCCTGACCAATCCTGATCTCCCTCAATCTGCCATTTGATCAAGCCTGATCTCCTCTGGTCTTCAATGATCTATCTCAATCTGTATCTGGTTGTCCAATCGGGTCAGAATCTGCCCATTCTAACCTCTTCAGTGAATCCGCAGCGTTCCACAATATCCGGCAACCTTCCTTCGAGTATTGAAGATGACAAACTCCCATGTTTTGACAATCTTTCCAAACCGTTCAGAATTTCACTATTCTGACCTCGCGGTTGCGTCCGGAGCGGTCCGTTTAGCTAGGACCAACCTTCGCTGCACTTCCAGGGACCTCACTGAAAACTATCCCCGAAAGCTGGGCCACATCACAATTTTCTGAAAATTTTGGGCCAAATTACAATTTTCAGAAGTTCAAGGAATATTCCGTGTACCAACGAAATATTCTGTCCACTGTCCCTGACGCCGTCCGCCACTTTAATCTGCCTTCCTTTTACAGAAACACCGTCTCCAAAATCTGACCGTACAGATGTGTCCGGAATACTCCAAATAGTCGGAAACCACTATTGGATCACCAAAAACGGACTCCAAATGGCTCCGATCTAGCCAAAACATTTTGTACGCCTCAGATCTGCGGCTGTACCTTCGCCGCGAAACACAGGATTCTTCCTCATGCGGATGACGTGGCAGATGACGTGGCTGCTGACGTGGCACGCGCGTGCCATACACGCGCCTCCCCCCACTCGTCTTCTTCCTTCATCCGCGCGTGGGGCGCGTGCCTGCGACTAGGCCGACGCGCCGGCTGCCTTCACGGCGCGTGGAGGCGCGTGCCGAGACTGGGACTCACGCGCCTTCTTCAGGAGGCGCGTGAGGGTGCGTGGAAGCTCGTCTGGGTGTCTGCTTTATATGGTTGGACTCCTCTTCTCGAGCCCTTGCTCCTGGTATGCTCAAAACCTGATTTCGAGCAACTTGATTTCTGGGCAGTTTCAAACAACACGCTGTTTTTGTTCCGAAACGCCACCGACGAGGCTCTGATACCACTTGTTGGGATCTGGGATCCCGCCCAAGACCTTATAGAAATCATTGCAAGCAGAAAAACACATCCACACACAAGAAGACACAATATTTTACGTGGTTCGGCCCAATGCCTACGTCCACGGGAGAGTAACCGGTTATCACTATACCAATGAGGAGATTACAGAAAGATTACAATAGAGGAGGAGCTCACACTCTCCTCACTCAGCCACTCACCCGTCTCCCTCGCTCACACCGAGAGAGACGGTCTCTCCGCCTCACATCTCTCACTCTCTTTGTTGTCTCACGGTTTGCTCACATTTTGCTCTCTCCTCTCAACCTCCATTTATAGGTGAGAGAGTAGGTGGGAGAGCCTTTGGGCAGCCTCCATCCTTGACTCTTCAAGATGGTTGGTGGCCGCCAAGGTGGACTTTGGTTGGTTGCCTTTCATTGTTGACCAAGGTGTGTTCCCATGGAAGAGCATCACCTCCTTCACATGGGGTGAATTCAACAACTATAAGGCTACCAATATACTGAATGAATTGCATGGGTTGTGTTAGTAATTTCATTTGAATTCTACGTTGACCCCTCTAATTTTGTACATGTCTTTTTTCATTCAAAATTCTAATACCAAGTAATATAGGTACAACTCAGGCGGTTTCTGGTGGTGGAGTTGTCTTGATTTGAGTTTGCTAAGAATTTCCCAAGCCCAACCTGCAACCCAAATTTATTTACCCAAACTTGATTCGATCACAATAAATTGAACTCGAGCTACGCCAACATTTTTAAGAGTTTTTTTTTTTTTTTTGGGGTGGCAATTAGGCTGATTAATTTGTAAAAGTTAAACCCTATTCAATTTTATTTTTGTAAAATCATTAATAACATTAAAACAAATAACTAACGAGAAATTATGAAAATTTTTCAAGATTTGGGTCTTGTATTTAAATAAATCTTGAGTTTTTAATTTTATTAATTTAAATCTTAATATTTTAATTTATTTTCAATCTAAATTATTTATCTATATCTGTTAAGTAAAATTAAAAAAAAAAATAAAATTTAGCCATAAGAATAAGTTTTGTACGATTGTCCCATAAACCCTTTGTTTATATGGGAGTTTGGGGATGCTGCTGCGCGGGGTGTGCAGCAGCATCTGCTGTGCGCAGAAATGGGCCCATTTCGGGACCCATTTTGATAATCTGAACCGTTCACATTTTAGAATACATCAAGTAGAATATGCCTGCAAAAAATCAAGTTAATTGAATATCGTTTACCTATTCATCCACTCACATTTGTATTCATTTTAATACTTTAAATCACAATTATTATTTATTTTTGTAGATAGAAATATGAGTGGATGAATGGGTAAACGATATCCGATTAACTTGATTTTTTGCTGACATGTTCTACTTGATGTATTCTAAAATGTGAACGGTTCAGATTATCAAAAAGAGTCTCAAAATGGGCCCATTTTCGCCGCACAACAGATGCTGCTGTGCAACCCCGCACAGCTCGTCCCCAAACCCTGTTTATGGACAGTCAATACAAATGTTCCACATTAGTCAAAAGTAAATCCTATCTCTAAGTAAGGGTGGTCATAGTTTGATTTTGGATAGTTTACACATCGGTTTGAATTTGCCTGTATGTATATAGTTTGAGGGAAATTTAACTCGCAATTGTCTGCAATGTGGGTTATGGTTTGTGTGGATAGGATTCGTAAATGCACTGGTGGTTGCGGGCGATTTGCGGATTGAAATTTGTTCTTTAAAAATTTATTTTGAAACCTTTTTTTTCTTATTTTGTAAATATTTATTTTGGGTCATTTTCCTTTTACCATTTTCTAAAATACTCCAACATTAATAATTAATAAATTAAAACTTATAAAATTAAAAACACAACAAAATCAATTCTTAATACAAATAAATCATTAAAAATTTTAAACTTTTAAATCAAATTATAAATTAACACAAGAACATTTTTCGAAATCCTAAATTAGATCATTAATTTTATTCATTATCTACTACCTAACAATACAATTAAAATAAAATCATTTAAAATCCTAAACTTACCTAAAAGTAATTCTTCATTAACTTTTACATTCATCCAAAATGCAATAATAAAATAACAACAATCTAAGTTTTATAAAAATAAAAAAAAGTCTAAATGCGGACGGGTTCTTACCAGTAAGGGTTAAACCCATAACCCGTCCACAATCATATCATATTCCAAATCGCATCTGTCTGTATTGTGTCTGTAAAATTACCTATTTATATCCAGATGAGTTCAGATTAAATAGATTGTACAATTCGAATAATTCTACATTCAACCCTATCTCCATCTAGTTGCAAAATATTTTTCTTTACGCACGTAGCCTTAATTCCATTTTCACTCTCCTAAGTCATGAGCCGCAATCAATCGCTGACCACCGCCTCCTTCCGAACCCTTTCTCTCTCCTTCAACCAATGCAATTGACAATCTGCACCAACCATCACCACTCTCCTTCCTCCCCTTCCTATAGGAATATGTTGCTTGCGGAACAAACCCACAGGAACAATTATTTAAATACTCAATGGCATTGATTTCAAAAATATGTCCATATCAAGGTTTAAGTTGAAAACCTAATAAAATATTAAGGTTTAATTAAAAAAATTTAAAATTTATGATTTATTCTATTATAATGCTCAAATTCTATAAATTTTTTTTTACTATACGGTCCAAACCTTAGGTTTTACTTATTTATTTATTTTTTTTTTTAATGAGATCAATTAATTATTAAATAAAATTTTATCATTAAAAAAAAAGATTTTGTTAGGGTGAGGAGTGGGTGGGACCCTATGACCCTTTATAATAGTGTCACCTCCAATCACATAGAACCTCACTTTGATTTTGTTAGGGTGAGGAGTGGGTGGGACCCTATCTTCGGCTGTGTCTCTGTCTCGCACGTAATCTGGATCAGTGGTTTATGAGGTAAAAAATTAATTTCATTAACTTCCTATAAAAAATCAGTTTCATATAAACTTAATAAACAAATCTGAAATTTTAATAGGGCCTTCACATATGACTAATCTGAAATTTGAATATATGAAGTTCACATATGGCCTTCACATATGCTAATTCTCATCTATGAAGTTTGTATATATTTTGATATTGAGTTTAAAATGAGTTTGTATATATATATTCTCACTTTAATTCTCAAATATTCTGAAATCACTTTGAAATGAGTTTGTATATATATTCTAAATTCACTTTAATTTTTCAATTCCTTTATCAGATTGTCAAAACTACTAAATCCAAACAATCGAGAAATTTACGCAGATATACATAGAGAGAGTCGGGGCTTCACAGATAGATATATATACAGAAAGATATATATATATATATATATATATACAGATATACCTGCGGATGAGAGGGATGAGAGGAAAAGAGACACAGAGAGAGTCGGGGATTCAACATAGAGACAGTCGGAAAATTTACCTATTAATCGTCCTTCGTCGGATGAGAGGGAAAGAGAAACAGAGAGATTCGCAAGTAAAGGGAACGACCTGTCGGCATCGGAGTAAAGGGAACGAGTTGTCGCCGGCGTCGGAGTGGGGGTCAGTAGCTGTTACCGTCTAGCTGTCTCAACCGTTGGAGTGAAGAGAGATATGTGTTTGAGGGGGAAATTATTTGAAATGTGAATATGTGTTTGGGTCTTATAGTCACGTGACTATCACGTGACTTGCCACATCAGGTGGGGGTCACTGGGGGTCGGAAGAAACTGGGGGTCTAATGCATTTTCCTACATGATTTGACAATACATTTATGTCCACCGACAATGAATTTCACTATTTTGAGGGAAATTTAAAATTGTTTTTCACTTACCTTACTCTAAGCTTCTCACTCATTTCACCTCACTCTAAACTCCTGCACTCAGAAGCTTTTCACCTATGAAGCACGGGTGCAGGTACGAATATTGGTATATTACAGATACGTCGATATTGAAATATTTTAAAAAAATAAGATATGACTACGGTTGGAGTATGTCAATAAATTTTTAAAATTTTAAAATTTATAGTTTAAGATTCAATTTACGAATCAAAATTCAATACCAAAACTAAAAGAAAAAATTACAAAATCAAAACAAAAATCATAGTTCAACAATATCAATACCAAAACAAAGTTTATAAGTTTTTTTAATGCCAGAAAATATGAGAAATTATAAACAAAGTTTCATTCCAAAAGCAAGCTAAGCAAAATTTGAAAATTTGAAACTTCAATTTTCACTTCCATCAACTTTATTATTGAATAATATATTTTTCATCTCTGGTATATTAAGTAAAAGATTTACAATTTCAAGTAAATCCGAATTCTCTAATAAATTAAATGTATCTCCACCATTGTCCCATAACTTGGTGTACCGTCAATGTACCCATCCCATAGCCATGAAGTATCCACAGAGTATCTAACTGCCAAAGAATGTATAAGAAGTATCCGGTACGTGTTTTGAGTATCTGGTACACACGCAACCCTATCGGTACGAGTATCAATACCCGATAAGTGCCCTATATGAGTACGACAATATTTTTAAATTACCCGTACCTCATAGCTTCCCACTCATCTCACCGCACCATGAACCTCTAGTTCTGCAAACCCATCCCACACACTCCATAGGCTATTTATATTTGCAATGAGAGGGCCAAATTTAGCACAACCATCAAATAGCCACCAACAATATTTATAATAGCCATCTTACAACAGAGTAGCTCTATTGAATTTCCGACGCCAGATCTATAGCTGCAATTCGCATCCATTCTTTTCTTCTTTAACAACCATGTTTGACTTTTATGCTTTTATGAATCAGAGCTAATAAACAACACTCACTACTGTCGGCTCTGCAACCATGGATATATAATTTTTTAACCATAATATTGTCCCATTCTCTGCTTCATTACTTAGATTAGCAAGAATATCATGAAACATTTGAGTAAGGAAATATTTTTTTTTTCTTTCCGCTTTGAAGTTTTCATTGAAATAATCAGTAAATTATAGTAACATTACAATCTAACCGTTCCCTTTGCTTTTCTTCGCCATTTTTTGCGATTATTCAACACAATACAAATTA